>NC_134357.1:229558734-229878284 GCF_048569485.1 Anomaloglossus baeobatrachus
GGGCATGAGCACACCGAGGGGGACAGGGGTGTATCCAGACACAGTAACCCACTAAAGTCCCACGTGCCAGCCCTCAAGAGCACGGCTACACTAAGCATAATGAGCAGGGCCCCCAACAGCTTCAAGCCACGGGGACCACCAAAGGACCATAAATTGTGCACGGACACAGGCTCCGGATCACTAAGTGACATCGGTGGGACCGGTAATTGGACGGGCTCGTGGCAGCTGTACACAGAGACTTTGGTTTACCAACAGCGCGTGTGTTTCCTTTATAAAACTAATCCAGCACCACGACTACCCATAGTGAGTACCCTGGTCCCCTGCACCTTGCTCTACCAAATAACTACCAACACCCTGAGCTCGGGTCCTTCCCTACCTGCAGAGGGACTGACATCTTGCTGCTTAATACCATCTGCCCCGGTACTCTTTCAGCAGCGGCAGTACTCCCATTACTGCAACCCGCAGGTGGTGTCACGAACTTATCCCCTGTAAATATCCCCTTTATACGGATCAAAGTGTCCGCCAAGCCGGGTCCGGACCCTCTCGAGCCACGATCCCGTATCCGAGCAGCCTGACTAACACCGGGGCAGTACATTTCCTTAATGTCAGTTGGGCTGTATAGTTTGTCAGTGATTGGACTCTAGCCATGGGTTCCATTTGGTGAGGTACTTGGTTTGAATATTATTTTTATGCCATAGTAGTGTGCCGCCCCTGCGTTAGCAGCCTGCCGCTGGACGGATCCGGATCCGCGGTGGTTCGAGGCGGTCTCCGGACCCGGGGGTCGGGGTTTGGCGGCCATTCGGAATTAAAGGGGGTTTATTTACAAGGGATAGTATGGACAGTTCGTGATGCCACCCGTGGTGCGTGGTAAGATGGAGTACCACCGCTGCGGTTGGGAGTACCCAGTAGCGATGGTGCGGGCACCCAGATGTTTAACCCCTCCACGGGTAGGGGGGATGCCCCGGGAGTCGGTGTTGGTGACAGGGGGTGCCGTGGGGCAGTAAGGGTCACTTGTACTCACTCAGTCCAATAACACTGACACCGACAACTGTGGTAAACCAAAGCTCTTGACACCGCTGCCGCCTGGAGGGCGCACGCCTGGATCCCGTGCCCGTTGGTGTTGCCTGTTAGCCTGTGACCTCTTCCTTGGGAAATGTTCTTCTACTTGGTCCCTGTAGCATAAGACTAGTCGGGTCCCACTCACCAGTGTGGTTAACTGGGTGAGCTTGCTCTTAGGGTTCACGCTTGGGATTTTATGGACTATGTAGTGGGAAAGTCCTATCCCCCTCAATGCGCTAGTACCCCTATTTTGGAGCGGGTGGAGAATGGATCTTGAAGGCTCCGTCCTCATCGGGTAAATTGCCAGGACGCCTGAAGCTCCTTCCTGACCTAGGGTCCACGTACCCCGTCGTGCCCTGGCCCCTGCCCGGTGATGGCACAAGGCCACCGGCTGTCCTCCTCGACAGTCCGTGCCCCTTGTCACGATCCCCTGCGACTGGGGTCCAGCTCCTACCAGGCCCAGACCAACGTCTGCCACCTAGTAGTCTCAAGGAGCCCAGCTCCTGACCTCTCCTCTCGAGAGTCACACTTCACACTCACTGACTCCTGCCACTCCTGACCTCCCCTTAACCAACCCCCCAAAGTGGGCGACCCTATTCCCTTCAGGTCAGCCACGTGTGTGTGTGGTGGGTGCGGTGCAGAGTGTTCCTAGGATTTTGATTAGCTTGTTCTTGGCAACACCAAAGGTCTGGGACCCGTAACAAAGGAGTAGATGGATACTGTACAGGAGGGCAGATTACACAATACTCTGTGACGACCTGATAGGCCAGGGCGTCACTGTAGTACTGTAAAGTTTTATGTAGAATTAGTTTCTACGTAACTTATTATTATTATTAGGAGCTTTTTCATTTTTCTATTTGGATGCCATGAGATTAGTGGAATATGTATTACTATGAGCCTAAAATGTTTAGGTATCGCTTCAATGTATAAGAGAAGAACTAATTCTGGAGTTAAGGGTACTTTACACACTGCAACATCGCTAGCGATCTTTCGAGGTCGCACATAGGTCATTTTACGCATGTGCGATCTCGAAACATCGCACTTGCGATCTAGAATTTCACATCGCTAACGAGATCGCTAGTGATGTTGCAGTGTGTAAAGTACCCTTTAGACTTATATCTAGCTGTGTAATGGACCTTATAAATGATTGAATGTCTCTCCAGAATTTCTTAATTTTTGGACACGACCAAAATATGTGAGTTATGTTGCCTGAATTTCCACAGTTCCCGCAGTTAATTAATTAAATGCAATTTATGGGGTGTGTAATACCAGCGGGTTATTATCTTATAATTGGTTTCTATAAGAGCAACGCAAGGTATATTTTTCATGAACATGAGAATAAAGGGAGAAAACAACCAACATAATATGTTTGAAAAATACACATCCAAACATGTCCTCTATAGTAAAGCATCAAAATCTTTATTGTACAAAAGATTTAAAAATCACACTAAGAGGAGAACAATAAATAGATAATATACACAATAATATCACAGGTGAAAAGTAAGAATTCCAGAAGACATCATCTGTCAGTGGTCTACATATGGGTGCATCCTTATTCACTGCCAAGGTATCCCAAAGGTGTGTGCTAAACTAATCACACAGGGTCCACTATGCAAAAAGATCAAATCATATGGAGAATATAGTGCTAGATTTCCCATGGCCAATCAATATAATATAGCAGGTATACCAGTCAAAATGAGTAACTAGTAAATGAGCACAACACATGACATCACAGGGTTAATATTGCTTACCCATAGTAAACACACCAGACAGATGAGTAATGCGCCCCAATGCGTTTCGTGGTCTTCCTCGGGGGGCTGCGACATGGTGTAGAATAGAAGAGTGGTTTTTCAAGGTCCATAGTGTCTGATGGCCGCCAATGATCCGGTACGGCCACATGGGGGGCGGGATCCAACCCGGAGTCTACGTCATCGGGCAATTTCCGGAAATGACGCAGGCATTACAGTGTTGTCACACTATGCCCCATCCCTTTTAGGAAGCTGTCATTCAAAGACTCAGAGGGATGCCACCGCGCATGTGCACCCCGGGCGTGGCCATCTTGGAAATGGGCAGATGTATGGGCAAAATTGTGTATAAGGTAAAATCAAGATGTGCTACATTGAGAATTGGAATTCATAACAATCGAGATACAGAAACATGCACAGTATGATTATGGGCCATAATTATAACCCTCAACATCCCGAGATCCATGTGGTGCATTATACAAGCACTACATAAGTTCAGGGCTTATGTAGATACAAAATTCATATGTATATGTGCAACATTTATCAATATATCAAGCAGTATCTATAGTAATAAGGGGTAAAGGGCCTAGAGTCTCTATTCAAACATAATATGCAAAGATATGGAGGCATAACATGTACATTCAGTACTCAATACACCCAAACAGATAGATGTACCCATACGTAATGCATGAGTACATATAACCACAACCAATGTGTTGCACGTCCCCGGATGTTGGCCACCAAACCACGCCATAACAAATGGGAAAAAAAGAAAAAAACATATATAATAATAATAATAATCTTAGAACCCCTTTTAAGATCCCACAGTACATACTGTATTTAAAGGGATAAACAGGAAAGGTCCGTGCCGACAACCTACGACAGCAGCAAAGCATCACAGTCAATATAATACAGTTTTGAACCCACCACAATTATATATATGCAAAAAATGTTCAATAAGTATCATGAAGATCAAATTTCTCAATGCACAAAATATGACAGGTATTTCATATATAAAGCTTCAAACAAGCTCCTTTGGAAGCCCAATGTGCAAGGCGAACTGCATTTACAGAAGGCCCAAAGTTCAAAAACCATCCGCCGTTGTTCAAATATCAAATCTCTCCTGTTCATGGAATCAGATGTAAACTAACAATTAAAAAAACACATAAACACACCATTAAAATCTGAAAAGGGAGGACTAGGATGATATAGGAATGCATTCTAGACCCAATTCATAGAAAGGGTGAAAAGGAAAGTTCTTCATTAAGACCATACGGTGACATGGTCCCTAATGTCACAATCCAATGGCATTCAAGTCTCGCCAAGGCCTGTTTATAGTTGCCACCTCTCGCCCTCAGTTTAAGTTTGTCGATTCCGCTCACCCTCCGTGAGGATGGATCACAGTCATGATAGATTTTGAACTGTTGGGGAATGGTTTTCAAGGTCTTGAGATCAAACACCTCCACCTATTTCTCACGTTCTCGCACCCGAATACAGAACTGTCTAGAGGTCAGCCCTATATGTCAGTCCACAGCCACATCTGGCTGAGTATATCACTTATTCGGTGCTACATGAAATATAGTGTCTGATCTCGAAATCCCTTTGGCCATCCGCGGACACAAAAGATCTTGCCCTTTCAATGTTGCGACATGCCAAGCATGACCCGCACGGGAAACATCCCCACCTATGTGTCCCAATATCAAATTGGAGAGAGGTTCGGCAAACATAATGGCTACGCACCAAATGATCCCTCAGATTTTTACTTTTATGTGCCGTTAACAATGGATGTTCTGGTAGTTTATTTCTAAATGAGGGTTCAGTCTGTAAAACCGACCAGTGCTTACCAGTATTTTTCTAATCTCATCCCATTGGATGTTATATGTAGAGATAAACCTGATGGTAGTATCAGTTTGTCTATTCCTCCTACCATTAGAAGGAAGCTGATTCCTGGGAGTGGCTTTAGCCCTAAGATATCCTCTCTTGATGTTACTAGAACTATACCCTCTACTCTTAAGGCGGTCCCTCAAGTCCAAAGACTGCTGTTCGAAGGATTAGTCAGAAGAGCAAACCCTCCAAAGTCGCAGAAATTGTCCTGTTGGGACCGCCCTAATTGTAGAGGGTAAATGGGCTGAGGTAGTATGAAGTAGGCTATTCACAGATGTCTCTTTTCTAAAGATGTTGGTTTGGAATGTGACGCCCCTGCACTAGTCAGGGTGTCATAGGGAACTGCACTCCTGTCCTTATAGTGCAGAGCCCACCCTCCTTGGTTCAAGGTGCCACCTAATGATATTGCTAACATCAGCATGCAAATCCCAGTCATACACACACCAATGAGTAAGTCCAGAATCGGAAGTTCCCAGAGGGCCACACAGATGTGAGTGGTGGGTGAAAACCGAGGGGGCGTAACGGCATGTAGCAGTGGAAGAGAAACAGGGACGCCAGGACTCTGCGATAATGTTCCTGGACACCGAGAGGCAAAATGTCTGTGCCAGCAGAGCAGGAACCAAGCCGTCCTGTACCAGGGACCGCTGCCTGGCTGGAGCGAGAACTAGCCCGGTTCTGTGTCCGGGTGCGAGTACAGTCCCTGCAACAAGTGGTGGTATGTGTGACGGGGTGTACAGCAGAGCAAGGAGAGACAACAGGCCGAGGATGATCCAACAGGTTTACTAACAGGAATACAGGAACAGCACACGACAAGTCCAAATAAAACAGATTCGGGGCACCTCCCGATAATCCAAAATGCCAGATCACGACGTAATAGTCCTTTTCAGAGTCCCAGAAATCCCACACAATCCACTGAACGGCGAGATCTGTCCGCAGAATCAGATCTCGCTCCCTTCCTCTTCAAAGCTCAGCTCCCAACTGCACTTAGAAACAGGAGTGTATTGTCTGAGCTCGTGGGCCCGCCCCTCAAGGGTAGGGGTCTATGCAATGGTTGGGCCCACTAGAAGATTCTAGAAGGTTGGCTCCGAGATGTCTACAGGTTTGTGTAGTTCCACTGCTTACGAAACAATGGGAAGTTCCCCTGGCTGTGTGGACAAGAGATAATTGCATTATGGGCCCAGAGACACAGGAGATGGGGGGAAGGTATGGTTACTTACATCCCAAGACATTTCAAAGTGTTCAGTAAGTACAACCAAAGGAAAGTTACATCATATCCTGACATAGTATTACAGTAAATACAGTGAGAAGGTAAAATACATCACATGGCATCTTATACAAAAAATATGGGATGGAGAAAAGCACATACATCATGACAATCCCTTTCCCTCCCAACTTGTGTACGTAGTAGGGACCTCTACAGGTCGCTGGTTAAGTACACGCAGGCATGGCTGACAGGACTCAAGGCTCCTCTTGCCTGGACAGTCCATCTGCATTTTGGTGTTGGCTGCCTCTTCTATACTGTATGGTAAAGTTATAGGGCTGCAGAGCCAGGCTCCATCGTAATAAGCGTCCATTGTCCCCAGAGACTCTGTTCAGCCAGGTGAGGGGATTGTGATCAGTAACCACAGTGAATTCTCGCTCATACAGATACGGCCTTAGTTTCCTAAGGGCCCACACTACAGCCAGACATTCTTTTTCAACAGTTGCATAGGCCACTTCTCGGTCCAGCAGTTTCCGGCTGAGATAGGCGATGGGGTGTTCGTCCCCAGCTGCATTCACCTGGCTGAGGACAGCTCCCAGTCCATAAGCAGAGGCGTCCGTTTGCACAATGAATCTCCTCTTGTAGTCTCGAGCAGCCAGGACAGGATCGGAGATCAAAGCGTCCTTCAGCCGGTTAAAAGCCTCATCACAGGCTGGAGTCCAGATCACCAGCCGGGGCATTGTTTTCCTGGTCAGGTCGGTAAGAGGCTTGGCCACAGTGCTGAAATGAGAAACAAATTTTCGTTAATAACTGGCAGTGCCCAGAAAAGCCATAAAACTTGTTTCTTAGTTTGGGGTACAGGCCAGTCTCTAATAGCCTGGATTTTGGCAGGCTCAGGATGGAACTTCCCTCCTCCCACTCTATGCCCTAGGTACTGGACTTCACCCATCCCCAGTTGGCATTTATCGGGTCGAATGTTTAGGCCGGCTGCAAGAATCAGGTCCAGAATAACGGCTACTTGATGCAGATGTTCCTCCCATGTGTGGCTGAAGACGGCGATATCATCCAAGTAGGCACAAGCAAAGTCATCACATCCCTGGAGGATCTGGTCCACCATTCTCTGGAAGGTGGCCGGGGCATTTTTCATTCCAAAAGGCATGCTTAGAAATTCATACAGACCAAAGGGGGTTATAAAATCGGACCGTTCTCTCCCTTCCTCCATTAGAGGGATCTGCCAGTATCCCTTACTGAGATCCAAGGTAGTGACATATCGGGACCCAGCCAGTCGGTCTAGAAGTTCGTCAATACGAGGCATTGGGTAAGGATCACTGACGGTATGGTCGTTTAGTTGCCGATAGTCCACACAAAATCGAGTACTCCCATCCTTCTTGGGTACTAACACCACAGGGAAGGCCCAAGGGCTATGGGAGGCCTGGATTACCCCAAGCTGTAACATCTCCTCCAGTTCGTGCTGCATGGTGTTTCGAACTGATTCAGGTACCCGGTAAGGAGCCTGTTGTATGGGACGGATGCCCTGAGTGTCCACAGGATGTTGGGTGACGGTGGTTCGACCTGGTTGGGATGAGAAAGCAGCCCGTCTCTGTTGAAGCACTTCCAGCATATGGATTTTCTGTAAGGAATCCAGGTGATCTCCCAGGGGAACTTGTTCCACAGTGGATGGGGCTCTCGCTGCTTCCACGAGATCAGGTAGAGAGTCCTCATCCTCTTGACCATCTTCTGAAGCCAACCGACAGCTTGCTAACATTGTAATGTTCCGGTCATGGTACTCCTTAATCGTATTCACATGGACAGTCTTTTGCCTTAGCCCCTGATCATCTAAAGCAAGAAGGTAATTGGTATCATTCAGTTTTCTGAGAACCCGGAAGGGACCCTCCCATGTGGTCTGCAGTTTATTCTGCCGATGGGGAACAATCATTAAGACTTGTTGTCCTTCTACAAACTCCCGATAGCGTGCTTTACGGTCATACCATGTCTTCTGTCTGGTTTGATCCATACGCAAATGACTCTGGGCAAAACTAGCAAGTTGGGCCAGGGTTTCTCGCAGCTTTAGGACATAAGGGACAACAGGGACTCCTGTATCTTCAACTTGCTCCTCCCAGTATACCTTGAGCAGGGTTAAGGGTCCTCGGACCTTTCTTCCATAGAGTAGTTCAAAGGGGGAGAACCCAGTGGACTCCTGGGGAACTTCCCGATAGGCAAACAAGAGATGGGGTAGGTACTTCTCCCAGTCTGAATCTCGGTCCGTGAAGGCCCTCAGCATATTCTTCAGAGTGCCATTGAATCATTCACAAAGTCCATTTGTTTGGGGATGATACGGGGTCGTTCAGATTGCTCGTACTCCACAGGTGCGCCACAGACACTGGACCAACTCTGACATGAACTGGGAGCCTTGGTCCGACAAGATCTCACTGGGGAATCCTACTCTGGTAAAAATAATAACCAAGGCCTCGGCCACCTTGGCTGCAGAAATACCTGACAAGGGCACGGCTTCTGGATATCGGGTGGCATAGTCCACAACAGTGAGAATGTACTGCTTTCCAGATTTACTTGGTTTAGCCAGAGGTCCAATGATATCAACAGCTACTCTTTGAAAGGGTTCTTCTATTATAGGGAGCGGTTGCAGGGGTGCCTTTGGGTGATCCCCGGGTCACCCTCTACGCTGACATATGTCACAAGTTCGGCAGAAATGCGCCACTGCTTGGGAAATCCCAGGCCAATAAAAAGTTTGAGTCAATCGTCTCTCGGTGTGGGTTTTGCCTTGATGGCCAGCAGTAGGAATGTCATGAGCCAGGTGTAATAGGGGAATTCTGTACTTCTGAGGAACAATCAGCTGTTTGCTATAAGTCCAGGGCTTATCTAGGGAGTCGGCATTGGCAACCTGATACAGAAGTCCATTTTCTCTGATAATTCTTTCTCCGTTCTCCCCTAGCTGCCCTATTTCCGCTCGAGCTCTAAAACTAGCAAGGGTGGGGTCAGTCTCTACTTCTTGTCTAAACTGAACTTTATCCCAATTAACATTCATATTATCCCCTCAAGAAGAATCACTCACCGGCTGTAATGGCAGTTCTGGTGGCCTCATTTCCATGGATGGGTTGTACACGTCCACACGGGCTGCTCTCTTGGCTTGACTTCTGGTTACCGCACCGACAAAGTGGCAATGAAGATTCACCACATCATTTCCTAGAAGAACATCTGCAGGGTGGCCGCTCATCACACCGACCACACATTGTTTGGCCCCAAAGCCATAATCCAGGGTCACACTCGCTCTTGGAATATAACTCTGGGTACCTCCTGCCAGTTCTATGGCAATTCTTGGTCCCTTTTGAATTGCTTCTGGTTGAATTACTCGGGCATCGGCTATGGTGAGGAAAGCCCCAGTGTCACGGAAGCCAACAACTTTTTGGCCATCCAGCACGACCTCCTGTAGATGTTTGTGCTGAAGATCAGAAGAACAGGTGGCTGGAGTTCGCACCCCATAGACTCCAGGTAGGGGAGCCAGGATATCAGAGTCACTTGGCAAGTCATAAGGCACAGAATCCAGCTCTTCTCCTGGCGAAGGTGTCTGTAGATAATGAACAGGCAAAGGCGGTCTGTAGCTGTTCTGCCTCCGAACACCTGGACATTGGAATTGCATGTGCCCAGGCTGCCCACATCCATAACATCTGCGCTCTGGGATTCTTCCTCCATGTCGTATTCCCAAAGGTGGAGCAGGAGTAATGCGAGGCACAGTCACATGAAGGTCCCCATGAGTTGACGGTCTAGGGTGATGGTGAACATTGGGGCCAGAAGGACCAGGGGCCGCCAGCGTTGGGGGGCTGGTGTATTTTTTCTCACTGAGTAGTAGTTTTTTCCACTGAGGCTTGATGGTGAGAGCCTCATCAGCTAGAGCTGCAGCTTCCTCCACAGTGGCTGGTCTTCTTTCACGCACCCATTCCCGGATCTCAGCGGGGCACTTGAAGTAAAACTACTCTTTTAGGAGGACCTGGAGGACGGTCTCCAAGGTTAAGGCCTCCTCTGCCTCCAGCCAACGATGCCACAGATGTTTGAGTTTGTGGGCATACATCTTGAAAGACACTTCCTTATCACATGCTAAAGTACGGAACTGAGTCCTGTAAGTGTCTGGCGTTACAGCATAATTTTCTAGAATAGTCTGTTTAATATCCGCATACTCACAGTTCCACCGAGGGTCCATAGCTCTATAGGCTGCGGCAGCTCCACCCTCTAAGAGCCCAACCAGATGCCGGACGCGCTCCCTTTCTGGGACTTCCATTAATCGACACTGATGCTCAAAGTCCTGGAAGAAGCCCTCAATGTCACCAGCAGCCTCATTAAACTGCTTGAAGTCTTTGCGGGACACTCTGGGAAGTTCCCTCATGGTGGGTGCTGGGGTTACAGTCTGTCTGGAACCTCTAGCGGCTTCCACAGCGAGCTGCTTATCCAGCAATGCCATCTCCTCCATCCTGCGCTCCTTCTCTTCTCGTACCACACAACCCAGTGACTTTTTTGGGTATTCACCTCCGGCTGCCGTCTTTCTTCCGTTTGCTGGGAGGATCCTTCCTCAGCGTCATTTTGCGAGCAAACTCCTTCCAACGCCTCAATCAGCTGCTCCTTGGAGAGTCCCTTGTAGCTGACTCCCAGTTCACGGGCCTTTGTTTGTAGGTTCACCGCAGTCCAGTTCTTGTACTCTGAGGTTCTGGTTCCAGCTGTTGATGGGCCGTTGTCCTCCATTCCTTCTGCTCTGATCCCACCGCTGCCAACCAGGGTGTACAGCAGAGCAAGGAGAGACAACAGGCCGAGGATGATCCAACAGGTTTACTAACAGGAATACAGGAACAGCACACGACAAGTCCAAATAAAACAGATTCGGGGCACCTCCCGATAATCCAAAGTGCCAGATCACGACGTAATAGTCCTTTTCAGAGTCCCAGAAATCCCACACAATCCACTGGATAGCGAGATCTGTCCGCAGAATCAGATCTCGCTCCCTTCCTCTTCAAAGCTCAGCTCCCAACTGCACTTAGAAACAGGAGTGTATTGTCTGAGCTCGTGGGCCCGCCCCTCAAGGGTAGGGGTCTATGCAATGGTTGGGCCCCCTAGAAGATTCTAGAAGGTTGGCTCCGAGATGTCTACAGGTTTGTGTAGTTGGCGTTATCCACTGCTTACGAAACAATGGGAAGTTCCCCTGGCTGTGTGGACAAGAGATAATTGCATTATGGGCCCAGAGACACAGGAGATGGGGGAAAGGTATGGTTACATACATCCCAAGACATTTCAAAGTGTTCAGTAAGTACAACCAAAGGAAAGTTACATCACATCCTGTCATAGTATTACAGCAAATACAGTGAGAAGGTAAAATACATCACATGGCATCTTATACAAAAAATATGGGATGGAGAAAAGCACATACATCATGACAGTATGGAGAATGGTGGCAGTGGTGTGGGCCCATGAGAACCAGGCCATACACGCGGAGCAGCGTCGGGAGATGGGAACACAGACCCCCTTAATCTCACTGACCTGCCCGGAGCTGGAACCTGTCTTCAATCTGGTTGTGGAACACCAACCAGCCCGGCTCCCTGAAGCTGCCGCACTGCCGACCACACCGCCTCCACTCCCGCTTGTGAACCCGACTCCCGGAATGTGCTGCGGTTGTTCCTGGAATGCTGACCCTGGAGGGCTGAGTGAACCTCAAGACCCTATGCAGCAGTGGTAGCTGAACATGGATAGCTACCAGCAAGTTAAGCGGGCTTTACACACTGCGATATCGGTCCCGATATCGCTAGTGTGGGTACCCGCCCCCATCTGTTGCGCGACACGGGCAAATCGCTGCCCGTGCCGCACAACATCACCCAGACCCGTCACATATACTTACCTGCCCGGCGACGTCGCTGTGACCGGCGAACCGCCTCCTTTCTAAGGGGGCGGTCCGTGCGGCGTCACAGCGACGTCACTGAGCGGCCGCCCAATAGCAGCGGAGGGGCGGAGCTGAGCGGGACGTAACATCCGCCCACCTTCTTCCTTCCGCATAGCGGCCGGGAGGCAGGTAAGGAGAGCTTCCTTGTTCCTGCGGCGTCACACGGAGCGATGTGTGCTGCCGCAGGAACGAGGAACAACCTCGTTACTGCTGCAGTAACGATTTTTGAGAATGGACCCCCATGTCACCGATGAGCGATTTTGCACGTTTTTGCAACGATGAAAAATCGCTCATCGGTGTCACACGCAACGGCATCGCTAATGCGGCCGGATGTGCGTCACCAATTCCGTGACCCCAACGAGTTCGCATTAGCGATGTCGTAGCGTGTAAAGCCCCCTTTAGTTAAAGGTTTGAAAAAAAAAAAAAAATGACTGTGTGGACTGTCACTTTTGTTGAACGTCCTCGTGTTCTGTGGAGGAGGCCATCTGGACCCCAACCGTGAGTTCCCTGCTCCCTGCCTTCCAACCTCCCAAACCTACATCCCATGACTCCCCCACCATAACCGAGCCCCGGGGTATCCCCCCTACCCGTGGAGGGTCACAACACCTGGCTGCCCCACTCCATTATCCCCAGGTACTCCCAACTGCAGCGGTGGTACTCCTATTTACCACATACCACGGGTGGCGTCACAAACTCTATAAAATCTCTTGTAAATAACCCCCCTTCATTTGAGTGGCTGCACGACCCCCGGGTCCGGAGACCCTCGAGCCACTGAGAACCCGGATCCGAGCAGCTCGGCTGCTGGCATGGGGGCGGCACAGGAGTGACCTATCAGGCATAATTGTCACATTAATGTCCAGGAAGTCTATTTCTTCAGGACTCCATTTATAGGTGAGTCTGATATTTAAATCATTGCAATTAAGGGTTGTTAAAAAATTCTGCAGTACAAGGTCGGTTCTTCTCCAGATAATGAAGATGTCATCAATGAAGCGTAACCAGCACTGTGCCTGGGCAGCGGCATGGGCGCTGTCACCAAAAACCTCCCTCTCCAAAAATCGAGAAAGAGGTTAGCGCATGGCGGAGTGCACGCCGCACCCATCGCAGTGCCGCGCTCCTGGAGGTAGAACCGATCCTTGAACAAAAAGAAGTTGTGAGTTAATATAAACTCTAACAACTCCAAGATCAAATTTTGCATCTGAGCATCCCGATTGCTCATATGAAGGAAAAATCTTGTGGCAGCCAAAGATTATGTGATATAGGAAAAAACGATACACAGATAGGAAAAATAGATTTAGGGAAGGCAAGGCCATACTAACTAGATACAAAGGAAAGGAAAGGAAACTGATTGTGGTCAGTACAAAAATCCTGCAGAAAAATACCAATTTCCTGATAGTAAAATGGCGCTTGAGGACCTCACCCCCACTATATCAGGTGTTGTTGTAAATAATGGGAGAGACAAAATACCAAAAAGAACACAAAAATACAAAAGTGGAAATAATCAAGTTAGACAGGGAGAAACTCCCTTTTCTTGCACAAGAGCTAGCAAAGGGGGAACTCCCATGCTTACCACACTAGAGAAACAAAACTTCAACTGCAAGAAAACAGATACAAAACAAAACAAAGAAAAACAAACACCCTAAGGTGTAAACCAGGAAGCAAGAAAAAACCTAACAAACTGTTCTGCATAAGTCTTGCACAGGGAAACAGGGAAAGACATAACTCCAAGCCAGGTACAGAGACTGAGGAAAATTCAATTATAATCGGCGCCAGCAAGGCAAAAAAGTGCTCTCCTATATACACCAGGCTTGCCTGCAATAGGACTTCCCTAATTCCCAATTAACGCCGACACCTGTCTGAATCACAGGCTCAGACTCCGCTCCACTACCATTCCTAGCCACCAGAGGGAGCTCCAAAAGAGCACCCACATAGACGACATTCACAACAGTACTTACTTGAGGCGGGGTCACCGAACCCTCACTAGAACCACCAGGTCTGTCAAGATGGGCATGATGGAAGGCACGAACCAATCTGTCAGTGTGAATGTTAGAAGCAAAGACCCAAGAATTGTCCTCCTGACCATAACCCTTCCAGTTAACAAGGTATTGGATTTTTCAAAAAAAGCAAAACGAATCCAGCTCCTCAGGTGAAAAAAACTGCAGGCAAAACAGATAGCATGACTAACGCTACGTGTTTCAGGTCAAAACAATCAGGATTCTTTTCACCTGAAACGTGTTGCGCTGGTCATGCTATCTGTTTTTCTTGCATGTTGAAATAAACCTGGTCTTTTTCACCTGAAGAGCTGGATTCTTTTTGCTTTTTTGGATTATTTTGGGTCGTGGCAATGCCTGTCTGTGCTCCAGGGAAGTCGCTAAAAGGAGTGGATTCATACACGGTGAGCTGAATATCATATATATTTGATTGGAGTTTTCATCTATTAAGACGGGAATCCAAAATTTTCTCTACCTCATACTCCAGATCCCCATCTATCAACACAGGATCCAGGGGCACCGCCGTGGGAACTACTGGCTCCACATGTTTCTTCAACAAAGACTTATGAAAAACATTGTGAATTTTAAACGACTCAGGAAGAGCCAAACGAAAAGATACGGGATTAATAATCTCCAAAATCTCATAGGGCCCAATAAATCTAGGCTTAAATTTAGGCGAGTAAACTCTCATCGGAACATTCCTGGAGGACAACCAAACCATGTTCCACACTTTAAACCGGGGACCAGCTGTCCTATGTCAGTTGGCAAACCTTTGAGCATTCTCCTGGGACTGAAACAATTTGTCCACTACTTCAGCCCAAATCTTCTGCATTCTCTCCACCACAGAATCAACTCCCGGACAGGCCGAAGCTTCAACCTGCCCTTTAGAGAACCTAGGATGAAATCCAAAATTGCAGAAAAAAGGAGACATCAAAGTAGCAGAGCTCGCCTTATTATTGAGAACAAACTCAGCCAAGGGCAAAAAAGAAACCCAGTCATCTTGATCAGCAGATATAAAGCATCTCAAATATGTTTCCAAGGTCTGATTAGCTCTCTCTGTCTGGCCATTGGTCTGGGGATGAAAAGCAGAAGAAAAAAACAATGCCTAATCTAGAACAAAATTCTCTCCAAAATCTGGACACAAACTGAACTCCTCTATCTGACACAATAGTCTCAGAAATACCATGTAAATGAACCACCTGTTGAAAAAACAAGGGCACCAACTCTGAAGAAGACGGCAACTTCGGTAATGGTACCAAATGGACCATCTTAAAGAATCTATCACAAATAACCCAAAGAAACGTCATCCTTTGAGAGACAGGAAGATCTGAAATAAAATCCATAGCAATATGAGTCCAGGGTCTCTTAGGCACAGGTAATGGTAACAGCAACCCACTAGAATGTGCACAACAAGGCTTGGATCTGGAACAAATACCACAAGATTGCATGAAACTCTTGACATCTCGAGACAAAGAAGGCCACAAAAAAGACCTACTCACAAGATCCCTAGTACCAAAAATCCCAGGACGACCAGCAAATACGGAACAATGAATCTCGGACATATGGACATATCGCTAGTCCTTCATTGATCAGAAACATAAAGCTTCCCCACAGGACGTCTTCAGGTTTGTCCACCTGAAATCGCTCAAGTGCTAACCTTAAATCGAGCAAAATAGTGGAGAGGACCACACCTTCATTCAGGATGGTAGATGGCTCAAGAACATCAAGTGAATCAGCAAAGAAACTTCTAGAGAGGGCATCGGCTTTAATATTCTTGGTGCCCGGAAGAAAAGAGACCACAAAAATAAAAAATAGAGCCCACCTAGCCTGCCTAGGA
Source organism: Anomaloglossus baeobatrachus (assembly GCF_048569485.1). Taxonomy (NCBI): domain Eukaryota; kingdom Metazoa; phylum Chordata; class Amphibia; order Anura; family Aromobatidae; genus Anomaloglossus; species Anomaloglossus baeobatrachus. The sequence continues at coordinate 229,574,384 of NC_134357.1, forward strand.
TTCAGTCTCTTGGCAGATTCAAGATAGGTCAGAGGTCAGATTTTTATGATCAGTGAGCACCACAATTTGTTGCCTCGCCCCCTCCAGCCAGTGTCTCAATTCCTCAAAGGCCCACTTCATAGCCAATAATTCCCGATTACCAACATCATAATTTTCGTTCAGATTAAGAAAACTTCAGAGAGAAGAAGGCACAAGGCTTAAGCTTGGTAGTACTAGGATCTCTTTGAGACAAAACTGCACCTGCTCAAATCACTGAGGCATCTATCTCCACTTGAAATGGAAGAGAAACATCAGGTTGCTGCAGGACTGGGGCAGAAGTGAACCTCTTTTTAAGCTCCTGGAAGGCCATAATTGCTTCTGAAGTCCAATTCTCAACATCAGCTCTCTTTTTCGTGAAATCAGTCAAAGGCTTAACCACACTAGAGAAATTGGCAAAGCCCAACATTTTTTGAAGGGATTTCAAAGAGGTTAACTGAACCCAGTCATGAATGGCCTGAACCTTGACCGGATCCATTTCAATAGAAGCCAGGGACAAAATAAACCCCAAAAAGGAAATTTTCTGCATGCCAAAGAGACATTTTGATCCCTTAACGTACAATAAATTTTCCCTAAGTATCTGAAAAACTTTCCGAACCTGCTGAACATGAGCATCCCAATCATCAGAAAAAAAAAATCAAAATTTCATCCAAATAGATAATTAGAAATTTGCCAATTAGATCCCGAAAAATATCATTCATGAATGTTTGAAAGACGGAAGGGGCATAAGTGAGCCCAAAAGGCAATACTAGGTACTCAAAATGCCCCTCATGGGTATTAAAGGCCGTCTTCCATTCATCACTCTCCTTAATTCAAATGAGATTGTATGCTCCCCTAAGATCAAGTTTTGTAAACCACTTAGCTCACTTTACTCTGGAAAACAGGTCTTACATCAAGGGTAATGGATACTGATATTTAATAGTGATTTTATAAAGGAGACAATAGTCAATACAAGGTCTCAACGACCCATCCTTCTTGAACAAAAAGAAAAACCTGGCCCCCATAGGTGACAAGGATCTAATATGACCTTACTCCAATGACTCCTTAATATAGGTTCTCATAGCATCATGTTCGGGAACAGATAGATTGAAGATCTGTCTCTTAGGAAATGTGCAACCTGGCACTAATTCAATGGCACAATCACACTCCCTGTGGGAGGCAAGGAATCAGAACCAGTCTCATTAAACACGTCAAAAAAATCTGACAAATATTCAGGTACATCATGCGGCGTATGGGAAATAGATAACACAGAGAGATCATTATGCACACATTGACAACCCCAACTAACCACAGACAAGGATCTCCAATCAAGAACTGAATTATGGGTTTGCAACCAAGGGAATCCCAGTACCAAAATATCGTGCAAGTTGTGTAATACTAAAGATTTACAATCCTCCTGATGAGCTGGCGCAACCTTCATATTTACCTGGGTACAAAACTGGGGTTTATTTTCAGCTAAGGGAGTAGCATCAATGCCCCTTAAAGGAATAGGAGTTTGTAAAGGTACCATAGGAAAACCACACTTCTTAGCAAAACCAAAATCCATCAAGTTCAGGGCGGCCTCTGAATTCAGAAAGGTCATAGCCGAAAACGAGGATAAGGAGCAAATCAAAGAGACGTACAAAAGGAATTTAAGTTGCACAGTACCCACAATAAATGAACGAACAAATCTCTTTACCCATTTAGGGCAGACAGAAATAGTGTGAGACGCGTCACCACAATAGAAACACAAATAATTTTTCCATCTAAAACCCTGCCGCTCAGCATTAGAGAGGACTCTACAACACTGCATAGGCTCTGTAAATTGTTCCGCAATCAATACATTAGCACGCATCATTTTGCGCTCGCGTAAACGCCTATCAATCTGAATGGCTAAAGTCATAGAGGCATCGAGACTAGAAGGAATAGGAAATCCCACCATAACATCCTTCACTGCAGCCGCGAGACCCTTATGAAAAAGTGCCGCAAGAGTATCATCATTCCATTTGGCAAAGACCACCCACTTTCTGAATTTCTGACAAACATTTTCAGCGGAATCCTGACCTTGGATCAAAGCCAGCAAGGCTTTCTCTGCTTCATCAATAACATTGGGTTCATCATACAACAATCCCAGGGCCTGAAAAAAGAAATCCACAGTAGCATTGGATCATCAGGAGCCAATGAAAAGGCCCAGTCCTGAGGGTCACCGCGCAACAAAGAGATGAGAATCTTAACCTGCTGCACGTGGCACCCTGAGTATTTAGGTTTTAAGGCAAAAAACAATTTACAATTATTTTTAAAGTTCAAAAATTTAGACCTATCCCCCGAGAACAATTCAGGAACAGGAATTCTAGGTTCTAAAACAGGAGTCTGTCTAAGATAAGCTGAAATTGCCTGAACCTCAGAGGAGAGATGCTCAGCATGCTCAACCACCTGTTCTGTATCCATGTCAACAGAAAATCTTCCATGGCACCCAAAGAATAAGAGGGAAAATAAATAGAAATAAAAAAAAATATTTTCCCTTCTTTTGAGTACCTTTCTTTTTTGTTGGCCGGTTATACTGTTATGATCCGGTAACCATGGAAGATTGGTTTAAATTCGGATTGCACATTTTCTGTTAGTACAATAAACCTAATTTCAATCAAGAAATATTACACAGTCCATCAGTTATTAGATATATGAAACTGAAATAGCTGTTGCAAAAACCCAAATTGTTATAAAGAAAAAAGGTTAACATTAATAGGGGTGCCCAAACTTTTTCATATGACTGTATAACCGGTGCCAGCAAGGAAAAAAGTGCTCTCCTATATACACCAGGCTTGTCTGCAATAGGACAATTCTTCCTTAATTCCCAATTAACGCCGACACCTGTCAGAGTCACAGGCTCAGACTAAGCTCCACTACCATTCCTGGCCACCAGAGGGAGCTCCAAAACAGCACCCACACAGACGACATTCACAACAGTCTCCACATCAATCGCAGCCAGCAACACACCACTCTCCAAGGTTATACCGTCAATCCTCCTCAGGACGTCCGAAGTGTCTCTGACAAAGGAGGGCAGCGTTTCCACCAAGGGATGCAAATAGAATTCAATGAACTTGCACACAGTATCGCAAAGCCGTCTGATGCCAGAGACAATTGGACAGCTCGGGGACACGACGGATTCTTATGTGTCTTGGGTAATGAATAAAAAGTGGGTGTTACCGGGAACTTGGTGTGGAGACCTTCGTACACCTTTTTAGTAATAGTACTTTGTAACAAGGCTGTCTCAAGAATGTCCCTTAACTCAGACTCAAACTTTTTAGTTGGATTTCCAGATAATGGTGTATAGGTATCATGATCCCTTAACTGTCTAAAGGTTTCACATTCATACATTTGTGTCGGCCATATTACCACGTTTCCCCCTTTGTCCACAGGCTTAATAACCACTCCCTCCAAAGATTTTAATTCATCAATCGCTTTATTTTGTTTTAAGGAGAGGTTATGCTTAATAGTTGTTTTTTTAAGTTTCTTGAGATCTTCTATAACTAATTTGTTAAAGATATCTACCTGTGGACATAAAGAAAAAAGGGGAAACGTGGTAGAACATGGATATATGGAGGGGGGAAAATTACCTGATGATATGCCCGCAGATTCCTCCTCCAGTTCCCTCAGAAATTGGATTGCCTCCAACTCAGTTCTTGAAAAATTCTGTAGATCCATGTACCTATTAGAGTGCAATTTACGTAGGACAAGCTTCCTTGCAAATAAGTGTAGATCCTTGATCACTGTAAAAAGATCGAAATTAGCATCAGGGGAAAAAGACAACCCAAAACCCAAGGCCTCCAATTGTGTCTCGGTCAGAGTATGTTTAGAGAGATTTATTACTAGAGATGAGCCACCCCCCTAGTGTTAGAGTTCGGTTCGTCGAACGGCGACTCAGTTCGACGATTGTTCGACGAACACCTTTGAACCTCATTGATAACAATGGAAGGCAAACACAAACACATACAAACACTTAGAAAACACCTTCTAAGGTGTCCAAAAGGTGACAAACAACTCACAAGACACCACAAACACATGGAAAAGTGACAAGTACATATACTCATGCGAAAAAAAATAGCTGGACGAGTAAAAGGAGGAGGAGACACAGATATAAGCATGTCATGCCCTTCTAAAATCATGTAAAACACAGCAAGGGGACTGTTGATTTGCGTGAAGCACAATCCAAATCCACAAGCATTTACTCTCCCCAGGATGACACAGGGGTACAAAAGTCCTTGCGGATCCATGACTTGTTCATCTTGGAACATTTTTAAAAAAAAACAGCAAGGGGGCTCTTTCCAGAGTCTCCCTTTATTCCAAAAATTGGGCCACAGACACCACTTAAGTGGCATCAGTTGTCCCCCACTTGCAAACTTGACATGTTGATTTGCGTGAATCACAATCCAAATCCCCAAGCATTTACTCTCCCCAGGATGACACAGAGGTACAAAAGTCCTTGGGGATCCATGACTTGTTCATCTTGATGAACGTTAGTCTGTCCACATTGTCACTGGACAGACGTGTGCGTTTATCTGTCAGCACACACCCAGCAGCACTGAAGACACGTTCCGAGAGAACGCTGGCTGCTGGACACGACAAGATCTCCAAGACATAAGTGACAAGCTCAGGCCATTTTTCAAGATTGGAAGCCCAAAATATGCAAGGCTCCAGTTGCATAATCATGGCATCGATATTCACTTGGAGATACTCCGGTATCATCCTCTCCAGGCGTTAACTATGTGTCAGACTTCTTGTCTCTTGTGACTTTGCGGTGTTGCTGGTACGGTTTGACTGATGATGACTCGACAGTCCCATGGTTGGCAAGTTAGAACTGTGAGATTCACTCTGTGCACCACTGGTGTTTAGTGGAAAAGCCGAGCTAAAATTGCGTAACAGCTTCTGCTGATACTCCTGCATACGTGCGTCCCTTTCTATGGCTGGAATTATTTCGGCAAATTTTGACTTGTAACGGGGATCTAAAGCCGGCGACACACGAGACGATATATCGGGCGATATGTCGGCGGGGTCACGGAGTTTGTGACGCACATCCGGCATCGTTTGATATATAGCGTGTGACAGCTATGAGCTACTGTGAACGAGCAAAAATACTCACCTTATCGTTGCTCGTTGACATGTCGCTCATTTTCAAAATGTCGGTCCTCCTTCTGTGCTCCGGTTTTTCATCGTTCCCGAGGCAGCACACGTCGCTCCGTGTGACACCCCGGGAATGACGAACATAGTTTATCTGCGTCCCGCCGGCAATGCGGAAGGAAGGAGGTGGGCTGAATGTTACGTCCCGCTCATCTCCGCCCATCCGCTTCTATTGGCCGGCCGCTGTGTGACGTCACTGTGACGCCGAACGTCCCTCCCCCTTCAGGAAGAGGATGTTTGCCGCCCACAGCGAGGTCGTCCGGGAGGTAAGTGCGTGTGACAGGGGGTTAACGACTTTGTGCACCACGGGCAACTAATTGCCCGTGACGCACAAACTACGGGGGCGGGTACGATCGCTCGTGCGATCGCACGATAGTTCGTACCGTGTGACGCCGGCTTAAGAGTATAGTAACCCAGTAGTCAGAATTACTTCTAATTCTGACAATCCGAGGGTCATGTTGTAGGTAGTGCAGCAAGAAGGCACTAATGTGTCTTGCGCACTAAGGAGGACCAAGTGCTTTCTGTGTTAGTGGCGGCGAGGTGATAACCATGCTTCCTTCCTCTGACCTCTCCCCCCAACCTCAAACAACCGAATTATGATCAAGGTCTCCCTCATCTGCTGAGTCTTCCATGCCCATCGCCAGTTCGTCCTCCATTTCTTCCTGGGCTCCTGCACCTTCCTCAACAGTTTGGCTGCTACCTTGCGCCCTTGTTAATCCTTCTCCCCCACCGTCCCATGCCTGCCCCCTTGGTGCTGCTGACCGTCTGGACCTTGTAGATCTTGTTATCCGTTCCGCAAATGAATCCTCCTGTACTTCCTCCCCTTCCTCTTGTCCCACCACCTGACTCCGAATACTGTTTAGCAAGTGCTCCAGCATGTAAATGACTGGAATTGTCATGCTCATAATGGCATTGTCAGCGCTAAACATCTTCATCACCATGTCGAAACTGTGCAGAAGGGTGCATAGGTCCTTGATCTGAGACCACTCCAGCAGCGTGATCTGCCCCACCTCTGCATCTCGTTGGCCCAGGCTATACGTCATAACGTCAGCACTCGGCGGTGCTGCTACAGTCGCTGCAACATGTGGAGAGTCCGAAGTCCAGCGTGTCGACACATCGCATTTGAGGCGGTGAACCGGCAGGCCGAAAGACTTCTGGAGCAAAGCAAGTCGGTCAGCTGTAGCGGTTGAACGGCGGAAGTGAGCAGAGAGTGACCGTGCCCTGTGCAGAAGCCCATCTAGGCCGGGATAGTGGGTTAAAAATTGCTGGACAACAAGGTTCAAAACGTGAGCCATACAAGGCACGTGTGTCACCTTGCCCCGGCGAATGGCCGCACCCAGGTTTGCAGCATTGTCACATACGACCTTCCCTAGCTGCAGGTTGAGTGGAGACAACCATTTACAAAACTCGGTCTCCAGAGCTGACCACAACTCCTCAGCTGTGTGACTCACATTTCCCAGACATTTCAACGTAAAGTCCGCCTGATGCCGTTGAGCTCTGCTGCCAGCATAGTAAGGAGGTATGCGGGTTTCCTTGTGTGCAGTTACAACGCAGGTGGCCTCACTAGACAGGCTTTTGGCGGAGGTGGAGGACCGAGACGAGGTTGAGGAGGGCGAAGCAGTGGAGAAACTTCGACATACAGAGGATTGACGCACAACTCGTGGGAACAGCAAGACTTGGACAGCAAACCCTTCTCCATCTCTCCCCATAGTTACCCAGTGCCCATTCAGCGACATATAATGCCCCTTTCCATGCTTACTGGTCCAAGTATCTGTGGTGAAATGCACCCTGTCACACACAGAGTTTCTCAAGAAAGCGGTGATGTTGTGTGCGACATGCTGGTGAAGCGCAGGCACACCTTTCTTGGAGAAGTAGTGGCGACTAGGCATCTGATACTGGGGTACTGCGACGGACATAAGGTCTCGAGAATCCTCTGTGTCCACCACGCGGAAAGGCAGCATTTCTGTAGCCAACAGCTTGCAGAGGGTGAAAGTCAACCTCTTAGCTTTGTCATGGCTAGGAGAAAATGGTCTTTTACTTGTCCACATCTGAGGGACCGAGGGCTGGCTGCTGTGCTGAGATGGCGTTGAGTAGGGTGTCCCTGGAAAACTACTGGTCTGTGAGGAAAGTGCTGGCGGAGACATAATGTTGCCTTCATCCAAAGGTGGTGCTCTCGATATCTGAGAGAGCTCAACACCAGCAGCTGTTTCCACTTCCAAAACAACTGCCGACCTGCCAATCACACTGCCTGTTGCAGTTAAAGATGTGGAAGGTCTGCGTCGCAAAGCATGTGTGACTGCTGTCCCAACAGTCATAGAGGATGAAGAGCGCGCGGATGCACTTGAAGGTGCAGACGGTGGTTGGCCCGCTCCACTAGGCCGCATTGTAGCACAGTGAGCTTCCCACTGGGACTTATGCTTCATATCCATGTGACGGTTCATGACATAGTAGTCAAACTAGTGTGGTTTCGGCCTCTACTTAGAGATTGGCGACAAATCTTACCGATGACATGAGTTGGGAGATCCTTTGCGATGTCAAAAAATGACCAGGCTAGGCAAGGCTTAGAGCCCATGCGACCTGCAGAGCCACCCCGACTTGTGCTCAAAGGCAGAGTTGTGGCTGAGGATGCAGTTGTTAACATGCTTCCAGTACTCGTCGTCAGTCGCATCCTCCTCCACCGCCTCTGATGACATCCTCGAGTGCCTGACTGTGGGTTGACAGTGTGGAGACACGGGGTTCAGTGGGTGCTCTCGTCCACTAAAACCCGCCGCCTTTAGAAAGACAGCGTGGCTCAGGGCTCATCCCAACTGAACGCCGGCCTCCTTAACCGTGGGCGTAACACTACTCAGACAACACAGGGTGAGGGAACCAATTAGACTTTATTGGATTCCCAAACAATTAACGGCACATAACACATAACCAGCAAAACACAAATGTAACAGGCAACAGAGTCTCACCCTTCCGCTGGCTCACCAGGGATTTAGAATGTCCATGCCTCACAGGTTCCAAGCTGTCTGAGGTCTGCAAAGTCTGTAATAGGTGACTGAACTGTCCCAACCTGAGTGTCCTCCTTAGGTAGTCCTGGTTTGATGTTAAAATCCTGGCAGCCGGAGTCGAAATCCCTAGGCTGTGGATATGGTCTCCAACCGGATCCGGAGTCCCTAGATTGAAGCCATAAGATATCCTGATCCTCTAGTCAGCTCCAAAGAACTTAGACTGGATCCATCAGCATCCTTCATCCTTCATCAACCCTGGTGGCTTAAAGAAGTCCCTTTTATAGCCATAACCTTCCCTTAGGATACACTGCGTCCTCATCGATTGGTTGGACAAGATTGCTTCTCCCATTGGATGAATTTCAAGCTGCATGGATAATGTTCATTTAAATGATGTGCATAGAAAGACTCAGTATATCTACATGGAGTCGGCAAGTCACCAACTAGACAATGGCTACTAAGGTAATTACATTATCAATACACAACTACAATACAATGGTTACTGGAAATGTCTGGAGAACAATACGTCTGGCTTTCAGTGGCCAACACAATTGCATTGAGTCAACAAGAGTCTTGTAAAAACAATGAGGGACTTCTCCCCCGTCTATAGACAATCTATCATGCTGTCTGGCTGGATTTTAAGAAACTTTAACCCATGAGAGTCCATGTTGTCACAGACAGTAAGTGGGATCTACAACCTCATCATCACCCTGTATGTTTGCACTCCCCTCGTCCTCAGAGCCAACCTCTTCCTGCCCTGACGGAATAGTTGTCATTCCAATCAGGTATCTGAGTCTCATCGTCATCAGAATGTTCCTTATTGTCTCCACCAAGAGGAGTTACAGTTTGGGAATGAGGGTCTACATTATGCTCAGAAACGTCTTCATCAGGGCCTGAATCTGACTCACAAAGCTTCTGGGCATCACTGCAGATCATTTCCTTGTCTGTAGTCACTGTAGCTTGGGAGCAGACCTCTGATTCCCAGGCTATAGTGTGACTAAACAGCTCTGCAGACTCAACCATCTCTGTTACCCCGTCCTCTGCAGGGCGGGTGGAGACTTGAGAGCTGGTGGAAAGCAAGTGCGATTGGGGTGTCAACTCAGAGGACTGGAGTCTTTGGGATGTTGAAGTAGAGGTGGAGGAGAGGCCACTTGATGGAGCACTTGAGATCCATTCAAGCATCTGCTGTTTTTGTGCCTCGTCTACCTTTGGTAGCAATGTTCCTTTCCGTAACAAAGGGATCCTATCAGTTTGTCCACGGAAAGTAGTAGACATTTTACTTTTGCTGGAAGATGGCCTTTTTTCAGCAGATGTTACTGTTGTTTTATCATCTACCCCACGGACACAAACTTTTTTTCCCTTTCCAACACCCCTGTTTCCCTTTCCACCAGCATCTGGCCTTTTGCCACTCATTTTGTTTGTGAACAAATTGGACACTGTTTGTTGCACTTAAAGTGGCATAGCAAAAATGGACAGGTGGTGTACAATGCACAGGTGGTCTAGCTTTATTGACAGCTGAAGAACCAAGACTGACTATCCCAGACAATGAAAGTATTGCCCTAAATATGGCAGCACTTTTTGCAATTAAAATTGCGTAGCAAAAATGGACAGGTGGTGGACAATGCAGAGGTGGTATAGCTAAATTGTCAGCAGAGGAACCCTAACGTAGTATCCCAGACAATGAAAGTATTGTCCTAAATATGGCAGCACTTTTTGCAATTAAAATTGCGTAGCAAAAATTGACAGGTGGTGGACAATGCAGAGGTGCTATAGCTAAATTGTCAGCAGAGAAACCCTAACGTACTGTAGTATCCCAGACAATTAAAGTATTGCCCTAAATATGGCAGCATGTTTTGCAATTAAAATTGCGTAGCAAAAATGGACAGGTGGCGGACAATGCAGAGGTGGTATAGCTAAATTGTCAGCAGAGGAACCCTAACGTAGTATCCCAGACAATGAAAGTATTGTCCTAAATATGGCAGCACTTTTTGCAATTAAAATTGCGTAGCAAAAATTGACAGGTGGTGGACAATGCAGAGGTGCTATAGCTAAATTGTCAGCAGAGAAACCCTAACGTACTGTAGTATCCCAGACAATTAAAGTATTGCCCTAAATATGGCAGCATGTTTTGCAATTAAAATTGCGTAGCAAAAATGGACAGGTGGCGGACAATGCAGAGGTGGTATAGCTAAATTGTCAGCAGAGGAACCCTAACGTAGTATCCCAGACAATGAAAGTATTGTCCTAAATATGGCAGCACTTTTTGCAATTAAAATTGCGTAGCAAAAATTGACAGGTGGTGGACAATGCAGAGGTGCTATAGCTAAATTGTCAGCAGAGAAACCCTAACGTACTGTAGTATCCCAGACAATTAAAGTATTGCCCTAAATATGGCAGCATGTTTTGCAATTAAAATTGCATAGCAAAAATTGACAGGTGGTGGACAATGCAGAGGTGCTATAGCTTGCTTGGCAGCAGAGGAACCCTCACTTTCTATCCCTGACAATGAAATTATGCCCCAAGGAATTGCCTGAGCTGATTTAGCCAGACACTGTGATATAAACCCCTGCACAGCGCTGGCACAGACCTGCCTAGCAACAATGGCTATGAACGGCTGTAATGTAGCCCTGAAAAGGGCTGAAATTACAAGTAGTCCCAAATCCCTAAAGCGATGTGTAGATTGCACTGTATGTCTATAGCGCACACAGCAGCAGAGGGAGCAGGAGTGGTGACTTTCACCCACCCGCAGCAGAGAGATAATGGCGGCGAAGGGGAAAATGGGCGGGTCTTTTAGGGCAAGGAAGTGTGACATGCACAGCCTATGACACATGCCCTTGCTTGTCTGGCAAAAATCCACTTCTCTGTGTGTCTGTGATTGGCTAACAGCCTGGCCCGCCCCACTGTACGCGCAGTTAGGAAAAAAAATGGCGATCGCCTTTCTTTCAGCACTTAGCAGCACTGATCTAAACCCCGTCCCCCCCGACATTATACGCTGAATTTTGATAATATCATTATTAACAGTGACTGACACTATTACAGTGAAAAGACAGCTAGTAACTAGCTACGCTTTTGGTGATCGAACCGTTATTGAACGGTAACTCGAACTGCCGAACTTGAAGCAAATCTTTCGAGTTCGACGAACGACTCGATCACCGACCAAAATCACTTGAATTTGAACTTGGCGAACCGTTCGAATCGAACATCGCTCAACTCTATTTATTACCTCCAAAACTTGTTTACTCTTTTTATCCTTTGATTGTGGAGGTGTCAATTTCCTTTTCATTTGGGAGTTCTTTCCCCACTGATGCTTGAATCGTGTCTGTATATTGAATCTGCCTGCAAATTTGTCAGCCAGCCCACTTCCCGAGGGAGATTCCTCCTCCATTGAGGACATGGATGAGAAGGAGCCAGAGCGGGAATTCAGACCTTTGGATTTCTTCTTGGAGTTTTTTTTCCATCTATATACAGATCCATTTTTATAGTCCATGGTGTCCCTTTGGTATTTTTTTGTTTTTACCCCTATAATTTCTTTTTCCCATTTGGCAAAATCTTTTACCCAGATCGGAGTTAAGTGATGATAGTTTCTCTTTAGACAGACATTCCATAAGTTTCTCCTGAATCGTGTTCATTTCCGATTCCACTTCTTTAAGAGTATCTAGCATTATGTACCACTAATGGTTTCATGAAAGTCATGGAACAAATATTAGACGGCTATTCCCATTGTTTTTTAAAATTTTCATCACTCACATCAAAGGAAGGGAACAGTTCGACTCGCAATCCCCTTGGCATGAGGCCCTTTTCAAGGTACCATTCCATGAATGTCATATTCCACCATAAGGTTTTCTGATTAACCCCTTCACAACCTTGGACGGATCTATCCGCCCAGGATCGTGTCCCGTTAAGCCCCGCCCCCTGCCGCGGTCAGGCGGCGTGGATCGGCACACATATCAGCTGTTTTCAACAGCTGACATGTGTGCCTGCTAGCCGCGGGTGGAATCGCTTCCACCCGCGGCCATTAACCCCTTAAATCTTGCTGCCAAAGTCTGGCAGCAAGATTTAAATGCGCGCGGCCATGTTTGTTACTTACCGCCGCCCCCACCGGAAGTCACGTGTGTTATCACGTGACTATCGGTGGTTGCCATCGTAGCACAGGGTCATGTGATGACGCCTGCTGCTATGATCTTTCACTTTCATTTTCCCTCGGCCGAGAGCAGAGGGAAAACCAAAGTGAGTGAATCTGCTGATTACAGCGGTATTGCTGTGATCAGCAGATAGCGATCAGCGATCGGATTGCTGATTGCTATAGCCCCCTAGGGGGACTAGTAAAATAAAAAAAAAAAGTAAAAAAAAAGTTTTAAAAAATAAAAAAAAACAAAAAAAACCTAAAAAAATTGTTTAAAAGAACAGAGAGTCCTCAGTGGACTCTCTGTTCTTTTAAACAATTTTTTTTATCTCTACTGGCTAACACGGTACAAAGATATATTTTACTTGTAAAAAAAACCTAAAAGTTCAAATCACCCCCCTTTCCCCCCATTGAAAATTAAAGGGTTAAAAAATAAATAAATATACACATATTTGGTATCGCCGCGTTCAGAAATGCCCGATCTATCAAAATATAAAATCAATTATTCTGATTGGTAAACGGCGTAGTGGCAAAAAAATTCCAAACACCAAAATTACGTTTTTTGGTCGCCGCAAGTTTTGCGCAAAATGCAATAACAGGCGATCAAAACGTAGCATCTGCGCAAAAATGGTACCATTATAAACGTCAGCTCGAGACGCAAAAAATAAGCCATCACTGAGCCATAGATCCCAAAAAATAAGAACTCTACGTGTTTCGGAAAATGGCGCAAAACGTGCGCCACTTTTATTGGACAAACTTGTGAATTTTTTTTAACCCCTTAGATACAAGTAAACCTATACATGTTTGGTGTCTACAAACTCGCACCGACCTGAGGCATCACACCCAGACATCAGTTTTACCATATAGTGAACACCGTGAATAAAATATCCCAAAAACTATTGTACGATCCCACTTTTTTTGCAATTTTTCCGCACTTGGATTTTTTTTGCCGTTTTCCAGTACACTATATGGTAAAACTTATGATTTCATTTAAAAGTACAACTCGTCCCGCAAAAAACAAGCCCTCATATGGCAAGATTGACGGAATAATAAAAAAGTTACGGCTCTTGGAAGAAAAGGAGCAAAAAACAAAAACGCAAAAACGGAAAGTGCCCGGGGGCTGAAGGGGTTAAGAACTGCTTTAGTCTATTCACTAATTTCTCAGTCCCTTCTATATCAGAGTTAAAAACAGTCTCTGGATTCTCACTGAACACCTGATTAATCTTAGTCAGCCATGCCTCTTCGCGTGCCTTGTGATTCATGTGTCCTTTGCAAACTGCTGCGAATAAACACAGATATATAAAGAAGAAACAAGGTAGGACACACTTACCAACCCTCATCATGAATTAGTAAAAATATAGGTTACTCCCAAAGCAGAAGAGTTCATGAACATGAGAATAAAGGTAGAAAACAACCAACATAATATGTTTGAAAAATACACATCCAAACATATCCTCTATAGTAAAGCATCGAAATCTTTATTGTACAAAAGATTTAAAAATCACACTAAGAGGAGAACAATAAATAGATATAATGTCACAGGTGAAAAGTAAAAATTCCAGAAGACATCATCTGTCAGTGGGCTACATATGGGTGCATCCTTAACTTGGTTTGAGCATTATTTTTTATGGCATAATAGTACTTTAAAGTTTTATGTGGAGTTAGTTTCTCCGTAGCTTCTTGTATATTAGGAGCTTTCTCACTTTTCCATTTGGATGCAATGATATCAGTGGAAACTAGTAGAATATGTATTACTACGGGCTTAAAATGTTTAGGTATCGCTTCAATGTTTAAGAAAAGAAGAACTAATTCTGGAGTTAAGCGGGCTTTACACGCTACGATATCGCTAGCAATTGCTAGCGATATCGTACGCAAAAGCACCCGCCCCGATCGTGCATGCAATATCGTGTGATCGCTGCCGCAGCGAACATTATCGCTACGGCAGCGTGAGACGCACTTACCTGGTTGTCGTCGTCGCTGTGACTGCCGAACAATCCCTCCCTCAAGGGGGAGGGACGATCGGCATCACAGCGACGTCACCGCGACGTCACTAAACAGCCGGCCAATCAAAGCGGAGGGGTGGAGATGAGCGGGATGTAACATCCCGCCCACCTTCTTCCTTCCGCATTGCGGCCGGCGGCAGGTAAGGAGACGTTTCTCGCTTCTGCAGTGTCACACACAGCGATGTGTGCTGCCGCAGGAGCGACGAACCACATCGATAATCAAACATTACCGATTTTTGGTTTTGGGACGACCTCTCCATGGTGAACGATTTTCACCATTTTTGAGGTCACTTAAGGTCTCTGGTAAGTGTCACACGCTGCAATATCGTTAATGACGCCGGATGTGAGTCACTAACAACGTGACCCCGACGATAAAACATTAACGATATCGTAGCGTGTAAAGCCCCCTTTAGAGTTACATTTAGCTGTGAAATGTACCTTATAAATGATTGAATGTCTCTCCCGAATTTCTTAATTTTTGGACACGACCAAAATATGTGAGTTATGTTGCCTGAATTTCCACAGTTCCTCCAGCATTTGTTTGAGGTATCTGGGTTAATTAAATACAATTTATGGGGTGTGCAATACCAGCGGGTTATTATCTTATAATTGGTTTCTATAAGAGCAATGCAAGGTATATTTTTGTAGGCTGTGGCCAATGACTTGAAATCTGTCTTCAAATTTATTTTCTGAGATTTGTAACTCATTCTTCCACTTTTCCAAGTGTTTTAAGTTAAAGAGATTTGTGTCTTCGTTATAAATTTGGTAGATATGTTTGGTTCTCCAAGTGTTTTGATTATTTGGATTCTTTAAGAGAGCTGAGATGTTACTTGGAAGGATGGAGGGTGGTGTTAGGTTTTATGAATATTTTTTCTATTATCTTCCAAGTTTTCTTATTTGACTTTGTTAGTTTGAATTCTTTTGCTAATTCCTGGTAGGGTTTCAGCTTATCGTTATCGAGTATGTCTGAGATTAAGCATATTCCCTTGGATTTCCAGTGGTTGAGCTTTAATCTTGATGAGAGTGCAGAAAGTGTTTCGATCTTCATCCAACCTATTGATTCGGTGCCGTGTATTTTTCTAGATTGGGCCCGAATTTCCTCCATGTTATTATTGAGTTCCTGGTGATGGCCTCCTTAGGCAGTCGCTTTTTAGAGTCACATAGGTAGGCCACCACCAGGTCTCCAATGTCTATATTTGGACAGTAAGAATCTACAAGTCCCACCCATGCAGGTTTATCATCTCTGTTCCAATACTTCTGGCTGCTTTTAATACTCGTTGCTTGATAGTAGGCCGTTATATTTGAAATCCCCAACCCCCCCCATTGATTCTGTTTTTATTTAGAGTAGATTGTGCTACTCAAGGTGTAGTTTTACCCCATACAAAAGATGTTAGTTGAGTTTTGAGTTTTTGTAGAAGCTTCTTCTTGATTGGTAATGGGATAGTTCTGAATATATAAAGTAGCTTAGGAAGTTCCAGCATTTTGTATATGTTTATTTTTCCTAACCAGGAAAGCTCTAATTTGGATAGATGTTGTAGATCTTTTTGTATGGTATTATAAATGTCAGTAATATGCTGGTTAGCGCAGTCCTTTGTGTTTTTTGTTAGTTTGCTTCCTAAATAAGACATGCTGTCCACATTCCACTGAAATTTGATTTCCGATTGTAGAACTTTTAATAGATCCTGATCCAGATTTAGGTGCATAGCCTCGGTTTTATCCATATTGACCCTATACACTGTGTGCAGACTTATTAGGCAAATGAGTATTTTGATCACATGATACTTTTTATACATGTTATCCTACTCCAAGCTGTATAGGCTTGAGGGCCAACTACCAATTAAGTAAATCAGGTGATGTGCATCTCTGTAATGAGGAGGGGTGTGGTGTAATGATATCAACACCCTATATAAGGGGCGCATACTTATTAGGCAACTTCCTTTCCTTTAGCAAAATGGGTCAGAAGAGAGATTTGACGGGCTCTGAAAAGTCCAAAATTGTGAGATGTCTTGCAGAGGGATGCAGTAGTCTTGAAATTGCCAAACTTTTGAAGCGTGATCACAGAACAATCAAGTGTTTCATGGGAAATAGCCAACAGGGTCACAAGAAGCGTGTTGGGCAAAATAGGCGCAAAATAACTGCCCATGAATTGAGGAAAATCAAGCGTGAAGTTGCCAAGATGTCATTGGCCACCAGTTTGGCCATATTTCAGAGCTGCGACGTTACTGGAGTATCAAAAATCACAAGGTGTGCCATACTCAGGAACATAGCCAATGTGAGATTTGACGGGCTCTGAAAAGTCCAAATTTGTGAGATGTCTTGCAGAGGGATGCAGCAGTCTTGAAATTGCCAAACTTTCGAAGCGTGATCACTGAACAATCAAGTGTTTCATGGCAAATAGCCAACAAGGTCACAAGAAGCGTGTTGGGCAAAAAAGGCGA
The DNA here is from genome assembly GCF_048569485.1 of Anomaloglossus baeobatrachus. Lineage (NCBI taxonomy): Eukaryota > Metazoa > Chordata > Amphibia > Anura > Aromobatidae > Anomaloglossus > Anomaloglossus baeobatrachus. Next base: position 229,591,131 of record NC_134357.1, read on the forward strand.
AAAATAACTGCCCATGAATTGAGGAAAATCAAGCGTGAAGCTGTCAAGATGTCATTGGCGACCAGTTTGTCCATATTTCAGAGCTGCAATGTTACTGGAGTATCAAAAAGCACAAGGTGCGCCATACTCAGGGACATGGCCAAGGTGAGGAAGGCTGAAAAACGACCACCTTTGAACAAGAAATATAAGATAAAATGTCAAGACTGAGCCAAGAAATACCTTAAGAATGATTTTTCAAAGGTTTTATGGACTGATGAAATGAGAGTGACTCTTGATGGGCCAGATGGATGGGTCAGAGGCTGATCTGTAAAGGGCAGAGAGCTCCACTCCGACTCAGACGCCAGCAAGATGGAGGTGGGGTACTGGTATGGGCTGGTATCATCAAAGATGAACTTGTGGGACCTTTTCGGGTTGAGGATGGAGTGAAGCTCAACTTCCAGACCTACTGCTAGTTTCTGGAAGACAACTTCTTCAAGCAGTGGTACAGGAAGAAGTCAGTATCTTTAAAAAGAAAACCATGATTTTCATGTAGGACAATGCTCTATCACATGCATCCAACTACTCCACAGCGTGGCTGGCCAGGAAAGGTCTAAAAGATGAAAAAATAATGACATGGCCCCCTTGATCACCTGATCTGAACCCCATAGAGAACCTGTGGTCCCTCATAAAATGTAAGATCTACAGGGAGGGAAAACAGTACACCTCTCGGAACAATGTCTGGGAGGCTGTGGTGGCTGCTGCACGCAATGTTGATCGTAAACAGATCAAGCAACTGACAAAAGCTATGGATGATAGGCTGTTGAGTGTCATCATAAAGAAAGGTGGCTATATTGGTCACTAATTTTTGGGGGTTTTATTTTTGCATGTCAGAAATGTTTATTTCTAAATTTTGTGCAGTTATATTGGTTTACCTGGTGAAAATAAACAAGTAAGATGGGAATATATTTGGTTTTTATTAAGTTGCCTAATAAGTCTGCACAGTAAAAGTTACCTGCACAAACAGATATCCTCCTAAGATAGCCAAATCTAAAAAAACCTCACCCCAACTTCTAAAAATATTAAGCTTTGATATTTATGAGTCTTTTGAGTTGATTGAGAACATAGTTGTTGATCAATAATAAAAAATATCTACAACTTGCCTAATACGTCTGCACCCAGTGTATAATGCAACCCTTGAGAATTCTTTAAAAATTTCTAAAGTCTGTTTGACAGTTCAGTGGATCCGTTAGAGTGTAGGATGTCGTCTGCGAAAAGTGACACTTTGAATTGTCTGTTATTAGCAGGGATGCCCTTAATCCCGCCATCTATCCTGATCTTTTCCGCCAAGGGCTCAATGAAAAGATCGAACAGCGACGGGGCAAAAAGACAACCCTGCCTTGTTCCATTCGAGAGGTTGATTTTACCCGAGAGGAGATCATTTGTTAAAATTCTCGCAGACGGGTTTGAGTAGAAGGATTTTATAAGGTCTAATACCCTCCCATTGAAGCCAACATTTTTTTAAGTTTGTAGTAAGTAGTTCCACTGAACCCGGTCAAATGCCTTCTCTGCATCAATTGTGATAAAGACTGTGGGAGTCTTAGTTTTCCCTGAGTGAGTGAGTAGGTTTAGGATTCACCTGGTAGAGTCTTCTGCTCCTCTGTTCACAATGAACCCCACTTGATCTTTGTGTATAAGGTTCGGTACTATTTTTTGTAGTCTGGTGGCTAGGGTTTTGCCAATATGTTCAGGTCAGAATTTAGGAGCAAAATGGGTCTATAGTTTCCAATGAGGTCTCTGTCTCCCTTTTCTTTATACAATACCGATATAGTGGCTTCTTGCATCTCCTCAGATAATTTTAAGCCTAGTGATAGTTCATTGACGAGGGTGGTTAAATATGGGGTTAAGGTTGTAGCAAACGTTTTGTAGTACTCATTGGGAATTCCATCTGGTCCTGGTGCTTTATTTTGTTTTAGAGGGTTTATTGTAGCCATTATGTCACTGTTTTTGTATGGGGTGTTTAGGAAATTTAAATCTTCGTTAGACATAGAGGGTAACTGAATCGAGTCAAGGAATTGATTGATGTCTTCCTTAGTAGGTTTGTCTTCTAGTTTATTATTTTTTAAGTTATACAGGTTGTTAAAAAAATGCTTAAATTTAAATGAAATGTCTTTTGGATTTTTGTAAATTTTGTTGTCCCTATCTCTTATTTGTAAGATTTTGGTCTTACATCTCAAAATTCTTGTTCTTCTGGCTAAGAAACCAGAAAGTTTATTCATGAGATGGTAAAAGTTGGATTTTGATGTCAGTATGAATCTTTCCTATTCGTTTGAGAGGATGGTATTTAAGTCTAGTCTGAGTTTGAAAATTTCTGTGGACATAGCGTTCCACAGCAGCATGGGGATGTTGTGAAGGATGATGCTGTAAAAATGGGTGGACCCGGAAGTAACTCAGCATCCCCTGCCAGCACACTGCTCTGGTTGTCCATATGAGGGGCGATTTTTGAGCGTTGAGCAGGTATGGCACACCACAGATGAACTGAGGACTGTTGGAAGTGGTAAGTGATCATTTGATTGCTTGAGTGTGTTAATATGTGTAATAGTTTGTTTAGTGGCTATAATTGGCCTTGTACATATTTTCCACAGCCCAGTAAGCGGTGATCATGTTTAATGGTTGAAATTGGCGCAATTTATGCGCACAAGGGTTTTTTGCTCCCCTGATGAATCTGCCCAGAAAAAATGCGTCGGGAGCATTTATACCATCTTTTGTTTCGCATGCACCAGGAAAAGGACTCTAGGCAGTTGGATTGATAATTGATTGTTTTACTTTACCAAAATAAAAAAAACATGCATAAAACAGAAAAAATAGAATAATATTTTTACAAGGCCAGAAGCCTACACCCCTGTGCAGCGCCACCCGTAATGGCAATTGATGCCGCCTTCTCAACAAGCTTTGCCTAACCAAGGGACTGTCTAAACAATCACCTAATACCTGGTAATCCCTCTGCGTAGCAGGAGTAATTGTGTGTATGTGTGCAAACACGCCCTACCAGTGGTGCAGCACAAGAGCTTACAACATATCTACCTAAACATAAACAAAACCCATTAACCCCCTGAATACCCTTAATTGCTGAAGCCTCACAGATAAGGCAGATGGTAAAAGTGGTAAGGCAAACCACACAGCTCAGCAACACAGTTCTGGAAATCTTCTAAAGCAACAGTCAATGCAAACATGTGGCGCTGTCCCTTTAAGGTTTTAAATGTAACTGACAAACTGACACAGCAGAGCCAGCAAGTCTTACTATGTATATAGTCGGCCTAAGCAGTACAGATATGTGTTTTGGTACCAAAACAAAGTGTTAAGGGTGTCCCCTCTCTCCTCTGCTGTTCGCCTTATCCATTGAACCTCTTGCTGAGCACATAAGAAGTAACCCAGACATTAAGGGTATTCACACTAGAAACACCCATCATAAGATAGGGCTCTTCACAGATGATGTGATATTATCCCTGTCAGAACCCATTACCTCAGCTGCTGAAGTTATTAGGATACTAGGAAAGTTCTCTCAAATATCATATTACAAGTTAAACAAAAAAAAAACTAAAATGATGCACTTCAACCTCAACAATGATATTATCGAACAGATAGGTACTGCCACTTCTTTCTCATGGGAGAATGAATCTATGCCTTATCTTGGAGTGCTCCTCAATAAAAATGTAACAAAAATGGTTGCCAATAACATTAGTCTTATGATTGAAAATATTAAAAAAGACTTGACACGCACCGCAAATAAGGATTTGTCGTGGTTGGGTAGAGTGGTATTCTTAAAGATGATGACATTACCAAAAATTTTATATATCCTTAGATCCATACCTTTAATGATCCCGGCAAATCAATTAAATAAACTCCAAAAAGTACTTAGTGACTTTATTTGGAACTATAAAAGGCCAAAAGTGAACAAAAACATTTTACTCAAACAGAAAAAAATGGGAGGTATAGGGCTCCCCAATATTAAAAATTATCATCTTTCTAACTTAATTAAACAGAGTCAGAGGCTAATAGAGGGAAGCAATTTATTTCCTTGGATGGATTTAGAGATGTCCTCTGTTAATTACCAACCCATAAAATCTTTAATTTTAACTCACCTAATCAACCCTTCTATCCCACCTCCAAACTCCCCTACTTTATACGCTACAATTAGAGCATGGAAAGCTTTGGCCAAAACTCCGACTAATCTTAATAAAAATCATTTTCTTAGAAATACTCCCCTAAAAATGTTGGCGATTCTGGATAACTCAGAAATTCCCTCAACATGGCAGGAGTCAAATCTAAAAACGGTTGGAGACATCTTTAACGGAAAAGAATTTATAAACTTCCTGGATATAAAGATCAAACACAAGCTCCCAGACTCTGACTTTAAGGCCCTCATCAAATTTAGGGAAATTTTAAAGACAAAATTATTATTTACAAACCCCCTTTCTGAAATAACCTGCATGTTATTCTGTAACCCAACCAAAATGTCCCTATGGTGTTGTAAAAATATCTATAACTACTTCAATAACGATCTAACATTCCACAAAAGCAAATATATGCTAGATTCGGAAAAAGATTTGGGTAAGAGCTTTACGGATGAGGAATGGCAGAAAGCCATTTCACTAACCTATTCTTCAAATGCATGTGCCTCTCTCCATCAATCTCACTTCAAAATTCTCTCGCGTTGGTATCTCACTCCATGTAGACTTGCTAAATTTAATAGAGAGACGTCCCCTTTATGTTGGAGAGATTGTGACGAGAGAGGTGCTCTACTTCACATTTTCTGGAGTTGTCCCAGATTGAAGAGTCTCTGGGAAAATATTTCTAATCTAATTAATCAGATTACTAACTCCACAATTCAGGTAACTCCCCAAATGGCCCTGCTTTCACTTAATTTGGAAAAATTTGACCCTATATATAAACCTATCCTAACTCATTTATTTCTAGTTACTAGAAATCTTATAGCTTCTAATTGGAAGAAACCTACGGTGCCCACTATCTCTGAGGTCGTAGAGACTACTTCTCTTCACAACAACTTCGAGAAGTACTTTGCTACCATTAACAATGCCTTTGCCTCCTATTACAGAAGATGGGATCACTGGAATAGTTTTATACAAGGTATTACATAAATAAATATTTATAACTATTTAAAAACCTTTTTTATAACATGAATCCTTTTATTCAAACCTTCAGTCATGCTTTTTTGACCATATGCCTATATTCCTGGAATGGAAGCCTGTTAACATGGTTGAGATTTGTTTACGTTCATTGTTCTTCCTTTTACCCACTCCCTCTTCACCTTGTTTTTCCTTGCCTCCACCCTCCTCCCCTTTTTCATCCCCAATAAAGTAATTGTTTTACCTCCCCCTCCCCTCTCCTTTCTCTTTTCCTATACCTTTCCTCCCGAGATGAAAAGTTTTATTCATACAATAGATCCCCACATGTATTCAAATAATGGTATGCTACGCATGATAATATCTTGATTGTGTGGATTCGATATGCTATTTTGTTAACCTTATTTTAATAAAAATATATGAAAAGAAAGTGTTGCGTGCACGTAGTCATGGGCCCAGCCTACCGTACCCGGGTACTATGGTGTCCAGTTGCCAAAAACAGAGACTTGAAGATCCTCTCACGGTGACCAGTATAGCCAGCAACTGAAGAATGATGATCTCCGCACAGGATGCTGCTCACACGCGTCACGGTCCTCCTCACTAAACTCTAACACGCGTCTTCTCACAATTCCCTTGAGTGTTTCTGCGGTGGCTTCTTTCTGTTACGCACACCTCCTTGGTCTGCCCGTCCACCTGGCCCTAACAGTAAGAACAGGCCATGGATCCCGCCGAAGCACTAGCGACCCTGGGCACCTTGCAGCAGGATCTCGTACGACATCGCGAGACCCAGTCCCGCATGCTGGCCTTCATGTCCTCGGTGGATACCCGCCTGAACACGCTGCAAGCAACTGCCACGTCCCTGGCATCTCAGGCTACTACTGCACAGTCCACGGCCACGGTTCCCGTGGTGGCTACCTCGGAAGCTTCTAAACTCCGCTTGGCCTCTCCACCCCGATATGCCGGAGATCCCAAGACCTGCAGAGGATTCTTAAACCAGTGCTCCCTCCACTTTAAGCTGCTTCCGCACCTGTTTGCCTCCGACCAAGCCAAGGTGGCGTTTGTGATGTCCCATCTAGAGGCTGAGGCACTGGCATGGATGAACCCCTTGTGGGAAAAGGAGGACCCTGTAACCACTAACATCCAGGACTTCCTGCAGGTGTTTAGAACCACCTTTGACGAACCCGGACGTGCCGCTGTGACGCCCTGGGCAAGCCAGGGGTCACAGGTCATTACACCACCACACCCTACACCCCAGTTAGGAACACCACAGCTAACCCAAAATCCTTGTTGCCTTCCTCCAGGAGCTGGTGTCCACACCAGGGGGTGGGCCAGTCGGTTGGCTCCGCCCACCGAGGAGTTCACAGCTCTGGAGGCGGGAAGAACCAGGCAGATCAGTTAGGGAAGTGAAGGAGTAAACGGTGGAGTTCAGTTTAGGAGGTGAAAGTGAAAGGAAGGAAGTGAAATAGTAGTGGAGCTTAGGAGAAAAGCTGAAGTAAAGTAAAAGTGACAGTTTGTAAAGCCTGAAGATGGTCCGGGTGTGTGCCCCGGGCTAAGAGACAGCAAGGTCAGCAGACGGGGTGATTGTCCGCAGGGGTGACTGCTCGGAGGTTACTGGAAGGACCGCGGACGGGTGGTGACCCGGCGGTCTGGAGCAGTGTACAAGGAACAGTCAGCACCAGGGCAGGGATCTTTCGGATCCCGGCAAGGCTAGGAGTCGCCATAATTTGCCAAATCCGTCAGTGAAGGGGACGACTGTCTCCCAACAACCAAGTCCCGATTGAAGGCAACAGTCCGACCATTACAGAGAGACACCGCCACCGCCAGGGCACCAGTTTCTCAGGGCCAGCGCCTGCGGGCAAAGTAGGGCTCCTCCGGCCCATATCCAAGCTGGGGAGCGGGTTACCGGTGGGAACCCATCGCAACCACAACCATCTTAGGTGCAGGACAAAGGGACCGTCACCATCAACTACTGGGGAAAAGCAAGTACAGCCGTCCGTGGGAACCGTCTTTCCAGCCGTGTGTTTTACCAAGAACTGTGTTATCGTCTCAGGCTGAGTGAGTACCACAGTGCCGCAAGGCACAGCGCTGCCCCCGCGTCCCTGCTCCCACCAAGCCCTGCATCTCCCACCTCCTCACTGGGCCCCGGGATCACCAACCCCTACCCACGGAGGGGCAACACAACAACTTGCTGCTCCATACCATCATTCCCGGGATCCCCATACAGAGCAGCGGTGGTGTCAACAAATCACCACAACCGTGGGTGGCGTCACGGACAATAAACTATATCCCAAAACCCAATCCCCTTTCACTCACAAGCGAGGAGCGCCGCTCGAGACCCCCGGGATCCGGCCCACCGCTCGAGCCACCACTGAGCAGCAGCAGTCGGACCCGAGCAGAGGGGTGAGCGCAGTGCTGACACCGTCCTCCCCGCCCGCGACACCGCCGCATCCGCCTCATCACTCCTCAGGCTACGTCAGGGGACCATGATGGTGGGGCAGTATGCCATCCGCTTTCGCACCTTGGCCTCGGAATTGGGGTGGAACAATGAAGCCCTCACCGCCGCCTTCTGGGAAGGACTCTCCAGTCGTATTAAGGACGAGCTGGCAGGCCGCGATGTTCCTTCCACCCTGGATGCCCTGATCGCACTAGCCACCCGTGTGGACCTCAGATTCCAGGAACGATCCAAAGAGGTGTCCCGCGAGAGACGTCCAATACGGCATTCCTCTCCTCCACAGAAGCCCATCGTACCTCAGTCGGCATCATCTGGCGTCTCTGTCCACGAACCCATGCAGATTGATCGTCTGAGGCAGTCCGACCAACGCCGAGCAGAACGGCTCGCTAAGGGTTTCTGCTTCTACTGCGGAGAGGGCACACACCTGCTACGTTCCTGGCCAGAGAGGCCGGGAAACTCCAAAGCCTAGGGTTGGTAGGAGAGGCCACCCTAGGTGCTGGGACTCTCTCAGACCCGGTTACGTGGACTGTTCAAGTGACAACGGGAGATACGCGTTTCACGGCCGAAGCGTACCTCGATTCCGGGGCAGCATGCAATTTCATCCAGCAGGCCACGGTGGACAAGTACCAGGTGCCTGTTACTCCACTCGACAAACCCCTCGTGATTGCCTCTGTAGATGGGAGACCCCTCTCTGACACCATCTCGTGGATCACCAAGCCGGTGGAACTACGTATCGGTGCCCTGCACACCGAGAACATCGCTCTCTACGTCCTCCCACACATGTCTCATCAAATCCTGCTGGGACTCCCCTGGTTACGGACACACAAACCGTCAGTCAGCTGGCGTACTGGTGAAATCACCCGATGGGGCTCCTCTTGCCACGAGAACTGCCTGAAGACTATACAGCCCATCCGATGACCTCCGGTTCCGGAGTCCCTACCGGGACTGCCCTCGGCCTATTGGTCCTTCGCAGACGTCTTTGATAAAAAGGAGTCAGAGGTACTGCCGCCACATCGTCCTTACGACTGTGCCATCGACCTACTCCCGGGAACTACACCACCTCGAGGACGGATATATCCTCTGTCTCCTGCTGAAACAAGGGCCATGTCTGCCTACATCACGGAGAACCTGGCAAGGGGATTCATTCGGAGATCCTCCTCTCTTGCTGGAGCAGGCTTCTTCTTCATTAAGAAGAAAGAGGGCGACCTACGCCCATGCATTGACTACCAGGGATTGAACCAAATCACCGTGAAAAATAAATACCCCCTGCCGCTCATCCCCGAATTGTTTGATCGGCTTAGAGGAGCTCGTGTGTTTACCAAGTTGGATCTTCGGGGTGCCTACAACCTGGTCCGCATCCGCTCTGGGGACGAATGGAAGACCGCATTCAATACTCGCGATGGGCACTATGAATACTGTGTGATGCCCTTCGGCCTGTGTAACGCACCAGCAGTCTTTCAAGAATTGGTGAACGATGTGTTCCGGGACCTTCTCTACGTCTGTGTGGTGGTGTATCTTGATGATATCCTGGTCTTCTCTCCGGACCTCCAGACCCACAGAGAGAACGTGCAGCTGGTACTACAAAGACTGAGAGAGAATCGTCTGTACGCCAAGTACGAGAAGTGTGTCTTCGAGCAGTCTTCTCTTCCCTTCCTGGTTTACGTAATCTCCGATACCGGCCTGCAGATGGACCCGGAAAAGGTCTCTTCCATTCTCAACTGGCACCCTCCTTCCGGACTGAAGGCAATCCAATGGTTTCTTGGATTTGCAAACTATTACCGTCAGTTCATCCCTCACTTCTCTGCCCTGACTGCGCCTCTCTCCGCCTTGACCAAGAAGGGGGCTAATCCAAAGGACTGGTCACCTGCGGCCGACGCCGCGTTTGGCTCCCTGAAACAGGCATTTGCTTCCTCTCCTGTGCTCCATCGTCCTGAGTTAAACCGACAGTTCACCTTGGAGGTGGATGCCTCCTCCTCGGGAGCCGGAGCAGTGCTCATGCAGAAGTCCTCCTCCGGGAAGATGGTTACTTGCGGTTTCTACTCCAAGAGCTTCTCAGCGCCTGAACGCAACTACACCATCAGTGACCGAGAGCTATTAGCAGTCAAACTGGCTCTGGAGGAATGGCGCTACCTTCTGGAGGGAGCAGTGTACCCCGTGATCATTTACACGGACCACAAGAACCTGGAATACCTGCGGTCCGCTCAGCGACTGAACCCACGGCAAGCCAGGTGGTCCTTGTTCTTTGCCAGGTTCGATTTTCAGCTCCATTTTCGACCCGCGGACAAGAATGTGCGAGCAGATGCCTTGTCCAGGTCATTCATGCCCATGGAACAGGATGAGGAGACATCCCAGCCCATCATCTGCCCAAGTAAAATCATTCCGGTGGCCCCTGTCACCCTGGCCCAGATACCGCCCGGGAAGACCTATGTCTCTGAGACTGACAGGCAAAAAGTGTTGCACTGGGGCCATGCCTCGAAAATAGCCGGCCATGCTGGTCAGAAGAAAACATGGAGTACAATTGTACGTCACTACTGGTGGCCATCCCTTCGCACGGACGTTGCGTCTTTTGTCTCAGCCTGCTCCTCTTGTGCCAGGAACAAGACGCCCAAACACCTGCCATATGGTCGTCTTCTGCCTCTGCCTATACCCTCTGTTCCGTGGCAACACATTGCAATGGACTTTATTACAGACTTGCCCCTGTCCTCCGGACACACAGTCATATGGGTCGTGGTGGATCGGTTCTCCAAAATGGCTCATTTCGTCCCTATGGCTGGACTGCCCTCTGCCCAGGAACTCGCTGACGCCTACATACAGCACATCTTCCAGTTGCATGGCTTTCCCTCACACATTGTGTCCGACAGAGGAACTCAGTTTACCTCCCACTTCTGGAGGGCTCTCTGCAAACATCTGGGAGTGACTCTGGACTTTTCTTCAGCCTACCATCCTCAGTCGAATGGCCAAGTGGAACGAGTCAATCAGATCTTGACCTCCTTCTTACGTCACTGCGTTAACGCCCATCACGACGACTGGTCCACGCTTCTTCCTTGGGCTGAATTCTCCCATAACCACCACGTCAGTGAGTCCTCCTCCAGCTCTCCCTTCCATGTCATTTACGGACTTCAGCCTTCCGTCCCTTTACCTGTATCCTCTTCCTCGGATGTCCCTGCTGCTGATGCTGTAGTCCGTGACTCCCGGCCACGATGAGAATACCCAACTCCTTCCATGTCTCCCTGCTCAAGCCGGTTGTCCTTGGTCCCTTCTCCGCTGCTGCCAGTTCTGCTCCTCCTCCTATTGCTGATGATGACATCTATGCGGTAAGGGATATCGTGGCCATGAAAACCGTACGGGGCCGACAGTTCTTCCTGGTGGACTGGGCTGGGTATGGCCCTGAGGATAGGTCCTGGGAACCCCGGGAGAATGTGGGTACTCCCCTGATACGTGCCTTCCTGTCCCGGTTGCGGGGAGGGGGGCGTGGGGGAGGGGGTACTGTCACGCTCCCCGGCTCCCCTGTCACGCTCTCCGGCTCCCCTGCCACGCTTCCCGGCTCCCCTGCCACGCTCCCCGGCTCCCCTGCCGCGCTCCCCGGCTCCTCTGCCAGGCGTCCCCCGCTCCACAGCCTCCATGCCCCATCACCTGCGGTCCCCAGGCAGCCCGGTCCCCGCTCCCGGCGCCCGTCGGCAACTCTGCTCCAGCCCGGCACTCCTGCCTCCTGTTCACCGCTCCCTGCTCTGGCTTCTGGCACCCGGGCCTCGCGCATGCGCATTAGAGCGCGCGCGCGCGGTCATTGACCCTCTCTTAAAGGGCCAGTGTCCTCCAACAGGATATTGAAGAATCAGGTACAGGGTATATAGGGGGACCCTTTCCAAGTGGGCGGGGCCTGTTCTTCGTGTTTTGCTAAGCTAGGAGTCAGGTCTCCTTGTGTCTTGTGGTATACTTACCTATCTCTCTCGTAGAGCCGCTCCTGCCTCGCCAACCGGTCCTGACGATACCCGAACCCCGAACGGTGACGGTCTGCCATCCCGTCAGTTCATACCATCTCCGATCCCTGTGGTGACCCGTCTTCTCGCTCCGTTGGTTCCGGACTCTGCCTGACGTCATCTCGGCCTCCGAACCTGAGCTCCGTCACCCGGACTACCTTCTGAGACTCCGTGGTCCCAGGGACTTCTACACTCCACTCCTCTGAACGGACTGTCCTGCTACCCGTAGTGCTCCGGCTACCGGGCACCTTGCCTTCGGTGAGATGTTCAGCCCAGTGGATCCACCTCCTGGGTCTGCCCGTCCACCTGGCCCTAACAGTTAATTACACAGGTTTCCAAGGGTAAACATTTTTGAAAGATGTGATTTTTTCATACTTTCGATCATTGGACTCAGTAAAAATATTGAAAAAATATCATCACGTACAGTTTTTTCACAAACTCTGATTCTATAGGTTTCCAAAAGGTTAGAATTCTGAAAAGATTCCCTCCATACTTTGCTGATGGAAAATGTAACATTAAGTACAATGTGAGCGAGTGGAGACACGTTATTGTTTCATCCAAAAAGTCTGAAAGCTGTGCTACTGCTCAATGGCAGTAAGTATTCTTCTGTGTGTGTAGGGCATGTGTCGCGGGCGGAGGGGCCACGCACGCTACGCTCGGGTTCAGGGACTTCTGCTGCTGCTGCTGCTCGGTGGCTCGAGCGGATGGCCAGACCCGGGGACTTGAGCAGCGCTCCTCGCCCACGAGTGAAAAGGGGGTGGTTTGTTTGGGGAGATAGTTCGTGATGCCACCCACGGGTCGTGGTGATAATGGGCACCACCACTGCTGGTGACAGGGATCCCGGGAGCGATGGCAGGGAGCAGCTAGGATGTTGGTTCCCCCTCCGTGGGTAGGGGTTAGTGATCCCGGGGCTCGGTGGCGGTACGGGGAGGCTGGATGGCCGGGGTGCAGGGTTGCAGGGGCAGCGCGACGCGGTGCCGGATGGCACTGTTGTACTCTCTCAGGCACAGATTCACAGAGTCTCTGGTAAACCAAACGGCTGGATGGACGGGTCCCGCAGCCGGCTGCAGTGTCTTTGCTCTCCCCGGACAGGTTGATGGTGGCTGTCTTTCCCTGCACCTTCGTAGAATGTATTGACTCAGATGGTTTCCCAACGGTAGTCCGCTCGCCGGCATATATGTACCGAGGGAGCCCGTTTGCCCGCAGGCGCTGGCCCTTGGATCTCTAGCCTATGGCGGTGGTTTTTTATCCTCACGGTGTAGACAGTTGCCTTCTGTCAGGTCTTGGGTGTTAGGGAACCCCTGGGGTTCCGGTCACTCTCGGATTTGACCGTTGTCGGCGGCTCCTAGCCTGGTCAGGGCCCGATGGCTCTGCCTTTGTGCTTGGTACAGATCCGCTCCCCGGTTCGGTACCGGCGGGCAACCGCCCGTCCCCGGTCCTACGGTTCAGCTGACTTGTACCACCTCCTGCAGACGGCCACCACCGTCTGCCGACCTTGCTGACAGTGCCTGGGCTCCTACCCAGACACTAACAGTTTCTGTCCTCTCACTTTCCACTACAAACCTAAACTAACTGCTTTTTCCCGCCTCCAGGCCTGTGAACTCCTCGGTGGGTGGGGCCAACCGCCTGGCTCCGCCCCACCTGGTGTGGACATCAGACCCTGGAGGAGGCAACAAGGATTTTGCGTGACTGATGTAGACTATCCAGGGGAGGGGGTGTGTGTGATGTTGTGTTTGTGACTACCTGGCTAGTCCAGGGCGTCACACATGCTATGCACTTGGAAGAAAGGTGTGAGAATTTAGACTTTATTCTCAAGAACCTTAACTACAAGGAGCATGGATGGTCAATATGTGGTGGTCTAAAAATGTTCTCGTTGCTTCTTTGGCAGCAAGGAGGATATATTAAATACCCATGCTGTTCTGCCTCATGGCAGCCTGCTAATAGTCATTCATTGCAATTTCTGTTACAACCCCTAGAGGTCGTTGTTATTCTTTTGAATTGCTGAGTTTCCCTTTAAGCTAAATGTATTCTGGGTAAGGAATGCCTCCCTGAGCTGAGAAGAAGCCTGCAGCCATTTTCTCTTTGGATTTGTCAGGAAAGGACATGCCGACTTACCTCTTTGTACATTCACCCCTCCCTAGTGTAATCCGGTGAGCAAAGCAAATTACATGTGTTAGTTATAGAATCCTAGATGGAAGAGTGTAGTAAATGCATTGTACATTGTACTTCTACACCTTTAGTGTCATCCCTGTCTTGTTTGTCTAGATAAGATTTCTATGTATTGCAGATGCAGTGACCTTTCACCTACATTCTCATAAGAACTGCATCTCATGTACTGTTATGCTATGTTAACTCTGTATTAACACTGTACTGACTGTAATCATTTTCTTGTTATAGTTTTTACCCGTATAAAACAGTATCTTGGATATACCGTATTCTGTATTCAACTGCATCTTGGATATTCCTATATTCACTGTATATTCCACGTATACTGCAATCAAGTTCACGTTACCAGCTAATAAATCAAGGCTATTGAACTCCACAGTCTGTTTATTTCAAATGTGAACTAGGGTTTAGCTGTATGCTAGAGATTCACAGCGCTACGTAAAAGAACGCAGAACAGTAAAAACGGACACTGACCGCAGGCGGTAGTTGAATAGACTGCATGGGACCGCTATCACCCACACTGCACCGCATATGGGTACTACAGCAGCTGCCATACAGCCGCAGGGATCAAGACCGCAGTCCTCCCCAGCAAGCACGACACCTTTCCCACCACGCGGAACCCGTTCACGTATAGACCCAGCTTTTCTGCCCAAGTTATCATCAATCCACAGCTGAGTGCATAATGTCTGCATCCCGAGCACCCTCAGTCAGGACAAGGTCCCGAGCAAGCAGCTCTAACAAGTCTTCAGTGAAGGAGTTCGCTGCTCTCGCTCGTGCAGAAGCTGAGGCTGCAAAAGTAAAATCCACCTTCGCTGCACAAGAGATGCAACTAAAGCTAAGACAAGCAGACCGAGATACAGAAAGTGCATGCCTGGAAGCAGAAAGTGCACGCCTGCAAGCAGACAGAACACGCTTGCTAGCTGAACAAAAAGCTGAAAAAGCACGCCTGCAGGCCTCTCTAGACAAACTTATTGCAGAAAAGGAGGCAGCAGCGGCAATAGCCAAAGCAGAGTTCCTGGAGGCCGTGGAATCCAAGGAACGCAGCAACGTACTTGGACCAGACGTAGAGCAACAAGATCCAACCCAACGCGTCTCAGAATATGTCCACCAGCATCCCGGAACGGATGACAACCCTGATCCACGACATCGATCAGCTTATATCGACTACCAGAGACTTCATCCCGAACTGCAGTACTGTAAGCAAGAAAGTATGCAGCAGGTCGACGTCGACTACAACTACAGTTCTACAGAACAGAAGGTATCACCTGTATCCCGATTTAGAGGGACACCCTTTGCTTCAGAACGGTATTATACAGACTACCCTGAGACTGAAGTCCCTAAAAGGTATGGTGATACACCACACATTAGACATGACTTTAACACACCAGCTCGCGCCAGCACCAACCAAGCTACCATGGACTTTGCAAAGTTCTTTGCTCGCCGAGAACTGGTTACCAAGGGACTTGTAAAGTTCACTGACAAAACTGAGAACTATAGGTCATGGCGAGCCTCATTCCAGAACACCATACAGGGTCTGGACCTTTCTTGTAGCGAGGAGTTAGATCTCCTAGTAAAGTGGCTTGGGAATGAGTCGGCTGAGCACGCCAAACGACTAAGAGACATTAATATAAAGCATCCAGCCCCAGGCCTACATAAGGTGTGGGAAAGACTTGATGAATGCTATGGGTCCATAGAAGCCATTGAAAATGCTTTATACCAAAGAATTGATGGTTTTCCTAAGATAGGGCCTAAAGGTTATAAAAAACTTAAGAGAACTGAGTGATTTGTTGATAGAGTTACAGGTTGCCCAGGAGGAAGGAAATTTGCCCAGACTGGCTTTCCTGGACACTGCCAGGAAAGTTAGGCTAGGTTCGCACACTGCGTCTTTTTGACGCTGCGTTTTTGTGCGATTTGGTGCGTTTTTGGCTGCGTTTTGCTGCGTTTTTGATCTCTGCGTTTTGCTGCGTTTTTTATCAGTGAACAAAAAAAAAGGTCTGATGTCATTTCCTTCTTCAATGTGTTCTTCATTCTCCACTAGTGTATGCAGAAGATCAGACAGCTGCAGAACTACAAGGCTCAGCATGCTCCATCCAGGACTGAATGCTTGAGGGAGAGTCAGGGGGAGCAGACCTACAAGGCTCAGCATCCTCCATCCAATAGTGTATGCAGGAGAGCAGACAGCAGCTGTCGAACTACAAGGCTCAGCATCCTCCTTCCAGGACTGTATGCAGGATTTCTTTGCCCCCCCAAACAAAAAAAATTACGTGGGCTTCGCCATATTTTTGTATGCTAGCCGGGTACAGCAGGCAGGTACGGGCTGCCCCCAACCCCCAGCTGCCTATTTGTACCCGGCTGGGAACCAAAAATATAGGGAAGCCCTTTTTTTTTAAATTATTTCATGAATTTCATGAAATAATTTAAAAAAAAAATGACGTGAGCTTCGCCCAATTTTTGAGTCCAGCCGGGTACAACTAGGCAGCTGGGGATTGGAATCCACAGTGCAGGGTGCCCATTCTTTCTGGGCACCCCCACTGTGAATTGCAGTCCCGCAGCCACCCCAGAAAATGGCGCTTTCATAGAAGCGCCATCTTCTGGCGCTGTATCCAACTCTTCCAGCTGCCCTGATGCCGGGTGGCTCGCTGGGTAATAATGGGGTTAGGGCTAGCTGTATAGCTGGCCCTAAGCCCGAAATTCATGGTGTCACGCCAATATTAGACATGGCCACCATGAATTTCTAGTAAAGATAAAAAAAAACACAACACACAGAAAATATTTTTATTAGAAATAAAACACAACACAATTAGTGACTCCATCTTTCTTGAAATAAAAAACCCTCCTCCGTAGTAATCCTGGGTCAGGGTCCCGCGCCGTCCAGTCCGGATCCAATATCATCTGATCGGTTTGCTGGAAGGCAAAGCGATCAGATGATGTGTCAGGATCAAGTGCCTGAATCCCATCACACATCAGCTGATTGTATAAAAGCCGATTATACAATCAGCTGATGCATCGGTGCAAAAAAAAAATATATACTCACTTATGTGCTGATTTCCGGCAGCTCCTGCAGCGATGGGGCGGGAGTCTGATCTCGTCCGATCGCTGCAGCAGCTGCCGGTAATCAGGGATGAAGTCTCCTGACGCATCCGCTGATACCGGCCGGGCGCCCGCGTCACCGCGATACTTACGATCAGCTGATGCGTCAGGTGACTGCATCAGGTGATCCATCGCCAGGTCCTGCATCCATCGGAGGTTTCCCGGCCGTCTGCACACAGCCGGAGCGGGGGTGGCGATACCGTGAGAGGAGATGGGAGTGGGCATGGCACCGGGAATCTGCAGACAGGTGAGTATAACTTTTTTTTTTTTTTCTACTGTTAACTTTTGTTTTCGCAGCCGCTTCCACCTCCTGCCTGTACATGGCGCCGCATGGCAGCAGACATGCACAGGACGGGAGGTGGACGCAGCGGTGACGGTACCGGGAGGATTCACGCTTCTGTATATACTGACAGAAGGAATCCTCTTCCTGTACACGTCACTTTACTACCCACCTCCTGCGTTTATAGCTGCGTTTTTGGTCTTAGAAACGCACCAAAACGCAGCTATTTGCGTTTCTCATTGCGTCTTTCAACATCCCATTGAACTCAATGGATGAAAAGCGCAGTGAAAAACGCGGGAATAATTGACATGCTGCGTTTTTGTGGCACCACAAAAACGCAGCTGAAAAAAAACAGATGTGTGCGGACAGCAAAAATGAAAACTCATAGACTTTGCTGGGGAAGCAAAGTCATGCAGTTTTGAGGCCAAAAACGCACCCGAAAAACGCGCAAAAACGCCGCAAAAAACGCACTGTGCGCACATAGCCTTAATCTGATAGTGCAGAAACTTCCTTACAACCTACAAGAAAAGTGGATCACATGTGGTTCACGGTACAAACAAATTCATAATGTGCCTTTTCCTCCTTTCACTGTATTTGTAAATTTTGTTGTTCAACAAGCTAAAGTCAGAAATGACCCCAGTTTTGACTTCACCCTTTCGTGTCCCACTACCCCCGGTGTCAAACTCAGTGGGACACCCGTGACAGTCCATAAAACTAACATTGTTTCCACAGGACCCTCTCAACATGCTAGTAAGCTACCTCCAGAAGAGAACAGACCTCAAGATGTCAGCAAGCAGTGTCCGCTACACAAGAAACCGCATCCGCTACTAAAATGCAGAGCCTTAAGGGAGAAGTCTTTAGAGGATCGCAAAGGTTTCCTCAAGGAAAACAACATCTGCTTTAAATGCTGTGCTACAACATCACACCTCGCCAGGAATTGTGAAGCTAGCGTGAAATGTGCAGAATGCAGCAGCACGGATCAGAATACAGCCTTACACCCTGGACCACCCCCAAGAGTGTTGTCACAAGCAGAGGAGCACAATGCCAAGAAGAAGGATACTGACGTGGACTCCCCTGAGGTCACCTCTCAATGTACCGAGATCTGCGGAGGACCCGTAGGAGGAAGATCCTGTTCAAAAATCTGTCTTGTCCGAGTCTACCCAGCAAGCCATAGGGACAAAGCGATCAAGATATATGCAATCCTGGATGACCAGAGCAACAGATCTCTAGGCACATCCATTTTCTTCAACAACTTCAGCATTGTAGGCCCCGGATCTCCCTACTCCTTGAAGACATGTGCAGGTACTGTCGAGACGGCGGGGTGAAAAGCAACCGGATACAAAGTGGAGTCTGTAGATGGCCAGATCTGTCTATCATTACCGACCATACTGGAGTGCAATCAGATTCCCGACAGCAGGTCTGAGATTCCTACACCGGAGGTAGCTGCTCCTCACCCCCATCTGAAGCATATAGCTCACCTGATACCTGAGTTGGACCCAGAAGCCCCAATAGCTTTACTCTTGGGAAGAGATATACTACGAGTTCACAAGACTAGAGAATACATCAACGGCTTCCAAAACGCTCCATATGCACAGAAGCTCGATCTTGGATGGGTCATTATAGGAGACGTCTGTCTAGGAGGAGCACACAAGCCGACCTCAGTCAACAGTATGCTCACCAATACACTAGAAAATGGACGCCCGTCTCTCTTACAGCCATGTCAGAATAGTCTGCTGGTAAAGGAGTTACCATGCAGCACACCTCTGCCTTGCCCTTTCACAGTTCCTTCCAACGAAGAGGTTCTTCTGGTATCGCGACAACGACCCCGATAAAGACATTGCAGAGTACCGGAAGAGGGTACACATCTTCGGGAACAGTCCTTCCCCAGCAGTCGCTATCTACGGCCTCCGAAATTCCACCAAAGCGGGTGAAGAAAAGTATGGGTCAGATGTCAGATCCTTCGCAGAAAAAGACTTCTATGTAGACGACTGCCTGAAGTCCACACCAACAACTGAGGCTGCAATCAGCCTGCTAAAAAGGGCTCAAGAAATGCTTGTTCTGTCTAACCTGAGGTTGCATAAAATTGCCTCCAACAGCCGAGAATTGATGGAAGCCTTTCCCTCTCAAGACTATTCCAATGATCTAAAGGACTTAGACCTAAGCATTGACTCCCTTCCTATGCAGCGGAGCCTACGATTGCTTTGGGATTTGAAGACGGATGCCTTCACCTTTCAGATCAACAAAGACGAGAAACCCTTCACGCGCAGAGGAGTTCTTTCTTTTGTGAATAGCTTGTACGACCCATTGGGATTCGTGGCTCCAGTAACCATCCAAGGCAAGATGATGCTAAGGGACTTCACCCAAGAGACATCTGATTGGGATGACCCACTTTCAGTAGAAAAAGCAGATCTGTGGACTGAGTGGAGGAAGTCTCTCGAAGCCATGACCGACCTTCATGTAAAACGACCGTATGCTCCTGTGCCATCCACGGAAGTCAAAACACAAAAACTTTGTGTCTTCTGTGATGCATCAGTCAAAGTGATCGCAGCAGTAGCGTACCTCAAAACCACAGATGCGAATGAACAGAGCCACATAGGTTTCGTTATGAGCCGGGCAAAACTGGCGCCACTCCGTGAACACACGATACCCAGACTTGAGCTCTGCGCTGCCGTCCTCGCGGTTGAATTGGCCGAACTTATCTCATATGGGATGAGTCTGGAGATCAAAGACGTCAAATTTTATACAGACAGCAAAGTGGTACTTGGGTATATCTGTAATGAAGCGCAACGCTTCTATGTCTACGTCAGCAACCGGGTACTAAGGATAAGAAGATCCACTTGCCTCAGTCAATGGCACTACGTGTCTACCCATCACAATCCTGCAGACCACGCGACTAGATCCGTTGCACCAAGTCATCTGAGAGACACTTCATGGTTCACAGGTCCTGCCTTCTTGCACCGTTCGATGCCTGACATCAGAGAGTCTGATACATTTGAGCTAGTGGACCCAGATGACGATGAAGAGCTTCGTCCTCAAGTGTCTGTTCTAAATACAGTGACATCAAGTAATCACCTCAAATCTCATCGATTCAGCAGGTTCTCGACTTGGAAGTCACTCGTTCGAGCCATCGCTTTTCTACTTCATGTAGTTCTTTCCTACAAGATAACACTACCTACAAGTCAGAGACTTTGTAGAGGATGGCATCACTGCAAGCATGCATTCATCGCTTCTAATCTGGAAATAGCTAAGATCGTAATACTCCGCGTTATACAAAATGAGACCTACACCAGAGAAATAGACAACCTCAATAAGGGACAACCCATTCCCAGAGACAGTGTCCTGAAGAAGCTCGATCCATTCATTAACCAAGATGGACTGCTGAGAATAGGTGGTCGCCTTCAAGAAGCTGAGGTAGAAGTTTCAGAGAAACACCCGATAATAATCCCTGGACTTCACCACATAACCACCCTGCTTATTCAGCATCATCATGTCTTAGTGAAACATCAAGGTTATCGATTTACTGAAGGGAATCTACGAGCAGCCGGACTATGGATAGTCGGAGCGAAAAGAAATGTGAGCAAGCTCATCTTCAACTGCGTTACGTGTCGCAAACTTCGTGGCATGTTCCAAAATCAGAAGATGGCCAATCTGCCACCCGACAGACTTAGTACCGAACCTCCCTTCACCAATGTCGGGCTAGGTGTGTTCGGCCCTTGGTGTGTGGCCACACGACGCACTAGGAAGATCCATGCTGAAGCAAAGTGCTGGGCAGTTCTATTCACTTGCCTATCCATCAGAGCTGTCCATATCGAAGTAATCAAATCTATGGACACTTCAAGCTTCATAAATGCTCTTCGACGCTTCATCGCGATCAGAGGCCCTGTGAAGCATATTCGTTCTGATAGAGGCACAAATTTTCTTGGAGCGGCAAGAGAACTCCAAATCCCTTATAACCTAGATATAGTTAATGTAGAAAGGTACATAGGCGAGCAAGGGTGCACCTGGACTTTCAATCCGCCACATTCCTCACACATGGGAGGAGCCTGGGAAAGAATGATAGGGGTAGCACGCAAAATACTGTCTTGCTAAATTCTACTAAAAAGGGGGCTGAAAGCCCATACTTACGAAGCGCTCACTGATATCCTAATCAGGCACGAATACTAAGATTCTTTATAGCAAGATACTATTTATTTTAATAGCACATGAATAGTCAATGGTACATAGGCTTTAGAACTATTTTTTAGTCATAGAATCTTATAGAATAACAGAAATATGCATCAACATTACCATTTGTTGTAGCAATCCTTCTCTTCGGAGGGACTCGATTTAATGAGTAGGAAACAACATGGCATCTTGCATCACAGGAGCAGTGCGTACACTTCAATGTCCTGGAAGGTTTCCCTAACATTAAGCGAGTCCGGTGTATTTTTATAGGAAAATTTGTAGTCGTGTGCAAATGCAGTATTGCAATTGTGAATGGTTATTTGGTGACCAGCATGTGACAGCTGAGTCATGTTCATGTAACTTGTCCACAAGCTGCTGTGGGCACCAGCAGCTTCCTGCACATTTCCTGCACATTTAGCCAGTTGACAACTGGTAGACCACAGTTTCCTGGAGATATTGCAAGGAGACGTGAATTTTACAGGCCAGCTTCCTTGCAACTGTTGTCAAATAACCACAAATTTCCTGACTGTGGAACTGTAAATGTTACTTCCTCATTATCGTGGTTTTACTTAAGATCTGTTTGACATATATTCTTTGGTCATAGTGAAATTGGTTATCCGGAGGACATCTCTCTTTGATACTGAATTATTGATAGGTCAAATAATATCTGGGATCACTCCTATCTTTTAATTATAATCCCTTTCTAATCACATTCATTCTTCAGTCATATCACATTGGTATCACAAATACTAGATTCCGTCTTCTTACAAGCAAATACCAGACTTACACACGAAAGTTTGACTACATTCCTGGCCGAGGTCTCAGCTATTATGAATGCAAGACCGCTGACAACTCTTCCTGGTGATTCTGGAGACCCGACCATCCTTACTCCCGCTATGCTACTCACGCAGAAGACTTGTGTTCCAAATGCTCCACCTGGAGAATTTAACGACAAGGACCTCTATAGACAACAATGGAGGCAAGTGCAAAATGTAGCCAATGTCTTTTGGGACAGATGGAAAAGGCAGTACCTCTCCACTCTGCAAACCAGGACAAAGTGGCAGAAAGACCCCCCAAACCTCAAACCTGGCGATGTTGTACTTGTGAAAGACAGTCAAACACATTGGAATGAGTGGCCACTCGGCCTAGTCACCAAACCTTTTCCCAGCAAGGATGGGAAAGTACATAAGGTAGAGGTCAGAGTGTGCAAGCTTGGGGAGAACAAACTGTTCCTCAGGCCTGTAACCGAACTTGTGTTACTGATTTCCCCAAAAGAACCAAATAGTGGCATCCATTGACGCCAAGAGGGGAGTGTTCTGCCTCATAGCAGCCTGCTAATAGTCATTCATTGCAATTTCTGTTACAAACCCTAGAGGTCATCGTTATTCTTTTGAATTGCTGAGTTTCCCTTTAAGCTAAATGTATTCTGGGTAAGGAATGCCTCCCGGAGCTGAGAAGAAGCCTGCAGCCATTTTCTCTTTGGATTTGTCAGGAAAGGACATGCCGACTTACCTCTCTGTACATTCACCCCTGCCTAGTGTAATCCGGTGAGCAAAGCAAATTAATGTAGAATATCTGGAATATGGGATTCAGTTTTGGGCACCACATTTTAAAAAGGACATTCAGAAGTAGAGATGAGCGAACCGGCCGTGGTTCGGCTCGAGTTCAGTTTGCCGAACGGAGGTCTCGTTCGAGTTCGGTTCGTCGAACGTTCGACGAACCGAACTCGAACCAATAGGCTATAATGGGAGGCAATCACAAACACATAAAAATGCATGATAAATGTACACAAACAGTTAATAAACATTGCCATAACACTTACCGGTCCCCGCGATCCCTCCTGCACTCTGTCTCCTGCCGCTATTCCATCCGATGATCGCTGAATCCTCCCGGTGACCAGCACTGCCAGCAGTGATGCAGGACCTATCGTGACGTCAAAATAGCCATGTGACCAGTCACGTGGCTAATATCTCATTGGCTACAGACTGGTCACATGACTATGACGCGTCATGTAGGACCTGCGAGTGCATCTCTCCGGTACACGGTGCACATTTGTGTATCGCCGTGTACCGGCGACATGCTCTAGCACACGGTCGACTCCCCGTTCCGTTAGGAACCGGCTGACACAGCCGGTCATTAACGGAGATCACCGTTGTCATAGCAACGCAGTTAGCGGTGACGTCACCACTAACCGCGGCTCCGGGAGCACCGTTGCTATGCTAACGCGTCTGTCAGCGTTACCGCTGTTACCGCTAGCAGCACTGATCTCTCACGGAGTGAAGGCTGCATGCTGCTTCCCGTGCAGCTTTCACGGAGTGAAAGCTCCACGGGAAGCAGCGTCTTCCCCCATGCAGCAGTGATGTAGCAGAGCTGCATTTGTTGAACGAGAAAGACAGAAGACCATGGATCGTGGAGGGCTGACAGGGGGTAATAAAGATGGAGTCTCTAATTTGTCTGTGTATTTATTTCTATTAAAGTATTTTTTCTCTGTGTGGTGTCTTTTTTTTAACCCTTTATTGGAGATTCTTAATGGCCGGGTCAAACGTGCCTGACATTAAGAATCTCTGGCTTAATACTGGCTAGTAAAACAAATCCAGTATTAACTCATGATTACCCAACAAGCCACCCGGCTCCAGGGCTGTTGGAAGAGTTGGATACAGCGCCAGATGATGGCGCTTCTATGAGAGCGCCATTTTCTGGGACGGCTGCGGACTGAAATTCGCAGCAGAAGCGCCCAGAAACCTTGGGCTAACCTGTGCTGCGGATTCCAATGCCCAGCTGCCTAGTTGTACCTGGCTGGACACAAAAATGGGGCGAAGCCCACGTCATTTGTTTTTTAATTATTTCATGAAATAAGTGAAATAATTAAAAAAAACGGGATTCCCTATATTTTTGGTTCCCAGCCGGGTACAAATAGGCAACTGGGGGTTGGAGGCAGCCCGTGGCTGCCTACTGTACCTGGCTAGCATACAAAAATATGGCGAAGCCCACGTAATTTTTTAGGTGGGCAAAAAACTTCTGCATACAGTCCTGGATGGAGTATGCTGAGCCTTGTAGTTCTGCAGCTGCTGTCTGCTCTTCTCCATACAGACAGACAGCAGCTGCAGAACTTCAAGGCTCAGCATACTCCATCCAGGACTGTATGCAGAAGTTTTTTGCCCCCTGAAAAAATTATGTGGGCTTCGCCATATTTTTGTATGCTAGCCAGGTACAGCAGGTACAGCTGCCCCCAACCCCCAGTTGCCTATTTGTACCCGGCTGGGAACCAAAAATAAAGGGAAGCCCTTTTTTTATTATTTCATAAATTTCATGAAATAATTAGAAAACAAATGACGTAGGCTTCGCCCCATTTTTGTGTCCAGCCAGGTACAACTAGGCAGCTGGGGATTGGAATCCGCAGCACAGGTTGGCCTGAGCTTTCTGGGCCCCACTGCTGCGAATTGCAGTCTGCAGCCACCTCAGAAAATGGCATTTTCATAGAAGCGCCATCTTCTGGCGCTGTATCCAATTCTTCCAGCACCTGCCTGCTATACCTGGCTAGCATACAAAAATATGGCGAAGCTCACGTCCTTTTTTTGTAGTTTTTTGGCAAAAAAAATAAAAAATGCTTCCCTGGATTTTCCATTGCCAGTGAAGGTAACACCAAGCAGTGGGGGTTAGCAGCCAGTAGCTGCTTGGATTACCCTTAGCTAGCAATACAAAAAATGCAGCGGGAGCCCATATATATTTTTTTTAATAATTTATTTAAATAACTAAAAACAAAATGGGCTTCCCTGTATTTTGATTGCTGGACATCACAGTGCTGTAAAAATAAATCTTTAAAAAAATGACGTAGCGCTCCGCGGTATTTTTGATTCTCAGCGCAGATAAAGCAGCTGCCACCCCCATCTGCCTGCCGTTACCTTGGTTGGCAATCAAAATACAGGGAAGCCTATTAATTTTTTCTATTTAAAAAATAGTTAAAAAAAAAAAATGGACGTTGGGTCCCCCCATTTTTGATAGCCAGCTAGGGTAAAGCAGACGGCTGTATCCTGAAAACCACAGCTGGCAGCTTTACCGTGGTTGGGGATCCAATGTGGAGGTCCCCTCAGGCTCTTTTTTATAATTATTTTATAAATATTAATAATTACACAATAAAAGTAGGGTCCCCCCCAAATTGGATCACCAGCCAAGGTAAAGCGGACAGCTGTGGTCTGGTATTCTCAGGGTGGGAAGGTCCATAGTTATTGGGCCTTCACAGCCTAAAAATAGCAGGCCGCAGGCACCCCAGACGTGGCGCATCCACTAGATGCGCGAATCCTGGCGCTTCACCCCAGCTCATCTCGTGCCCTGGTGCAGTGGCAAACGGGGTAATAAATCGGGTTGATACTAGCTGTAAAGTCACCTAAGATCAAGCCCAGCAGTTTGTGACGTCATGGCGTCTATTAGATACCCAACATCATAAACTGTCAGTACTAACAAAAAAAAAAATCGACAAAAGAAATTTATTTGAAAAAACAGTCCCCAAAACATTTCCTCTTTCACCAATTTATTGTAATAAAAAAAATAAAGGGGTCCCACGACGACTCTGGACCGTCTAGAATATGGGGGGGAGACACTCAGGGAACGTATCCCCCCCTTTCTAGGAGTGCGGACCCTTCATGTGAGGAGTGTGGGTGCAATGAATCTGCACTCACTCTCCCCGGGTCCACAGCAGCAGAGTCCATGTCGTAATGGTTGCTACCAAAGCTGCAATGCCCTGCTCATGAGGTAAGGGCATGCCTAATCAGGAGAACTACTGTAGAGGAAGCTCTGCTCACTGGTATATAGGTGCTCAGAGGTAATAATAGATAAAATTAGTGAGTAACCTCGGCACTCTAAATCTCCCAGACTAAGTCAGTAAGACACAACGGATAGTAATGCAAAATCACTCTTTATTGGTCCGTATTAAGAAAAAAATTTTTTTCATAAGCATATATGTTTTTGTCCAAAACAAGTTACAAATGACGTTTCGGCCTGAGCCTTCGTCAGATTGGACTTATCTGCATGTAATCATGAAAAATGACAATAATCAGTATCACATAAGAGTGAGAGAACAATAACATAAACTTGAACAATGTAGAGGTACAATTGGGATGCAGCAAAATAATTGCAACACAGCAAGAAATGAAACACATGATACAAATGTCATAATACAGTACAAGGACAATATAGTAATGACAAATATGGGGTCAGAGTAGGCTTAGACAGCTCTGGTACGAAAGAGATGTCAATCAAAAAGTAACATGTGCAGTAGGTGTAGAGCTACACTATGCATGGCAGAGCTAATGGGTAGACCGACCATAGAAAAAGAACGGAGAAAAAATTGAGAAAAAGTGGAGAAAAAATGGAGAAAAAGTGGAGAAAAAGTGGAGAAAAAAATGGAGAAAAAGTGGAGAAAAAATGGAGAAAAAGTTTAGAAAAAGTGGAGAAAAAATGGAGAAAAAGTGGAGAAAAAGTGGAGAAAAAGTGGAGAAAAAGTGGAGAAAAAATGGAGAAAAAGTGGAGAAAAAATGGAGAAAAAGTGGAGAAAAAGTGAAGAAATAGTGGAGAAGTGGAGAAAAAGTGGAGAAACAGTGGAGAAAAAGTGGAGAAAAAGTGGAGAAAAAATGGAGAAAAAGTGGAGAAAAAGTGGAGAAAAAAGTGGAGAAAAAGTGGAGAAAAAATGGAGAAAAAGTGGAGAAGAACTGGAGAAGTGGAGAAGTGGAGAAGAAGTGGAGAAGAAGTGTTTGTTCATGCCAGATGGGAGATAAATAATTTTTTACCGGCGCTGTCATTTACTGTAACGTGATCATCGGTGTACGGTGTATACCTGTGATCACGTGAGCGGGGACCGGAAAAACCGTCCTGAATCATGATCTCCAGGGTCTCAGCTAGCCCTGAAACTCCGGAGATTTTCTGACGTCGGGGGGCGTTATTCACTTATTTCTGCCTGCTGTTTATAAATGGCAGATCAGAATAAGGCTACATTAACACGACCGATCCATTTTTGCGGTCTGCAAAAACCAGTCCGTTTTTTTTCACAGGTGCATCCGTGTGGCATCCGTTTCCATTCCGTTGACGGTCCGTATGTCATCTGTTTGTCATCCGTGTGCCTTCCGTTTTTTTTGTGTACTGCAAAAAAACTGAAGGAGGGTAAATGCATAAATTTACCCAGGATCCATAGCTTCATCCTACATGAGGCGGTCACATGTTCACTCCAGTGCCATTTTCTACTGCTTTTCACAGCGTAGAGCGCTCTGGTGATTTTCTTGTGCTTGTGCACTTCATATCAGTCTTTTCTGTCATTATAATGGCAGAAAGACACATAATGTCCCACTCTCCTGCATTTTGTAATTTTGCACCCTTTGGTGCCTTTCATGTGGCACTAAGGGGTGCTTAGCTTTGTATTTAGCCAAAAAAATGAAAAAAAAAATGACGTAGGGTTCCCCCTATTTTTGTAGCCAGCTAGGGTAAAGCAGACGGCTGCAGCCTGCAGACCACAGCTGGCAACCTCACCTTGGCTGGTAATCCAAAACTGAGGGCACCCCACGCTGTTATTTTAAATTAAATAAATAATTAAAAAAAAAAACCACGTAGGGGTCCCCCCAAAATTGGATCACCAGCCAAGGTAAAGCAGACAGCTGTGGTCTGATATTCTCAGACTAGGGAGGTCCATGGTTATTGGACTCTCCCCAGCCTAAAAATAGCAGGCCGCAGTCGACCCAGAAGTGGCGCATCCATTAGATGTGCCAATCCTGGTGCTTCGCCCCAGCTCATCCCGCGCCCTGGTGTGGTGGCAAACGGGGTAATATATGGGGTTAATACCAGATGTGTAATGTCACCTGGCACCAAGCCCTGGGGTTGGTGAGGTCAGGCGTCTATCAGATACCCGACATCACCAACCCAGTCAGTAATAAAAAAAAATAGACGACAAACACATTTTTACTTGAAAAAATACTCCCCAATACATTCCCTCTTTAACCAATTTATTAGAAAGAAAAACAAATCCAGGTCTGGTGTAATCCAAGGGGTTGCCATGACGATCCACACTGTCCCAGTCAATGAAGAGCAGGATGTTCCCCATTGGCTGGGAGAGCAGTGCAGTGACCTGAGCTAACATCAATGGGTCAGTCCAGGTCACTGCAGGGCATGACAAGTGCTGCTGTCAGCGAGGTACATTACCTGCGCTGATCTCCTGCACTGCCGACAGCACCTGTCACTGAGTTCAATGACTGCCGCCTTCACAGCCAAGTATCGCGAGAGGCCCGTGACGTCACCGCTAGTCAGTCTCGGGTCGGAAGCGAGAGAAGGTGATGTGACAAGCGGCAGCCATGGAGGACAGTGACAGCGCTGAGGTCGGGACTTCATCACCGCAGGTAAGCCGAGCGGGACCATGTGTGCAGAGTGACAGGAGGACGTCAGTGTCGTGGACTGCATGGCTGGGGACGTGTGTGTGTGTGTGTGTGTGTATGTATGTGTACATGCCGCGTGCAGGAGGGGGCGGAGTGAGCTGAGCGGGGAAGTGTGGGCTTCCTGCACGTAACTAGGATAAACATCGGGTTACTAACCAAAGCGCTTTGCTTGGATACCCGATGTTTATCTTGGTTACCAGCTTCTGGCAGGCTGCCAGCGATGGCTCCTGCACACTGTAGCTGTAAAAAGCCCTGCTTTTTGCTGCTAGAACCGTTCTCAAACATATCTAGAACTATCGAGCTTTAGCAAAAAGCTCGAGTTCTAGTTCTATGTAGAACACCCCTAAAAATCACTCGAACCGCGAACTGGAGAACCTCGAACCGCGAACCGCGCTCAACTCTATTCAGAAGTTAGAGTCAGTTCAAAGGCAGGCAACTAGACTACTACAAGGAATGGAAGGCCTCCCATATGATGACAGGTTGAAAAAGTTAGATATGTTTAGCATAGAAAAAAGACGTCTCAGAGGAGATCTCATTTATATGTATAAATACATGTGTGGTCAAAATAAAGGACTGGCACATGACTTATTTCTTCCGAAGACAATACTAAGGACCAGGGGGCATTCACTGCGAGTGGAAGAAAAGCGATTCCGACAGCTAAATAGGAAAGGGTTCTTTACTAGTGATGAGCGAGTACTAAAAAGCTCGGGTGCTCGAAGCTCGGGCCGAGCCTCCCAAGATACTCGTGTACTCGGGCCGAGCAACGAGCCCAATGTTATCCTATGGGAGACCCGAGTATTTTTGTGAAATGACCCCCCGGCAGCATGGAGAAACCCTAAAAATGGCACAAAAGTCTCAGAAGAGTGCTCAAATGACATGGCAACAGCATGGGGAAGACCCCTTGAAGCATTTATCACTCAAAAGTCACAGCTGTGAACAATTTTGTCCGCGTTTCACGCCATTTTTACGGACTCACCAGAAAACCTTCCAAAATGACCCCAAAATGATTTTTCATGGCAGAAATGTTAAGGGCACATACCCAATAGTGAGATAGAGCTGGTGTATGTTACTTTTTGAGATTAATACATGAAAGATTTTACGTGAAAACATTGTGTGGCACTCCGATGTCCCTGAGAAGAGACGTACATGAAGGCCTCTTGAGTCTAATGTGCCCATTTTGAGGAAGTGAGTCTTTGTAGTATTTTCCTTTGCCAGGGCAGTCCAAAATTGTGAGGTTCACCAATGCCCCTGCATAGAGACGTGCATGAGGGCCTGTAAACCTGAAGTGCCCATTGTAAGGAAGTGGGTGTATTATAGTATAGCCCTTTGGCAGGGCAGCCAAAAATTGGGAGGCTCCACGTTGTCCCTGGGTAGAGACGTGCATGAGGGCCTGTAAACTTGAAGTGCCCATTGTAAGGAAGTGGGTGTATTATAGTATAGCCCTTTGGCAGGGCAGCCAAAAATTGGGAGGCTCCACGTTGTCCCTGGGTAGAGACGTGCATGAGGGCCTGTAAACTTGAAGTGCCCATTGTAAGGAAGTGGGTGTATTATAGTATAGCCCTTTGGCAGGGCAGCCAAAAATTGGGAGGCTCCACGTTGTCCCTGGGTAGAGACGTGCATGAGGGCCTGTAAACTTGAAGTGCCCATTGTAAGGAAGTGGGTGTATTATAGTATAGCCCTTTGGCAGGGCAGCCAAAAATTGAGAGGCTCCACATTGTCCCTGGATAGAGACGTGCATGAGGGCCTGTAAACTTGAAGTGCCCATTGTAAGGAAGTGGGTGTATTATAGTATAGCCCTTTGGCAGGAAAGCCAAAAATTGGGAGGCTCCACGTTGTCCCTGGATAGAGACCTGTTAGGTTCTTAGTGCCTCCGTGCTTGCATTTAAAAACCGCACGTGTGTGCCTGTTGGTGGCAGCTTTCCGCTGCACTTGTGTGCGTTTTGCAAAAACTTGGATATAACGCACAAGTCTAGTGAATACACATCAGCACAGCATTGCAAAATGCGCAAGGGCGTTGTCAACGAACAAGGAAGTGGACGTGATGGTGGTGCAGGCAGAGACCGAGGTCGTGTGCAAGCTCTAATTTCGCCACAACAAAGGGCCACATCTACTCGCTCGCACGTCCTGTCCCAAATTCTTGGGGACCGCAGCAGTACACCGCTGTTGAACCAAGACCAGTGTCAACAGGTTGTTAGTTGGATAGCGGATAATGCTTCCAGTCAGATTGGCACCACCACAAACACTCTGTCTTCCACACGGTCAAGTGTCAGTAGCCGTGATACTGCACCGCACATTTCAGAACCTGATCCTCCTTCCTACCACCAGGCCGAGTACACGTCCTCGGACATTACTGATCCCACACTTGGACACTCGGAAGAGCTGTTCACGTTTCAATTCGCACATTCTGGCCTCTCGCCAGCTCATGTTGAAGTGGGTCATGAGGAGATCGTATGTACAGATGCCCAAATATTTGAGCAGCCACGTTCTCACGAAGTTGGCAACGTGTCTCAACAAGGGGTGGACGATGATGAGACACAATTGTCAGGAAGTCAGGAGGAGGAGCAGGGTGCGGAAGAGGAAGACGACGTGGTGGATGATCCAGTAACTGACCCAACGTGGCAGGAGGATATGCAGAGCGAGGACAGCAGTGCACAGGGGGAGGGAGGCGTAGCATCCCAACAGGCAGTAAGAAGCACAATTATATAACGCACAAGTCTAGTGAATACACGTCAGCACAGCATTGCAAAATGCGCAAGGGCGTTGGCAAGGAACAAGGAAGTGGACGTGATGGTGGTGCAGGCAGAGGCCGAGGTCGTGGGCAAGCTCTAATTTTGCCACAACAGAGGGCCACATCTAGTCGCTCGCACGTCCTGTCCCAAATTCTTGGGGACCGCAGCAGTACACCGCTCTTGAACCAAGACCAGTGTCAACAGGTTGTTAGTTGGATAGCGGATAATGCTTCCAGTCAGATTGGCACCACCACAAACACTCTGTCTTCCACACGGTCAAGTGTCAGTAGCCGTGATACTGCACCGCACATTTCAGAACCTGATCCTCCTTCCTACCACCAGGCCGAGTACACGTCCACGGACATTACTGATCCCACACTTGGACACTCGGAAGAGCTGTTCGTTCACGTTTCCATTCCCACATTCTGGCCTCTCGCCAGCTCCTGTTGAAGTGGGCCATGACGAGATTGTATGTACAGATGCCCAAATATTTGAGCAGCCACGTTCTCACGAAGTTGGCAACGTGTCTCAACAAGGGGTGGACGATGATGAGACACAATTGTCAGGAAGTCAGGAGGAGGAGCAGGGTGCGGAAGAGGAAGACGACGTGGTGGATGATCCAGTAACTGACCCAACCTGGCAGGAGGATATGCAGAGCGAGGACAGCAGTGCACAGGGGGAGGGAGGCGTAGCATCCCAACAGGCAGTAAGAAGCAGGGTGGTGGCCCCAGGCAGACGTCAGGCAACTGTTCCCCGGAACAACACGACACAAGGTGCCTGTACAAATGTTAGGTCTTCCCGAGTCTGGCAGTTTTTTAAGTTGGCTCCAGATGATTCTAAAAAGGCCATTTGCAACACCTGCCGTGCCAGCATCAGCAGGGGTACCAAAACTAGCAGCCTGACCACCACCAGCATGATCAGGCACATGTCAGCCAAGCACCCGACTTTGTGGGATGTACAACAGAGTCGAGGAGCAGTGCTTGCTGATGTCACTGCTTCGTCTTCGCTTGTTGTGCATGCGAGCCAATCCCCTGTCCATGCTGCCCGAGAACAAGCCTCCTCCGGCCCTGCACCTGCAGTTGCCCACGCAGAAATAACACCATCATCAAGCACGTCCTTGTCCCAGCGCAGCGTTCAGTTATCTATTCAGCAAACCTTTGAACGCAGGCGCAAATACACTGCCAACGACCCACATGCCACACTTCTAAATGCTAACATTTCGCGACTGCTTGCGCTGGAAATGTTGCCTTTTAGGCTGGTTGAGACAGAAGCATTCCGCGACCTGATGGTGGCAGCTGTCCCACATTACTCGGTCCCCAGCCGCCACTATTTCTCCCGGTGTGCCGTCCCCGCATTGCTAACCACGTGTCACAAAACATCACACGTGCCATGAACAACGCTGTTTCAGCCAAAGTCCACCTAACCACAGACACGTGGACAAGTGCATGTAGGCAAGGCCTCTACATCTCGTTGACGTCACACTGGGTTAATATTGTGGAAGCTGGGACCCAGTCTGAGCGAGGGACGGAACACGTCCTTCACACACCAAGTTTTGCAGGCCCTACCTCAGTCAGGGTTTCACCCACACTCTACAGCTCCGGAATGTCATGCTCCTCAGCCTCCTCCTCCTCCTGCGCATCCTCATCCACTTTACCCTACACACCAGTCCCAAGCTGGAAGTGTTGCGGGCGGAGGAGGGGACGCTGCGCTCTCCCACTGCTCGGGTCCGGCTGCCGCTGCTCTACGGCTGCTGCTGCTCGGTGGCTCGAGCGATGGCCGGATCCCGGGGACTCGAGCGGCGCTCATCGCCCGTGAGTGAAAAGGGGTCGTTTGGGTTTTGGGGATATTGTCCGTGACGCCATCCACGGTTGTGGTGATTGTGTGGACACCACCGCTGCTCTGGACGGGGATCCCGGGAGCCTGTGACAGGGAGCAGCTTTGTTGTTATTTCTCCACGCCGTGGGTAGGGGGGTTGGTTGTCCCAGGGCCCGGTGATGGGGTAGAGATGGATGACAGGCGGGTTGCGGGGCCTGATGAGGTGCAAGGTCGCAGGGGCAGCGCTGTGCCGCACGGCACGGAGGTACTCACTCAGCCCAATGATGATGACACAGTTCACGGTAAAACAAGTGGCTGGATGGACGGGTCCCTCGGACGGCTGCGGTTGTTCCTCCCTGCAGGTTAGTGATGACTGTCTCTCCCTGCACCTAAGTTCAGTGCTGGTAGTGATGGTTTCCCACCGGTAACCCGCTCCCCGACCTGGATATGGGCCGGAGGAGCCCCTTTTGCCCACAGGCGCTGGCCCTGGGAGACGGTTGCCCTTGGCGGTGGCGGTGTCTCCCCTTCACGGTTGGACGGTTGCCTTCTATCGTGACTTGGCTGTTTGGAAACCCTGAGGTCCCCTTCACTAACGGATTTGGCAAATTCACGGCGACACCAAGCCTTGCCGGGATCCGAAAGGCCCCTGCCAATGGTGCTGGCTTCTCTTTGTATACCGGTCCGGTACGGCCGGGTCACCACCCGTCCACGGTCCTTATGGCAGACTCCAATCGGCCTCCACTGCAGACGGTCACCAAATCCTGCCAACCTTGCTGTCCTGTCCGGGCCACACACCCGGACCAACTTCAGGCTCTTTGCTGTCACTTTTCTCCTCTCTACTACTTTCCTCCTTCAATTTCCTTAGCTTAACTCTCACTGCCTGTTTTTTCCCTCCTCCTTGGTGGGTGGAGACCAACCGCCTGGCTCCACCCCCTGGTGTGGACAACAGCCCCTGGGGAAGGCAACAAGGATTTTGTGTTTTGACTATGATATGCCTGCAGGGAGTGTGGGGTGTGTAAGTGTTGTGCTCTGTGGCCCCTGGCTTGTCCAGGGCGACACAGAAGCACTGCAGCACTGCCTCGGCGAAGCGGCAACAGGCTGTGCTGAAGCTAATCTGCATAGGTGACAAACCCCACAATGCAGAAGAGGTGTGGAGTGGACAGCTCTGAAACAGCAGGCAGATCACTGGCTCACACCTCTGAACCTAAAGCCAGGAAAGGTCGTGTGTGACAATGGCCGGAACCTGGTGGCGGCTTTGAGGCGAGGCCAGCTGACACATGTTCCATGCGTGGCCCATGTGCTCAACCTCGTGGTTCAGCGGTTTCTAAAGTCATACCCAGAGCTGTCTGATCTGCTGGTAAAAGTTCGCCGCCTGTCTGCACATTTTCGAAAGTCACCTACTGCTTCAGCCGGCCTTGCTGGCTTTCAGCGCCATTTGCATCTTCCGGCTCACAGACTGGTGTGTGATGTCCCCACGCATTGGAATTCAACTCTGCACATGTTGGTCAGGATATGTGAGCAGAAGAGGGCAGTTGTTGAGTACCTGCATCACCTAAGCCGTAGGGAAATGGGTCAAACTCCACACATAACACCTGAGGAGTGGAGATGGATGTCCGACCTATGTACCATCCGCCAAAACTTTGAGGACTCCACCAAGATGGTGAGCGGCGATGACGACATTATTAGCGTCACCATACCGCTTCTCTGCCTTCTAAAATGGTCTCTGCTCAAAAAACAACCATGATGCATTGCAGGCGGAGCGCGATGAGTTTGAGCAAGAAACAGTAGTGGGTGTGGGTGATAACACACAGCCCAGCCTCGTCTCATCACAACGTGCAGTGGAGGACTATGACGAGGAGGAGGATGAAGACATGGAGCAACTCTCTGGCCAAATTGAGGATATGACATGCAGTCATATCCTCGGTTCAGCGTGGCTGGCCAGAGGACAGGGTAGATGATGATGAGGAGGAGGAGGAGGAGGAAGAGGAGGACAGCATGTTCAGTCATCGTGTTGGTCAGGATACTGAAGTGATGGCTGTTAAGAGTCTGGCACATATGGCTGACTTTATGGTAAGCTGCCTGTCTCGTGACCCTCGCGTTAAGAACATCTTGGCCGACAATCATTACTGGTTGGTAACACTGTTAGACCCACGCTACAAGGAGAACTTTATGTCTCTTATTCCCGAGGCGGAGAGGTCAGGAAAAATGCAGCAGTTCCAGAAGGCCATAGTCACGGAAGTAGGCAAAGCATTCCCCTCACAAAACGATAGCGGCATAGGTCAGGAATCAGTGGACAACCAAGGCGTACAGCCGAGAGGGGCACAAGTCCAATCCGCCAGAGGTAGGGGAACAGTCTTTAAGATGTGGGACAGTTTTCTCAGCCCCTCACATACAACAGCCCCTGAGGTGCGGGGTAGTGCCACAAGAAATCCTAAGTTTGCCCAGATGCTCAAGGAGTACCTTGCAGATCAAACAACTGTACTCTGACATTCCTCTGTGCCTTACAATTAATGGGTATCCAAGCTGGACACGTGGCATGAATTGGCTCTCTACGCCTTGGAAGTCCTGGCCTGCCCTGCCGCTAGCGTTTTGTCAGAGCGTGTTTTTAGTGCCGCAGGTGGAATCATTACAGATAAACGCACCTGCCTGTCAACTGTAAATGCTGACAGGCTGACTCTAATCAAGATGAACAAGGGTTGGATTGGGCCAGACTTCATCACACCACCAGCAAATGACAGCGGAATTTAAAGTTTGTAACGGGATTTTGCCATGTACCTCCACTCACCCATGGTAACACACTTCTGGACTTTGGCTAATCGCTGGACTGCTCCTCCTTCTCCTCATGCGCCATCATGATGACCGTTACAAGAGTTAGGCCTTTGTTTCAGGTATACCCCCAGTGGTAAATTTTTTCGCCCATTCTTTCAGAATGGGCATTACAACGACAGGAGACCCGCTCCTTTGCAATGGGAACAATGTTTTGAGGCCCTCATGCACATCTCTATCCAGGGACAATATGGAGCCTGACGCTGCCACCGACAGGCACACACATGCGGTTTTTAAAAGCAAGCACGGACGCAATAAGAACCTAACAGGTTTTTAGGAGCGACAATTACAGAGAAGTCTGACACTATCAGCCACTGCTGACTGACGTGTATTATACACTACACTTGTGCGTTATATAATAGTTTGTGAAAACATGCACCTGTATGCTGCCACCGACAGGCACACACGTGCGGTTTTTAAATGCAAGCACGGACGCAATAAGAACCTAACAGGTTTTTAGGAGCGACAATTACTGAGAAGTCTGACACTATCAGCCACTGCTGACTGACGTGTATTATACACTACACTTGTGCGTTATATAATAGTTTGTGAAAAACGTGCACCTGTACGCTGCCACCGACAGGCACACACGTGCGGTTTTTAAATGCAAGCACGGACGCAATAAGAACCTAACAGGTTTTTAGGAGCGACAATTACTGAGAAGTCTGACACTATCAGCCACTGCTGACTGACGTGTATTATACACTACACTTGTGCGTTATATAATAGTTTGTGAAAAACGTGCACCTGTACGCTGCCACCGACAGGCACACACGTGCGGTTTTTAAATGCAAGCACGGACGCAATAAGAACCTAACAGGTTTTTAGGAGCGACAATTACTGAGAAGTCTGACACTATCTGGACTGTTTTAGACTGTGTACACCAGCCCCAGATATGATGAAGGCTGGTATACGGTCACCACTAGGAATGGCTATATACCCTGCCTGCCTGCCTGCCTGTATACTGCTACAATAGTCCTGACAAGGACTCTTTTGGTCACTAGCCTGTATTCCAACCTGGCTATACCCTGCCTGTATACAGCAACAATAGTCCTGAGAAGGACTCTGCTACTGTACTCCGACCTGGCTATACCCTGCCTGCCTGTATACAACTAGAATAGTCCTGAGAAGGACTTTTGGTCACACTGTTTGCAGCCCTGCTACGGAAATAGCTATAAAGGGCCGCAAACCTTTCCCTGAAGCAGCGACACTCTCCCTGCACTGACTGTCTGGATAGCTGTGAGCAGAGCACAGCGCGCCGGCCGATATAAAGGCTCGGTCACGCTGTGCAGGCCGGCCAATCACTGCAATTCCACAACTAACAGGGCTGTGGCATTGCAGTGGTCTGCCAGCCAATCCCTGCATGAGGGCTGGCTCTCAAAAGAGCGCCAACATGCAGAAATGAAGACCACGAGTACAGCACGAGTATCGCGGGATTACTCGGTCCCCGCCGAGTAGACCGAGTACAGTGATACTCGTGCGAGTACCGAGTAGTAACAAGCATGCTCGCTCATCACTATTCTTTACAGTTAGAGCAGTCAGACTGTGGAATGCCCTACCACAAGAGGTAGTAATGGCAGATACTATAACAGCTTTCAAAAAAGGTCTGGATGATTTCCTCAGTACACACAACATTGTTGGTTATAAATGACTTTGTGACCAAATGTAGAACTGGTGGAGGAAGGTTGAACTAGATGGACCTAGGTCTTTTTTCAACCTTAGTAACTATGTAACTATGTGATAGAATCTTAGATGGAAGAGTGTAGTAAATGCATTGTACATTGTAATTCTATACCTTTAGTGTCATCCCTGTCTTGTTTGTATTGATACGATTTCTATGTATTGCAGATGCAGTGACCTTTCACCTACATTCTCATAAGAACTGTATCTCATGTACTGTTATGCTATGTTAACTCTGTATTAACACTGTACTGACTGTAATCATTTTCTTGTTATAGTTTTTACCCGTATAAAACAGTATCTTGGATATACCGTATTCCGTATTCAACTGCATCTTGGATATTCCTATATTCACTGTATATTCCACGTATACTGCAATCAAGTTCACGTTACCAGCTAATAAATCAAGGCTATTGAATTCCACAGTCTGTTTATTTCAAATGTGAACAAGGGTTTAGCTGTATGCTAGAGATTCACAGCGTTACGTGAAAGAAGGCAGAACACATGCTGGAGCAAAAAAAGTTAGCCAACAAGAACATCTTTGTAACCGGGACTCAAGAACATTGTTGCATAAAGCTTAGTTGATCCCACCTAAAGTTCTCTTGCCACCACTCCACTGTAAGCTTTGGACTGATGAAGCTGTTTGTGAAAGCGCTACTGAAAGAAGGAGAGATGTTTAAGTACCTGTGTACCAAGTTTCAGGGACTGTCAGAATCAAGTCTGAAGAAAGGTGTGACGCCCTGGCAAAACCAGGTAGTTACAGATAGGCCCCCGCACAACACATTTCCTCACTTAGGAAACACACAGCCGACCTGAAACCCTAGTCACCCCCCCTTAGGGAAAGATAGACATACCAGTGGGCGGGACCAGGCAGTTGGACACGCCCACCCAGGGGTCTAGACAGCCCGGGGCGGGAAACCAAGCAGTCTAGCAGTGAAGTTTGGTAGTTCAAGTTGAGAGGAGTGTGGGCTGGAGCTAGGTGTAGCTCCAGCAGACGAGGTTCAAGTTGAATGGTGCCAGGGTTGGAGCCCTGGTGCCTTTGGCTAAGTTGCAGATGGTGGTCTCCGTCAGCAGGAGACGGGAAGACGGCTCGGCAGATCCGAGGTTGACCGGGACAGGGTTGTAGCCCGCCGGTACCGACACGGAGAACTGACCTGGAAACCATAGCACAAAGGGGGTACTCGGACCCTGAAGCCAGGACTAGAGTTGAGCGCGGTTCGCGGTTCGAGGTTCTCCAGTTCTAGGCTCGAGTGATTTTGGGGCCTGTTCTAGATCGAACTAGAACTCGAGCTTTTTGCAAAAGCTCGATAGTTCTAGAAACGTTCGAGAACGGTTCTAGCAGCAAAAAAACAGCTAATTCCTAGCTGGCTTTCCGCTGTAATAGTGTAAGTCACTCTGTGACTCACACTATTATGACATTTCAGTGTATAGTGTGCGGGAACAGCGCCTTCAGATCACTGCTGTTTGTATAATGGCCATTCGCCATTTTTTTTTTTCCTTGTCTTCCTTCCCTAAGCGCGCGCGTCTTGTGGGGCGGGCCAGCATGTCAGCCAATCCCAGACACACACACAGCTAAGTGGACTTTTAGCCAGAGAAGCAACGGCATGTGTGATAGGATGTCCATGTCACATGTCCCTGCATTATAAAACCGGACATTTTCCTCCAGGACGCCATTATCTCTTCTGCGTCTTTGGTGTCAGACATCACTGTCGCAGCTCCGTCCTTTGTCCTATCGCTGATACAGCTGTATGCGCTCCATACACAGCGCTGGACAGCTTAGGGAGAGCACTTTCTATCAGTCCTTTTAAGGGCTCAAACCGGCAGGGTCAGAGCCATAGGTGACAGGTCCTGAAAACAGCGACAGCGTCTGTGTAGCAAAGGTCAGGGATTTCCTCCCTGCATTTCCCTATTAGGAGGGAATAGAAAGGCAGGCTTCCTTTCCTTTACCCAGAGCCCCACAATCCTGGCACTGTACCCTCCTGTCCTCTGCACACTCCAACTCATTATAACTAAGCCATTATACTAGCAAACACTCAGTGTACCTAGTGGCATCCTAAACGTGGCTATTGGACATTTGTCTAGTCACACTAGTGCAAAGACATTTGTAGCACCTCTGCCTGCATTGCACACTCCAACTCATTATAACTAAGCCATTATACTAGCAAACACTCAGTGTACCTAGTGGCATCCTAAACGTGGCTATTGGACTTTGCTATAGTCCCACTAGTGCAAAGACATTTGCAGCACCTCTGCCTGCATTGCACACTCCAACTCATTATAACTAAGCCATTATACTAGCAAACACTCAGTGTACCTAGTGGCATCCTAAACGTGGCTATTGGACTTTGCTATAGTCCCACTAGTGCAAAGACATTTGCATCACCTCTGATTGCATTGCACACTCCAACTCATTATAACTAAGCCATTATACTAGCAAACACTCAGTGTACCTAGTGGCATCCTAAACGTGGCTATTGGACTTTGCTATAGTCCCACTAGTGCAAAGACATTTGCAGCACCTCTGCCTGCATTGCACACTCCAACTCATTATAACTAAGCCATTATACTAGCAAACACTCAGTGTACCTAGTGGCATCCTAAACGTGGCTATTGGACTTTGCTATAGTCCCACTAGTGCAAAGACATTTGCAGCACCTCTGCCTGCATTGCACACTCCAACTCATTATAACTAAGCCATTATACTAGCAAACACTCAGTGTACCTAGTGGCATCCTAAACATGGCTATTGGACTTTGCTATAGTCCCACTAGTGCAAAGACATTTGCAGCACCTCTGCCTGCATTGCACACTCCAACTCATTATAACTAAGCCATTATCCTAGCAAACACTCAGTGTACCTAGTGGCATCCTAAACGTGGCTATTGGACTTTGCTATAGTCCCACTAGTGCAAAGACGTTTGCAGCACCTCTGCCTGCATTGCACACTCCAACTCATTATAACTAAGCCATTATACTAGCAAACACTCAGTGTACCTAGTGGCATCCTAAACGTGGCTATTAGACTTTGCTATAGTCCCACTAGTGCAAAGACATTTGCAGCACCTCTGCCTGCATTGCACACACCAAATCATTATAACTAAGCTATTATACTAGCAAACACTCAGTGTACCTAGT
Source organism: Anomaloglossus baeobatrachus (assembly GCF_048569485.1). Classification (NCBI taxonomy): domain Eukaryota; kingdom Metazoa; phylum Chordata; class Amphibia; order Anura; family Aromobatidae; genus Anomaloglossus; species Anomaloglossus baeobatrachus. The sequence continues at coordinate 229,631,977 of NC_134357.1, forward strand.
GGCATCCTAAACGTGGCTATTGGACTTTGCTATAGTCCCACTAGTGCAAAGACATTTGCAGCACCTCTGCCTGCATTGCACACTCCAACTCATTATAACTAAGCCATTATCCTAGCAAACACTCAGTGTACCTAGTGGCATCCTAAACGTGGCTATTGGACTTTGCTATAGTCCCACTAGTGCAAAGACATTTGCAGCACCTCTGCCTGCATTGCACACTCCAACTCATTATAACTAAGCCATTATACTAGCAAACACTCAGTGTACCTAGTGGCATCCTAAACGTGGCTATTGGACTTTGCTATAGTCCCACTAGTGCAAAGACATTTGCAGCACCTCTGCCTGCATTGCACACTCCAACTCATTATAACTAAGCCATTATCCTAGCAAACACTCAGTGTACCTAGTGGCATCCTAAACGTGGCTATTGGACTTTGCTATAGTCCCACTAGTGCAAAGACATTTGCAGCACCTCTGCCTGCATTGCACACTCCAACTCATTATAACTAAGCCATTATACTAGCAAACACTCAGTGTACCTAGTGGCATCCTAAACGTGGCTATTGGACTTTGCTATAGTCCCACTAGTGCAAAGACATTTGCAGCACCTCTGCCTGCATTGCACACACCAAATCATTATAACTAAGCTATTATACTAGCAAACACTCAGTGTACCTAGTGGCATCCTAAACGTGGCTATTGGACTTTGCTATAGTCCCACTAGTGCAAAGACATTTGCAGCACCTCTGCCTGCATTGCACACTCCAACTCATTATAACTAAGCCATTATCCTAGCAAACACTCAGTGTACCTAGTGGCATCCTAAACGTGGCTATTGGACTTTGCTATAGTCCCACTAGTGCAAAGACATTTGCAGCACCTCTGCCTGCATTGCACACTCCAACTCATTATAACTAAGCCATTATACTAGCAAACACTCAGTGTACCTAGTGGCATCCTAAACGTGGCTATTGGACTTTGCTATAGTCCCACTAGTGCAAAGACATTTGCAGCACCTCTGCCTGCATTGCACACTCCAACTCAATATAACTAAGCCATTATACTAGCAAACACTCAGTGTACCTAGTGGCATCCTAAACGTGGCTATTGGACTTTGCTATAGTCCCACTAGTGCAAAGACATTTGCAGTACCTCTGCCTGCATTGCACACTCCAACTCATTATAACTAAGCCATTATACTAGCAAACACTCAGTGTACCTAGTGGCATCCTAAACGTGGCTATTGGACTTTGCTATAGTCCCACTAGTGCAAAGACATTTGCAGCACCTCTGCCTGCATTGCACACTCCAACTCATTATAACTAAGCCATTATACTAGCAAACACTCAGTGTACCTAGTGGCATCCTAAACGTGGCTATTGGACTTTGCTATAGTCCCACTAGTGCAAAGACATTTGCAGCACCTCTGCCTGCATTGCACACTCCAAATCATTATAACTAAGCCATTATACTAGCAAACACTCAGTGTACCTAGTGGCATCCTAAACGTGGCTATTGGACTTTGCTATAGTCCCACTAGTGCAAAGACATTTGCAGCACCTCTGCCTGCATTGCACACTCCAACTCATTATAACTAAGCCATTATCCTAGCAAACACTCAGTGTACCTAGTGGCATCCTAAACGTGGCTATTGGACTTTGCTATAGTCCCACTAGTGCAAAAACATTTGCAGCACCTCTGCCTGCATTGCACACTCCAACTCATTATAACTAAGCCATTATCCTAGCAAACACTCAGTGTACCTAGTGGCATCCTAAACGTGGCTATTGGACTTTGCTATAGTCCCACTAGTGCAAAGACATTTGCAGCACCTCTGCCTGCATTGCACACTCCAACTCATTATAACTAAGCCATTATACTAGCAAACACTCAGTGTACCTAGTGGCATCCTAAACGTGGCTATTGGACTTTGCTATAGTCCCACTAGTGCAAAGACATTTGCAGCACCTCTGCCTGCATTGCACACTCCAACTCATTATAACTAAGCCATTATACTAGCAAACACTCAGTGTACCTAGTGGCATCCTAAACGTGGCTATTGGACTTTGCTATAGTCCCACTAGTGCAAAGACATTTGCAGCACCTCTGCCTGCATTGCACACTCCAACTCATTATAACTAAGCCATTATCCTAGCAAACACTCAGTGTACCTAGTGGCATCCTAAACGTGGCTATTGGACTTTGCTATAGTCCCACTAGTGCAAAGACATTTGCAGCACCTCTGCCTGCATTGCACACTCCAACTCATTATAACTAAGCCATTATACTAGCAAACACTCAGTGTACCTAGTGGCATCCTAAACGTGGCTATTGGACTTTGCTATAGTCCCACTAGTGCAAAGACATTTGCAGCACCTCTGCCTGCATTGCACACTCCAACTCATTATAACTAAGCCATTATACAAGCAAACACTCAGTAAGCAAACACTCAGTGTACCTAGTGGCATCCTAAACGTGGCTATTGGACTTTGCTATAGTCCCACTAGTGCAAAGACATTTGCAGCACCTCTGCCTGCATTGCACACTCCAACTCATTATAACTAAGCCATTATACTAGCAAAAACTCAGTGTACCTAGTGGCATCCTAAACGTGGCTATTGGACTTTGCTATAGTCCCACTAGTGCAAAGACATTTGCAGCACCTCTGCCTGCATTGCACACTCCAACTCATTATAACTAAGCTATTATACTAGCAAACACTCAGTGTACCTAGTGGCATCCTATACGTCGCTATTGGACTTTGCTATAGTCCCACTAGTGCAAAGACATTTGCAGCACCTCTGCCTGCATTGCACACTCCAACTCATCATAACTAAGCCATTATACTAGAAAACACTCAGTGTACCTAGTGGCATCCTAAACGTGGCTATTGGACTTTGCTATAGTCCCACTAGTGCAAAGACATTTGCAGTACCTCTGCCTGCATTGCACACTCCAACTCATTATAACTAAGCAATTATACTAGCAAACACTCAGTGTACCTAGTGGCATCCTAAACGTGGCTATTGGACTTTGCTATAGTCCCACTAGTGCAAAGACATTTGCAGCACCTCTGCCTGCATTGCACACTCCAACTCATTATAACTAAGCCATTATACTAGCAAACACTCAGTGTACCTAGTGGCATCCTAAACGTGGCTATTAGACTTTGCTATAGTCCCACTAGTGCAAAGACATTTGCAGCACCTATGCCTGCATTGCACACTCCAACTCATTATAACTAAGCCATTATCCTAGCAAACACTCAGTGTACCTAGTGGCATCCTAAACGTGGCTATTGGACTTTGCTATAGTCCCACTAGTGCAAAGACATTTGCAGCACCTCTGCCTGCATTGCACACTCCAACTCATTATAACTAAGCCATTATACTAGCAAACACTCAGTGTACCTAGTGGCATCCTAAACGTGGCTATTGGACTTTGCTATAGTCCCACTAGTGCAAAGACATTTGCAGCACCTCTGCCTGCATTGCACACTCCAAATCATTAAAACTAAGCCATTATACTAGCAAACACTCAATGTACCTAGTGGCATCCTAAACGTGGCTATTGGACTTTGCTATAGTCCCACTAGTGCAAAAACATTTGCAGCACCTCTGCCTGCATTGCACACTCCAACTCATTATAACTACGCCATTATACTAGCAAACACTCAGTGTACCTAGTGGCATCCTAAACGTGGCTATTGGACTTTGCTATAGTCCCACTAGTGCAAAGACATTTGCAGCACCTCTGCCTGCATTGCACACTCCAACTCATTATAACTAAGCCATTATACTAGCAAACACTCAGTGTACCTAGTGGCATCCTAAACGTGGCTATTGGACTTTGCTATAGTCCCACTAGTGCAAAGACATTTGCAGCACCTCTGCCTGCATTGCACACTCCAACTCATTATAACTAAGCCATTATACTAGCAAACACTCAGTGTACCTAGTGGCATCCTAAACGTGGCTATTGGACTTTGCTATAGTCCCACTAGTGCAAAGACATTTGCAGCACCTCTGCCTGCATTGCACACTCCAACTCATTATAACTAAGCCATTATCCTAGCAAACACTCAGTGTACCTAGTGGCATCCTAAACGTGGCTATTGGACTTTGCTATAGTCCCACTAGTGCAAAGACATTTGCAGCACCTCTGCCTGCATTGCACACTCCAACTCATTATAACTAAGCCATTATACTAGCAAACACTCAGTGTACCTAGTGGCATCCTAAACGTGGCTATTGGACTTTGCTATAGTCCCACTAGTGCAAAGACATTTGCAGCACCTCTGCCTGCATTGCACACTCCAACTCATTATAACTAAGCCATTATACAAGCAAACACTCAGTGTACCTAGTGGCATCCTAAACGTGGCTATTGGACTTTGCTATAGTCCCACTAGTGCAAAGACATTTGCAGCACCTCTGCCTGCATTGCACACTCCAACTCATTATAACTAAGCCATTATACTAGCAAACACTCAGTGTACCTAGTGGCATCCTAAACGTGGCTATTGGACTTTGCTATAGTCCCACTAGTGCAAAGACATTTGCAGCACCTCTGCCTGCATTGCACACTCCAACTCATTATAACTAAGCCATTATACTAGCAAACACTCAGTGTACCTAGTGGCATCGTAAACGTGGCTATTGGACTTTGCTATAGTCCCACTAGTGCAAAGACATTTGCAGCACCTCTGCCTGCATTGCACACTCCAACTCATTATAACTAAGCCATTATCCTAGCAAACACTCAGTGTACCTAGTGGCATCCTAAACGTGGCTATTGGACTTTGCTATAGTCCCACTAGTGCAAAGACATTTGCAGCACCTCTGCCTGCATTGCACACTCCAACTCATTATAACTAAGCCATTATACTAGCAAACACTCAGTGTACCTAGTGGCATCCTAAACGTGGCTATTGGACTTTGCTATAGTCCCACTAGTGCAAAGACATTTGCAGCACCTCTGCCTGCATTGCACACTCCAACTCATTATAACTAAACCATTATACTAGCAAACACTCAGTGTACCTAGTGGCATCCTAAATGTGGCTATTGGACTTTGCTATAGTCCCACTAGTGCAAAGACATTTGCAGCACCTCTGCATGCATTGCACACTCCAACTCATTATAACTAAGCCATTATACTAGCAAACACTCAGTGTACCTAGTGGCATCCTAAACGTGGCTATTGGACTTTGCTATAGTCCCACTAGTGCAAAGACATTTGCAGCACCTCTGCCTGCATTGCACACTCCAACTCATTATAACTAAGCCATTATACTAGCAAACACTCAGTGTACCTAGTGGCATCCTAAACGTGGCTATTGGACTTTGCTATAGTCCCACTAGTGCAAAGACATTTGCAGCACCTCTGCCTGCATTGCACACTCCAACTCATCATAACTAAGCCATTATACTAGCAAACACTCAGTGTACCTAGTGGCATCCTAAACATGGCTATTGGACTTTGCTATAGTCCCACTAGTGCAAAGACATTTGCAGCACCTCTGCCTGCATTGCACACTCCAACTCATTATAACTAAGCTATTATACTAGCAAACACTCAGTGTACCTAGTGGCATCCTAAACGTGGCTATTGGACTTTGCTATAGTCCCACTAGTGCAAAGACATTTGCAGCACCTCTGCCTGCATTGCACACTCCAACTCATTATAACTAAGCCATTATCCTAGCAAACACTCAGTGTACCTAGTGGCATCCTAAACGTGGCTATTGGACTTTGCTATAGTCCCACTAGTGCAAAGACATTTGCAGCACCTCTGCCTGCATTGCACACTCCAACTCATTATAACTAAGCCATTATACTAGCAAACACTCAGTGTACCTAGTGGCATCCTAAACATGGCTATTGGACTTTGCTATAGTCCCACTAGTGCAAAGACATTTGCAGCACCTCTGCCTGCATTGCACACTCCAAATCATTATAACTAAGCTATTATACTAGCAAACACTCAGTGTACCTAGTGGCATCCTAAACGTGGCTATTGGACTTTGCTATAGTCCCACTAGTGCAAAGACATTTGCAGCACCTCTGCCTGCATTGCACACTCCAACTCATTATAACTAAGCCATTATCCTAGCAAACACTCAGTGTACCTAGTGGCATCCTAAACGTGGCTATTGGACTTTGCTATAGTCCCACTAGTGCAAAGACATTTGCAGCACCTCTGCCTGCATTGCACACTCCAACTCATTATAATTAAGCCATTATACTAGCAAACACTCAGTGTACCTAGTGGCATCCTAAATGTGGCTATTGGACTTTGCTATAGTCCCACTAGTGCAAAGACATTTGCAGCACCTCTGCCTGCATTGCACACTCCAACTCATTATAACTAAGCCATTATACTAGCAAACACTCAGTGTACCTAGTGGCATCCTAAACGTGGCTATTGGACTTTGCTATAGTCCCACTAGTGCAAAGACATTTGCAGTACCTCTGCCTGCATTGCACACTCCAACTCATTATAACTAAGCCATTATACTAGCAAACACTCAGTGTACCTAGTGGCATCCTAAACGTGGCTATTGGACTTTGCTATAGTCCCACTAGTGCAAAGACATTTGCAGCACCTCTGCCTGCATTGCACACTCCAACTCATTATAACTAAGCCATTATACTAGCAAACACTCAGTGTACCTAGTGGCATCCTAAACGTGGCTATTGGACTTTGCTATAGTCCCACTAGTGCAAAGACATTTGCAGCACCTCTGCCTGCATTGCACACTCCAAATCATTATAACTAAGCCATTATACTAGCAAACACTCAGTGTACCTAGTGGCATCCTAAACGTGGCTATTGGACTTTGCTATAGTCCCACTAGTGCAAAGACATTTGCAGCACCTCTGCCTGCATTGCACACTCCAACTCATTATAACTAAGCCATTATACTAGCAAACACTCAGTGTACCTAGTGGCATCCTAAACGTGGCTATTGGACTTTGCTATAGTTCCACTAGTGCAAAGACATTTGCAGCACCTCTGCCTGCATTGCACACTCCAAATCATTATAACTAAGCCATTATACTAGCAAACACTCAGTGTACCTAGTGGCATCCTATACGTGGCTATTGGACTTTGCTATAGCCCCACTAGTGCAAAGACATTTGCAGCACCTCTGCCTGCATTGCACACTCCAACTCATTATAACTAAGCCATTATCCTAGCAAACACTCAGTGTACCTAGTGGCATCCTAAACGTGGCTATTGGAATTTGCTATAGTCCCACTAGTGCAAAGACATTTGCAGCACCTCTGCCTGCATTGCACACTCCAACTCATTATAACTAAGCCATTATCCTAGCAAACACTCAGTGTACCTAGTGGCATCCTAAACGTGGCTATTGGATTTTGCTATAGTCCCACTAGTGCAAAGACATTTGCAGCACCTCTGCCTGCATTGCACACTCCAACTCATTATAACTAAGCCATTATACTAGCAAACACTCAGTGTACCTAGTGGCATCCTAAACGTGGCTATTGGACTTTGCTATAGTCCCACTAGTGCAAAGACATTTGCAGCACCTCTGCCTGCATTGCACACTCCAACTCATTATAACTAAGCCATTATACTAGCAAACACTCAGTGTACCTAGTGGCATCCTAAACGTCGCTATTGGACTTTGCTATAGTCCCACTAGTGCAAAGACATTTGCAGCACCTCTGCCTGCATTGCACACTCCAACTCATTATAACTAAGCCATTATACTAGCAAACACTCAGTGTACCTAGTGGCATCCTAAACGTGGCTATTGGACTTTGCTATAGTCCCACTAGTGCAAAGACCTTTGCAGCACCTCTGCCTGCATTGCACACTCCAAATCATTATAACTAAGCCATTATACTAGCAAACACTCAGTGTACCTAGTGGCATCCTAAACGTGGCTATTGGACTTTGCTAAAGCCCCACTAGTGCAAAGACATTTGCAGCACCTCTGCCTGCATTGCACACTCCAACTCATTATAACTAAGCCATTATCCTAGCAAACACTCAGTGTACCTAGTGGCATCCTAAACGTGGCTATTGGACTTTGCTATAGTCCCACTAGTGCAAAGACATTTGCAGCACCTCTGCCTGCATTGCACACTCCAACTCATTATAACTAAGCCATTATACTAGCAAACACTCAGTGTACCTAGTGGCATCCTAAACGTGGCTATTGGACTTTGCTATAGTCCCACTAGTGCAAAGACATTTGCAGCACCTCTGCCTGCATTGCACACTCCAAATCATTAAAACTAAGCCATTATACTAGCAAACACTCAATGTACCTAGTGGCATCCTAAACGTGGCTATTGGACTTTGCTATAGTCCCACTAGTGCAAAAACATTTGCAGCACCTCTGCCTGCATTGCACACTCCAACTCATTATAACTACGCCATTATACTAGCAAACACTCAGTGTACCTAGTGGCATCCTAAACGTGGCTATTGGACTTTGCTATAGTCCCACTAGTGCAAAGACATTTGCAGCACCTCTGCCTGCATTGCACACTCCAACTCATTATAACTAAGCCATTATACTAGCAAACACTCAGTGTACCTAGTGGCATCCTAAACGTGGCTATTGGACTTTGCTATAGTCCCACTAGTGCAAAGACATTTGCAGCACCTCTGCCTGCATTGCACACTCCAACTCATTATAACTAAGCCATTATACTAGCAAACACTCAGTGTACCTAGTGGCATCCTAAACGTGGCTATTGGACTTTGCTATAGTCCCACTAGTGCAAAGACATTTGCAGCACCTCTGCCTGCATTGCACACTCCAACTCATTATAACTAAGCCATTATCCTAGCAAACACTCAGTGTACCTAGTGGCATCCTAAACGTGGCTATTGGACTTTGCTATAGTCCCACTAGTGCAAAGACATTTGCAGCACCTCTGCCTGCATTGCACACTCCAACTCATTATAACTAAGCCATTATACTAGCAAACACTCAGTGTACCTAGTGGCATCCTAAACGTGGCTATTGGACTTTGCTATAGTCCCACTAGTGCAAAGACATTTGCAGCACCTCTGCCTGCATTGCACACTCCAACTCATTATAACTAAGCCATTATACAAGCAAACACTCAGTGTACCTAGTGGCATCCTAAACGTGGCTATTGGACTTTGCTATAGTCCCACTAGTGCAAAGACATTTGCAGCACCTCTGCCTGCATTGCACACTCCAACTCTTATAACTAAGCCATTATACTAGCAAACACTCAGTGTACCTAGTGGCATCCTATCTGTGGCTATTGGACTTTGCTATAGTCCCACTAGTGCAAAGACATTTGCAGCACCTCTGCCTGCATTGCACACTCCAACTCATTATAACTAAGCCATTATACTAGCAAACACTCAGTGTACCTAGTGGCATCCTAAACGTGGCTATTGGACTTTGCTATAGTCCCACTAGTGCAAAGACATTTGCAGCACCTCTGCCTGCATTGCACACTCCAACTCATTATAACTAAGCCATTATACTAGCAAACACTCAGTGTACCTAGTGGCATCGTAAACGTGGCTATTGGACTTTGCTATAGTCCCACTAGTGCAAAGACATTTGCAGCACCTCTGCCTGCATTGCACACTCCAACTCATTATAACTAAGCCATTATCCTAGCAAACACTCAGTGTACCTAGTGGCATCCTAAACGTGGCTATTGGACTTTGCTATAGTCCCACTAGTGCAAAGACATTTGCAGCACCTCTGCCTGCATTGCACACTCCAACTCATTATAACTAAGCCATTATACTAGCAAACACTCAGTGTACCTAGTGGCATCCTAAACGTGGCTATTGCACTTTGCTATAGTCCCACTAGTGCAAAGACATTTGCAGCACCTCTGCCTGCATTGCACACTCCAACTCATTATAACTAAACCATTATACTAGCAAACACTCAGTGTACCTAGTGGCATCCTAAATGTGGCTATTGGACTTTGCTATAGTCCCACTAGTGCAAAGACATTTGCAGCACCTCTGCCTGCATTGCACACTCCAACTCATTATAACTAAGCCATTATACTAGCAAACACTCAGTGTACCTAGTGGCATCCTAAACGTGGCTATTGGACTTTGCTATAGTCCCACTAGTGCAAAGACATTTGCAGCACCTCTGCCTGCATTGCACACTCCAACTCATTATAACTAAGCCATTATACTAGCAAACACTCAGTGTACCTAGTGGCATCCTAAACGTGGCTATTGGACTTTGCTATAGTCCCACTAGTGCAAAGACATTTGCAGCACCTCTGCCTGCATTGCACACTCCAACTCATCATAACTAAGCCATTATACTAGCAAACACTCAGTGTACCTAGTGGCATCCTAAACATGGCTATTGGACTTTGCTATAGTCCCACTAGTGCAAAGACATTTGCAGCACCTCTGCCTGCATTGCACACTCCAACTCATTATAACTAAGCTATTATACTAGCAAACACTCAGTGTACCTAGTGGCATCCTAAACGTGGCTATTGGACTTTGCTATAGTCCCACTAGTGCAAAGACATTTGCAGCACCTCTGCCTGCATTGCACACTCCAACTCATTATAACTAAGCCATTATCCTAGCAAACACTCAGTGTACCTAGTGGCATCCTAAACGTGGCTATTGGACTTTGCTATAGTCCCACTAGTGCAAAGACATTTGCAGCACCTCTGCCTGCATTGCACACTCCAACTCATTATAACTAAGCCATTATACTAGCAAACACTCAGTGTACCTAGTGGCATCCTAAACATGGCTATTGGACTTTGCTATAGTCCCACTAGTGCAAAGACATTTGCAGCACCTCTGCCTGCATTGCACACTCCAAATCATTATAACTAAGCTATTATACTAGCAAACACTCAGTGTACCTAGTGGCATCCTAAACGTGGCTATTGGACTTTGCTATAGTCCCACTAGTGCAAAGACATTTGCAGCACCTCTGCCTGCATTGCACACTCCAACTCATTATAACTAAGCCATTATCCTAGCAAACACTCAGTGTACCTAGTGGCATCCTAAACGTGGCTATTGGACTTTGCTATAGTCCCACTAGTGCAAAGACATTTGCAGCACCTCTGCCTGCATTGCACACTCCAACTCATTATAACTAAGCCATTATACTAGCAAACACTCAGTGTACCTAGTGGCATCCTAAATGTGGCTATTGGACTTTGCTATAGTCCCACTAGTGCAAAGACATTTGCAGCACCTCTGCCTGCATTGCACACTCCAACTCATTATAACTAAGCCATTATACTAGCAAACACTCAGTGTACCTAGTGGCATCCTAAACGTGGCTATTGGACTTTGCTATAGTCCCACTAGTGCAAAGACATTTGCAGTACCTCTGCCTGCATTGCACACTCCAACTCATTATAACTAAGCCATTATACTAGCAAACACTCAGTGTACCTAGTGGCATCCTAAACGTGGCTATTGGACTTTGCTATAGTCCCACTAGTGCAAAGACATTTGCAGCACCTCTGCCTGCATTGCACACTCCAACTCATTATAACTAAGCCATTATACTAGCAAACACTCAGTGTACCTAGTGGCATCCTAAACGTGGCTATTGGACTTTGCTATAGTCCCACTAGTGCAAAGACATTTGCAGCACCTCTGCCTGCATTGCACACTCCAAATCATTATAACTAAGCCATTATACTAGCAAACACTCAGTGTACCTAGTGGCATCCTAAACGTGGCTATTGGACTTTGCTATAGTCCCACTAGTGCAAAGACATTTGCAGCACCTCTGCCTGCATTGCACACTCCAACTCATTATAACTAAGCCATTATACTAGCAAACACTCAGTGTACCTAGTGGCATCCTAAACGTGGCTATTGGACTTTGCTATAGTTCCACTAGTGCAAAGACATTTGCAGCACCTCTGCCTGCATTGCACACTCCAAATCATTATAACTAAGCCATTATACTAGCAAACACTCAGTGTACCTAGTGGCATCCTATACGTGGCTATTGGACTTTGCTATAGCCCCACTAGTGCAAAGACATTTGCAGCACCTCTGCCTGCATTGCACACTCCAACTCATTATAACTAAGCCATTATCCTAGCAAACACTCAGTGTACCTAGTGGCATCCTAAACGTGGCTATTGGAATTTGCTATAGTCCCACTAGTGCAAAGACATTTGCAGCACCTCTGCCTGCATTGCACACTCCAACTCATTATAACTAAGCCATTATCCTAGCAAACACTCAGTGTACCTAGTGGCATCCTAAACGTGGCTATTGGATTTTGCTATAGTCCCACTAGTGCAAAGACATTTGCAGCACCTCTGCCTGCATTGCACACTCCAACTCATTATAACTAAGCCATTATACTAGCAAACACTCAGTGTACCTAGTGGCATCCTAAACGTGGCTATTGGACTTTGCTATAGTCCCACTAGTGCAAAGACATTTGCAGCACCTCTGCCTGCATTGCACACTCCAACTCATTATAACTAAGCCATTATACTAGCAAACACTCAGTGTACCTAGTGGCATCCTAAACGTCGCTATTGGACTTTGCTATAGTCCCACTAGTGCAAAGACATTTGCAGCACCTCTGCCTGCATTGCACACTCCAACTCATTATAACTAAGCCATTATACTAGCAAACACTCAGTGTACCTAGTGGCATCCTAAACGTGGCTATTGGACTTTGCTATAGTCCCACTAGTGCAAAGACCTTTGCAGCACCTCTGCCTGCATTGCACACTCCAAATCATTATAACTAAGCCATTATACTAGCAAACACTCAGTGTACCTAGTGGCATCCTAAACGTGGCTATTGGACTTTGCTAAAGCCCCACTAGTGCAAAGACATTTGCAGCACCTCTGCCTGCATTGCACACTCCAACTCATTATAACTAAGCCATTATCCTAGCAAACACTCAGTGTACCTAGTGGCATCCTAAACGTGGCTATTGGACTTTGCTATAGTCCCACTAGTGCAAAGACATTTGCAGCACCTCTGCCTGCATTGCACACTCCAAATCATTATAACTAAGCCATTATACTAGCAAACACTCAGTGTACCTAGTGGCATCCTAAACGTGGCTATTGGACTTTGCTATAGTCCCACTAGTGCAAAGACATTTGCAGCACCTCTGCCTGCATTGCACACTCCAACTCATTATAACTAAGCCATTATACAAGCAAACACTCAGTGTACCTAGTGGCATCCTAAACGTAGCTATTGGACTTTGCTATAGTCCCACTAGTGCAAAGACATTTGCAGCACCTCTGCCTGCATTGCACACTCCAACTCATTATAACTAAGCCATTATACTAGCAAACACTCAGTGTACCTAGTGGCATCCTAAACGTGGCTATTGGACTTTGCTATAGTCCCACTAGTGCAAAGACATTTGCAGCACCTCTGCCTGCATTGCACACTCCAACTCATCATAACTAAGCCATTATACTATCAAACACTCAGTGTACCTAGTGGCATCCTAAACGTGGCTATTGGACTTTGCTATAGTCCCACTAGTGCAAAGACATTTGCAGCACCTCTGCCTGCATTGCACACTCCAACTCATTATAACTAAGCCATTATCCTAGCAAACACTCAGTGTACCTAGTGGCATCCTAAACATGGCTATTGGACTTTGCTATAGTCCCACTAGTGCAAAGACATTTGCAGCACCTCTGCCTGCATTGCACACTCCAACTCATTATAACTAAGCCATTATACTAGCAAACACTCAGTGTACCTAGTGGCATCCTAAACGTGGCTATTGGACTTTGCTATAGTCCCACTAGTGCAAAGACATTTGCAGCACCTCTGCCTGCATTGCACACTCCAACTCATTATAACTAAGCCATTATACAAGCAAACACTCAGTGTACCTAGTGGCATCCTAAACGTAGCTATTGGACTTTGCTATAGTCCCACTAGTGCAAAGACATTTGCAGCACCTCTGCCTGCATTGCACACTCCAACTCATTATAACTAAGCCATTATACTAGCAAACACTCAGTGTACCTAGTGGCATCCTAAACGTCGCTATTGGACTTTGCTATAGTCCCACTAGTGCAAAGACATTTGCAGCACCTCTGCCTGCATTGCACACTCCAACTCATCATAACTAAGCCATTATACTATCAAACACTCAGTGTACCTAGTGGCATCCTAAACGTGGCTATTGGACTTTGCTATAGTCCCACTAGTGCAAAGACATTTGCAGCACCTCTGCCTGCATTGCACACTCCAACTCATTATAACTAAGCCATTATCCTAGCAAACACTCAGTGTACCTAGTGGCATCCTAAACGTGGCTATTGGACTTTGCTATAGTCCCACTAGTGCAAAGACATTTGCAGCACCTCTGCCTGCATTGCACACTCCAACTCATTATAACTAAGCCATTATCCTAGCAAACACTCAGTGTACCTAGTGGCATCCTAAACGTGGCTATTGGACTTTGCTATAGTCCCACTAGTGCAAAGACATTTGCAGCACCTCTGCCTGCATTGCACACTCCAACTCATTATAACTAAGCCATTATACTAGCAAACACTCAGTGTACCTAGTGGCATCCTAAACGTGGCTATTGGACTTTGCTATAGTCCCACTAGTGCAAAGACATTTGCAGCACCTCTCCCTGCATTGCACACTCCAACTCATTATAACTAAGCCATTATACAAGCAAACACTCAGTGTACCTAGTGGCATCCTAAACGTAGCTATTGGACTTTGCTATAGTCCCACTAGTGCAAAGACATTTGCAGCACCTCTGCCTGCATTGCACACTCCAACTCATTATAACTAAGCCATTATACTAGCAAACACTCAGTGTACCTAGTGGCATCCTAAACGTCGCTATTGGACTTTGCTATAGTCCCACTAGTGCAAAGACATTTGCAGCACCTCTGCCTGCATTGCACACTCCAACTCATCATAACTAAGCCATTATACTATCAAACACTCAGTGTACCTAGTGGCATCCTAAACGTGGCTATTGGACTTTGCTATAGTCCCACTAGTGCAAAGACATTTGCAGCACCTCTGCCTGCATTGCACACTCCAACTCATTATAACTAAGCCATTATCCTAGCAAACACTCAGTGTACCTAGTGGCATCCTAAACGTGGCTATTGGACTTTGCTATAGTCCCACTAGTGCAAAGACATTTGCAGCACCTCTGCCTGCATTGCACACTCCAACTCATTATAACTAAGCCATTATCCTAGCAAACACTCAGTGTACCTAGTGGCATCCTAAACGTGGCTATTGGACTTTGCTATAGTCCCACTAGTGCAAAGACATTTGCAGCACCTCTGCCTGCATTGCACACTCCAACTCATTATAACTAAGCCATTATACTAGCAAACACTCAGTGTACCTAGTGGCATCCTAAACATGGCTATTGGACTTTGCTATAGTCCCACTAGTGCAAAGACATTTGCAGCACCTCTGCCTGCATTGCACACTCCAACTCATTATAACTAAGCCATTATACTAGCAAACACTCAGTGTTCCTAGTGGCATCCTAAACGTGGCTATTGGACTTTGCTATAGTCCCACTAGTGCAAAGACATTTGCAGCACCTCTGCCTGCATTGCACACTCCAACTCATTATAACTAAGCCATTATACAAGCAAACACTCAGTGTACCTAGTGGCATCCTAAACGTAGCTATTGGACTTTGCTATAGTCCCACTAGTGCAAAGACATTTGCAGCACCTCTGCCTGCATTTCACACTCCAACTCATTATAACTAAGCCATTATACTAGCAAACACTCAGTGTACCTAGTGGCATCCTAAACGTGGCTATTGGACTTTGCTATAGTCCCACTAGTGCAAAGACATTTGCAGCACCTCTGCCTGCATTGCACACTCCAACTCATTATAACTAAGCCATTATACTAGCAAACACTCAGTGTACCTAGTGGCATCCTAAACGTGGCTATTGGACTTTGCTATAGTCCCACTAGTGCAAAGACATTTGCAGCACCTCTGCCTGCATTGCACACTCCAAATCATTATAACTAAGCCATTATACTAGCAAACACTCAGTGTACCTAGTGGCATCCTAAACGTGGCTATTGGACTTTGCTATAGCCCCACTAGTGCAAAGACATTTGCAGCACCTCTGCCTGCATTGCACACTCCAACTCATTATAACTAAGCCATTATCCTAGCAAACACTCAGTGTACCTAGTGGCATCCTAAACGTGGCTATTGGACTTTGCTATAGTCCCACTAGTGCAAAGACATTTGCAGCACCTCTGCCTGCATTGCACACTCCAACTCATTATAACTAAGCCATTATACTAGCAAACACTCAGTGTACCTAGTGGCATCCTAAACATGGCTATTGGACTTTGCTATAGTCCCACTAGTGCAAAGACATTTGCAGCACCTCTGCCTGCATTGCACACTCCAACTCATTAAAACTAAGCCATTATACTAGCAAACACTCAGTGTACCTAGTGGCATCCTAAACGTGGCTATTGGACTTTGCTATAGTCCCACTAGTGCAAAGACATTTGCAGCACCTCTGCCTGCATTGCACACTCCAACTCATCATAACTAAGCCATTATACTAGCAAACACTCAGTGTACCTAGTGGCATCCTAACCGTGGCTATTGGACTTTGATATAGTCCCACTAGTGCAAAGACATTTGCAGCACCTCTGCCTGCATTGCACACTCCAACTCATTATAACTAAGCAATTATACTAGCAAACACTCAGTGTACCTAGTGGCATCCTAAACGTGGCTATTGGACTTTGCTATAGTCCCACTAGTGCAAAGACATTTGCAGCACCTCTGCCTGCATTGCACACTCCAACTCATTATAACTAAGCCATTATACTAGCAAACACTCAGTGTACCTAGTGGCATCCTAAACGTGGCTATTGGACTTTGCTATAGTCCCACTAGTGCAAATACATTTGCAGCACCTCTGCCTGCATTGCACATTCCAACTCATTATAACTAAGCCATTATCCTAGCAAACACTCAGTGTACCTAGTGGCATCCTAAACGTGACTATTGGACTTTGCTATAGTCCCACTAGTGCAAAGACATTTGCATCACCTCTGCCTGCATTGCACACTCCAACTCATTATAACTAAGCCATTATACTAGCAAACACTCAGTGTACCTAGTGGCATCCTAAACGTGGCTATTGGACTTTGCTATAGTCCCACTAGTGCAAAGACATTTGCAGCACCTCTGCCTGCATTGCACACTCCAACTCATCATAACTAAGCCATTATACTAGCAAACACTCAGTGTACCTAGTGGCATCCTAAACATGGCTATTGGACTTTGCTATAGTCCCACTAGTGCAAAGACATTTGCAGCACCTCTGCCTGCATTGCACACTCCAACTCATTATAACTAAGCTATTATACTAGCAAACACTCAGTGTACCTAGTGGCATCCTAAACGTGGCTATTGGACTTTGCTATAGTCCCACTAGTGCAAAGACATTTGCAGCACCTCTGCCTGCATTGCACACTCCAACTCATTATAACTAAGCCATTATCCTAGCAAACACTCAGTGTACCTAGTGGCATCCTAAACGTGGCTATTGGACTTTGCTATAGTCCCACTAGTGCAAAGACATTTGCAGCACCTCTGCCTGCATTGCACACTCCAACTCATTATAACTAAGCCATTATACTAGCAAACACTCAGTGTACCTAGTGGCATCCTAAACATGGCTATTGGACTTTGCTATAGTCCCACTAGTGCAAAGACATTTGCAGCACCTCTGCCTGCATTGCACACTCCAAATCATTATAACTAAGCTATTATACTAGCAAACACTCAGTGTACCTAGTGGCATCCTAAACGTGGCTATTGGACTTTGCTATAGTCCCACTAGTGCAAAGACATTTGCAGCACCTCTGCCTGCATTGCACACTCCAACTCATTATAACTAAGCCATTATCCTAGCAAACACTCAGTGTACCTAGTGGCATCCTAAACGTGGCTATTGGACTTTGCTATAGTCCCACTAGTGCAAAGACATTTGCAGCACCTCTGCCTGCATTGCACACTCCAACTCATTATAACTAAGCCATTATACTAGCAAACACTCAGTGTACCTAGTGGCATCCTAAATGTGGCTATTGGACTTTGCTATAGTCCCACTAGTGCAAAGACATTTGCAGCACCTCTGCCTGCATTGCACACTCCAACTCATTATAACTAAGCCATTATACTAGCAAACACTCAGTGTACCTAGTGGCATCCTAAACGTGGCTATTGGACTTTGCTATAGTCCCACTAGTGCAAAGACATTTGCAGTACCTCTGCCTGCATTGCACACTCCAACTCATTATAACTAAGCCATTATACTAGCAAACACTCAGTGTACCTAGTGGCATCCTAAACGTGGCTATTGGACTTTGCTATAGTCCCACTAGTGCAAAGACATTTGCAGCACCTCTGCCTGCATTGCACACTCCAACTCATTATAACTAAGCCATTATACTAGCAAACACTCAGTGTACCTAGTGGCATCCTAAACGTGGCTATTGGACTTTGCTATAGTCCCACTAGTGCAAAGACATTTGCAGCACCTCTGCCTGCATTGCACACTCCAAATCATTATAACTAAGCCATTATACTAGCAAACACTCAGTGTACCTAGTGGCATCCTAAACGTGGCTATTGGACTTTGCTATAGTCCCACTAGTGCAAAGACATTTGCAGCACCTCTGCCTGCATTGCACACTCCAAATCATTATAACTAAGCCATTATACTAGCAAACACTCAGTGTACCTAGTGGCATCCTAAACGTGGCTATTGGAATTTGCTATAGTCCCACTAGTGCAAAGACATTTGCAGCACCTCTGCCTGCATTGCACACTCCAACTCATTATAACTAAGCCATTATCCTAGCAAACACTCAGTGTACCTAGTGGCATCCTAAACGTGGCTATTGGATTTTGCTATAGTCCCACTAGTGCAAAGACATTTGCAGCACCTCTGCCTGCATTGCACACTCCAACTCATTATAACTAAGCCATTATACTAGCAAACACTCAGTGTACCTAGTGGCATCCTAAACGTGGCTATTGGACTTTGCTATAGTCCCACTAGTGCAAAGACATTTGCAGCACCTCTGCCTGCATTGCACACTCCAACTCATTATAACTAAGCCATTATACTAGCAAACACTCAGTGTACCTAGTGGCATCCTAAATGTGGCTATTGGACTTTGCTATAGTCCCACTAGTGCAAAGACATTTGCAGCACCTCTGCCTGCATTGCACACTCCAAATCATTATAACTAAGCCATTATACTAGCAAACACTCAGTGTACCTAGTGGCATCCTAAACGTGGCTATTGGAATTTGCTATAGTCCCACTAGTGCAAAGACATTTGCAGCACCTCTGCCTGCATTGCACACTCCAACTCATTATAACTAAGCCATTATCCTAGCAAACACTCAGTGTACCTAGTGGCATCCTAAACGTGGCTATTGGATTTTGCTATAGTCCCACTAGTGCAAAGACATTTGCAGCACCTCTGCCTGCATTGCACACTCCAACTCATTATAACTAAGCCATTATACTAGCAAACACTCAGTGTACCTAGTGGCATCCTAAACGTGGCTATTGGACTTTGCTATAGTCCCACTAGTGCAAAGACATTTGCAGCACCTCTGCCTGCATTGCACACTCCAACTCATTATAACTAAGCCATTATACTAGCAAACACTCAGTGTACCTAGTGGCATCCTAAACGTCGCTATTGGACTTTGCTATAGTCCCACTAGTGCAAAGACATTTGCAGCACCTCTGCCTGCATTGCACACTCCAACTCATTATAACTAAGCCATTATACTAGCAAACACTCAGTGTACCTAGTGGCATCCTAAACGTGGCTATTGGACTTTGCTATAGTCCCACTAGTGCAAAGACCTTTGCAGCACCTCTGCCTGCATTGCACACTCCAAATCATTATAACTAAGCCATTATACTAGCAAACACTCAGTGTACCTAGTGGCATCCTAAACGTGGCTATTGGACTTTGCTAAAGCCCCACTAGTGCAAAGACATTTGCAGCACCTCTGCCTGCATTGCACACTCCAACTCATTATAACTAAGCCATTATCCTAGCAAACACTCAGTGTACCTAGTGGCATCCTAAACGTGGCTATTGGACTTTGCTATAGTCCCACTAGTGCAAAGACATTTGCAGCACCTCTGCCTGCATTGCACACTCCAACTCATCATAACTAAGCCATTATACTATCAAACACTCAGTGTACCTAGTGGCATCCTAAACGTGGCTATTGGACTTTGCTATAGTCCCACTAGTGCAAAGACATTTGCAGCACCTCTGCCTGCATTGCACACTCCAACTCATTATAACTAAGCCATTATCCTAGCAAACACTCAGTGTACCTAGTGGCATCCTAAACGTGGCTATTGGACTTTGCTATAGTCCCACTAGTGCAAAGACATTTGCAGCACCTCTGCCTGCATTGCACACTCCAACTCATTATAACTAAGCCATTATACTAGCAAACACTCAGTGTACCTAGTGGCATCCTAAACGTGGCTATTGGACTTTGCTATAGTCCCACTAGTGCAAAGACATTTGCAGCACCTCTCCCTGCATTGCACACTCCAACTCATTATAACTAAGCCATTATACAAGCAAACACTCAGTGTACCTAGTGGCATCCTAAACGTAGCTATTGGACTTTGCTATAGTCCCACTAGTGCAAAGACATTTGCAGCACCTCTGCCTGCATTGCACACTCCAACTCATTATAACTAAGCCATTATACTAGCAAACACTCAGTGTACCTAGTGGCATCCTAAACGTCGCTATTGGACTTTGCTATAGTCCCACTAGTGCAAAGACATTTGCAGCACCTCTGCCTGCATTGCACACTCCAACTCATCATAACTAAGCCATTATACTATCAAACACTCAGTGTACCTAGTGGCATCCTAAACGTGGCTATTGGACTTTGCTATAGTCCCACTAGTGCAAAGACATTTGCAGCACCTCTGCCTGCATTGCACACTCCAACTCATTATAACTAAGCCATTATCCTAGCAAACACTCAGTGTACCTAGTGGCATCCTAAACGTGGCTATTGGACTTTGCTATAGTCCCACTAGTGCAAAGACATTTGCAGCACCTCTGCCTGCATTGCACACTCCAACTCATTATAACTAAGCCATTATCCTAGCAAACACTCAGTGTACCTAGTGGCATCCTAAACGTGGCTATTGGACTTTGCTATAGTCCCACTAGTGCAAAGACATTTGCAGCACCTCTCCCTGCATTGCACACTCCAACTCATTATAACTAAGCCATTATACAAGCAAACACTCAGTGTACCTAGTGGCATCCTAAACGTAGCTATTGGACTTTGCTATAGTCCCACTAGTGCAAAGACATTTGCAGCACCTCTCCCTGCATTGCACACTCCAACTCATTATAACTAAGCCATTATACAAGCAAACACTCAGTGTACCTAGTGGCATCCTAAACGTAGCTATTGGACTTTGCTATAGTCCCACTAGTGCAAAGACATTTGCAGCACCTCTGCCTGCATTGCACACTCCAACTCATTATAACTAAGCCATTATACTAGCAAACACTCAGTGTACCTAGTGGCATCCTAAACGTGGCTATTGGACTTTGCTATAGTCCCACTAGTGCAAAGACATTTGCAGCACCTCTGCCTGCATTGCACACTCCAACTCATCATAACTAAGCCATTATACTATCAAACACTCAGTGTACCTAGTGGCATCCTAAACGTGGCTATTGGACTTTGCTATAGTCCCACTAGTGCAAAGACATTTGCAGCACCTCTGCCTGCATTGCACACTCCAACTCATTATAACTAAGCCATTATCCTAGCAAACACTCAGTGTACCTAGTGGCATCCTAAACGTGGCTATTGGACTTTGCTATAGTCCCACTAGTGCAAAGACATTTGCAGCACCTCTGCCTGCATTGCACACTCCAACTCATTATAACTAAGCCATTATCCTAGCAAACACTCAGTGTACCTAGTGGCATCCTAAACGTGGCTATTGGACTTTGCTATAGTCCCACTAGTGCAAAGACATTTGCAGCACCTCTGCCTGCATTGCACACTCCAACTCATTATAACTAAGCCATTATACTAGCAAACACTCAGTGTACCTAGTGGCATCCTAAACATGGCTATTGGACTTTGCTATAGTCCCACTAGTGCAAAGACATTTGCAGCACCTCTGCCTGCATTGCACACTCCAACTCATTATAACTAAGCCATTATACTAGCAAACACTCAGTGTTCCTAGTGGCATCCTAAACGTGGCTATTGGACTTTGCTATAGTCCCACTAGTGCAAAGACATTTGCAGCACCTCTGCCTGCATTGCACACTCCAACTCATTATAACTAAGCCATTATACAAGCACGGGGGAACACTATTCTCCTTAAGGAGACTTTGCAAGCCAGTCTGGCTGCCAGGTTAGGGGACTTATAGCTGCAATGCCCCTAAAATTCCACGGGGGAACACTATTCTCCTTAAGGAGACTTTGCAAGCCAGTCTGGCTGCCAGGTAAGGGGACTTATAGCTGCAATGCCCCTCTGGGAAATATTCAAATTGTCTCTCCAGTAAAGGAGACAAACTCTAGCACAGCGCCACCTATTGGAAGTAGCGATCCTAAAAGTCACAAGTGGATTTTCGACAATCCTTTGCAATATGACTCAGGATATATAAGCCAGATCAGAATCCCAATTTGCATCCTAAACGTGGCTATTGGACTTTGCTATAGTCCCACTAGTGCAAAGACATTTGCAGCACCTCTGCCTGCATTGCACACTCCAACTCATTATAACTAAGCCATTATACTAGCAAACACTCAGTGTACCTAGTGGCATCCTAAACGTGGCTATTGGACTTTGCTATAGTCCCACTAGTGCAAAGACATTTGCAGCACCTCTGCCTGCATTGCACACTCCAAATCATTATAACTAAGCCATTATACTAGCAAACACTCAGTGTACCTAGTGGCATCCTAAACGTGGCTATTGGACTTTGCTATAGCCCCACTAGTGCAAAGACATTTGCAGCACCTCTGCCTGCATTGCACACTCCAACTCATTATAACTAAGCCATTATCCTAGCAAACACTCAGTGTACCTAGTGGCATCCTAAACGTGGCTATTGGACTTTGCTATAGTCCCACTAGTGCAAAGACATTTGCAGCACCTCTGCCTGCATTGCACACTCCAACTCATTATAACTAAGCCATTATCCTAGCAAACACTCAGTGTACCTAGTGGCATCCTAAACGTGGCTATTGGACTTTGCTATAGTCCCACTAGTGCAAAGACATTTGCAGCACCTCTGCCTGCATTGCACACTCCAACTCATTATAACTAAGCCATTATACTAGCAAACACTCAGTGTACCTAGTGGCATCCTAAACATGGCTATTGGACTTTGCTATAGTCCCACTAGTGCAAAGACATTTGCAGCACCTCTGCCTGCATTGCACACTCCAACTCATTAAAACTAAGCCATTATACTAGCAAACACTCAGTGTACCTAGTGGCATCCTAAACGTGGCTATTGGACTTTGCTATAGTCCCACTAGTGCAAAGACATTTGCAGCACCTCTGCCTGCATTGCACACTCCAACTCATCATAACTAAGCCATTATACTAGCAAACACTCAGTGTACCTAGTGGCATCCTAACCGTGGCTATTGGACTTTGATATAGTCCCACTAGTGCAAAGACATTTGCAGCACCTCTGCCTGCATTGCACACTCCAACTCATTATAACTAAGCAATTATACTAGCAAACACTCAGTGTACCTAGTGGCATCCTAAACGTGGCTATTGGACTTTGCTATAGTCCCACTAGTGCAAAGACATTTGCAGCACCTCTGCCTGCATTGCACACTCCAACTCATTATAACTAAGCCATTATACTAGCAAACACTCAGTGTACCTAGTGGCATCCTAAACGTGGCTATTGGACTTTGCTATAGTCCCACTAGTGCAAATACATTTGCAGCACCTCTGCCTGCATTGCACACTCCAACTCATTATAACTAAGCCATTATCCTAGCAAACACTCAGTGTACCTAGTGGCATCCTAAACGTGACTATTGGACTTTGCTATAGTCCCACTAGTGCAAAGACATTTGCATCACCTCTGCCTGCATTGCACACTCCAACTCATTATAACTAAGCCATTATACTAGCAAACACTCAGTGTACCTAGTGGCATCCTAAACGTGGCTATTGGACTTTGCTATAGTCCCACTAGTGCAAAGACATTTGCAGCACCTCTGCCTGCATTGCACACTCCAACTCATTATAACTAAGCCATTATCCTAGCAAACACTCAGTGTACCTAGTGGCATCCTAAACGTGGCTATTGGACTTTGCTATAGTCCCACTAGTGCAAAGACATTTGCAGCACCTCTGCCTGCATTGCACACTCCAACTCATTATAACTAAGCCATTATACTAGCAAACACTCAGTGTACCTAGTGGCATCCTAAACGTGGCTATTGGACTTTGCTATAGTCCCACTAGTGCAAAGACATTTGCAGCACCTCTGCCTGCATTGCACACTCCAACTCATTATAACTAAGCCATTATACTAGCAAACACTCAGTGTACCTAGTGGCATCCTAAACGTGGCTATTGGACTTTGCTATAGTCCCACTAGTGCAACGACATTTGCAGCACCTCTGCCTGCATTGCACACTCCAACTCATTATAACTAAGCCATTATCCTAGCAAACACTCAGTGTACCTAGTGGCATCCTAAACGTGGCTATTGGACTTTGCTATAGTCCCACTAGTGCAAAGACATTTGCAGCACCTCTGCCTGCATTGCACACTCCAACTCATTATAACTAAGCCATTATCCTAGCAAACACTCAGTGTACCCAGTGGCATCCTAAACGTGGCTCTTGGACTTTGCTATAGTCCCACTAGTGCAAAGACATTTGCAGCACCTCTGCCTGCATTGCACACTCCAACTCATTATAACTAAGCCATTATACTAGCAAACACTCAGTGTACCTAGTGGCATCCTAAACGTGGCTATTGGACTTTGCTATAGTCCCACTAGTGCAAAGACATTTGCAGCACCTCTGCCTGCATTGCACACTCCAACTCATTATAACTAAGCCATTATACTAGCAAACACTCAGTGTTCCTAGTGGCATCCTAAACGTGGCTATTGGACTTTGCTATAGTCCCACTAGTGCAAAGACATTTGCAGCACCTCTGCCTGCATTGCACACTCCAACTCATTATAACTAAGCCATTATACAAGCAAACACTCAGTGTACCTAGTGGCATCCTAAACGTAGCTATTGGACTTTGCTATAGTCCCACTAGTGCAAAGACATTTGCAGCACCTCTGCCTGCATTTCACACTCCAACTCATTATAACTAAGCCATTATACTAGCAAACACTCAGTGTACCTAGTGGCATCCTAAACGTGGCTATTGGACTTTGCTATAGTCCCACTAGTGCAACGACATTTGCAGCACCTCTGCCTGCATTGCACACTCCAACTCATTATAACTAAGCCATTATCCTAGCAAACACTCAGTGTACCTAGTGGCATCCTAAACGTGGCTATTGGACTTTGCTATAGTCCCACTAGTGCAAAGACATTTGCAGCACCTCTGCCTGCATTGCACACTCCAACTCATTATAACTAAGCCATTATCCTAGCAAACACTCAGTGTACCCAGTGGCATCCTAAACGTGGCTCTTGGACTTTGCTATAGTCCCACTAGTGCAAAGACATTTGCAGCACCTCTGCCTGCATTGCACACTCCAACTCATTATAACTAAGCCATTATACTAGCAAACACTCAGTGTACCTAGTGGCATCCTAAACGTGGCTATTGGACTTTGCTATAGTCCCACTAGTGCAAAGACATTTGCAGCACCTCTGCCTGCATTGCACACTCCAACTCATTATAACTAAGCCATTATACTAGCAAACACTCAGTGTTCCTAGTGGCATCCTAAACGTGGCTATTGGACTTTGCTATAGTCCCACTAGTGCAAAGACATTTGCAGCACCTCTGCCTGCATTGCACACTCCAACTCATTATAACTAAGCCATTATACAAGCAAACACTCAGTGTACCTAGTGGCATCCTAAACGTAGCTATTGGACTTTGCTATAGTCCCACTAGTGCAAAGACATTTGCAGCACCTCTGCCTGCATTTCACACTCCAACTCATTATAACTAAGCCATTATACTAGCAAACACTCAGTGTACCTAGTGGCATCCTAAACGTGGCTATTGGACTTTGCTATAGTCCCACTAGTGCAAAGACATTTGCAGCACCTCTGCCTGCATTGCACACTCCAACTCATTATAACTAAGCCATTATACTAGCAAACACTCAGTGTACCTAGTGGCATCCTAAACGTGGCTATTGGACTTTGCTATAGTCCCACTAGTGCAAAGACATTTGCAGCACCTCTGCCTGCATTGCACACTCCAAATCATTATAACTAAGCCATTATACTAGCAAACACTCAGTGTACCTAGTGGCATCCTAAACGTGGCTATTGGACTTTGCTATAGCCCCACTAGTGCAAAGACATTTGCAGCACCTCTGCCTGCATTGCACACTCCAACTCATTATAACTAAGCCATTATCCTAGCAAACACTCAGTGTACCTAGTGGCATCCTAAACGTGGCTATTGGACTTTGCTATAGTCCCACTAGTGCAACGACATTTGCAGCACCTCTGCCTGCATTGCACACTCCAACTCATTATAACTAAGCCATTATCCTAGCAAACACTCAGTGTACCTAGTGGCATCCTAAACGTGGCTATTGGACTTTGCTATAGTCCCACTAGTGCAAAGACATTTGCAGCACCTCTGCCT
This sequence comes from Anomaloglossus baeobatrachus, assembly GCF_048569485.1. NCBI lineage: Eukaryota > Metazoa > Chordata > Amphibia > Anura > Aromobatidae > Anomaloglossus > Anomaloglossus baeobatrachus. The sequence continues at coordinate 229,658,890 of NC_134357.1, forward strand.
GCATTGCACACTCCAACTCATTATAACTAAGCCATTATACTAGCAAACACTCAGTGTACCTAGTGGCATCCTAAACGTGGCTATTGGACTTTGCTATAGTCCCACTAGTGCAAAGACATTTGCAGCACCTCTGCCTGCATTGCACACTCCAACTCATTATAACTAAGCCATTATACTAGCAAACACTCAGTGTACCTAGTGGCATCCTAAACGTCGCTATTGGACTTTGCTATAGTCCCACTAGTGCAAAGACATTTGCAGCACCTCTGCCTGCATTGCACACTCCAACTCATTATAACTAAGCCATTATACTAGCAAACACTCAGTGTACCTAGTGGCATCCTAAACGTGGCTATTGGACTTTGCTATAGTCCCACTAGTGCAAAGACATTTGCAGCACCTCTGCCTGCATTGCACACTCCAAATCATTATAACTAAGCCATTATACTAGCAAACACTCAGTGTACCTAGTGGCATCCTAAACGTGGCTATTGGACTTTGCTATAGCCCCACTAGTGCAAAGACATTTGCAGCACCTCTGCCTGCATTGCACACTCCAACTCATTATAACTAAGCCATTATCCTAGCAAACACTCAGTGTACCCAGTGGCATCCTAAACTTGGCTCTTGGACTTTGCTATAGTCCCACTAGTGTAAAGACATTTGCAGCACCTCTGCCTGCATTGCACACTCCAACTCATTATAACTAAGCCATTATACTAGCAAACACTCAGTGTACCTAGTGGCATCCTAAACGTGGCTATTGGACTTTGCTATAGTCCCACTAGTGCAAAGACATTTGCAGCACCTCTGCCTGCATTGCACACTCCAACTCATTATAACTAAGCCATTATACTAGCAAACACTCAGTGTTCCTAGTGGCATCCTAAACGTGGCTATTGGACTTTGCTATAGTCCCACTAGTGCAAAGACATTTGCAGCACCTCTGCCTGCATTGCACACTCCAACTCATTATAACTAAGCCATTATACAAGCAAACACTCAGTGTACCTAGTGGCATCCTAAACGTAGCTATTGGACTTTGCTATAGTCCCACTAGTGCAAAGACATTTGCAGCACCTCTGCCTGCATTTCACACTCCAACTCATTATAACTAAGCCATTATACTAGCAAACACTCAGTGTACCTAGTGGCATCCTAAACGTGGCTATTGGACTTTGCTATAGTCCCACTAGTGCAAAGACATTTGCAGCACCTCTGCCTGCATTGCACACTCCAACTCATTATAACTAAGCCATTATCCTAGCAAACACTCAGTGTACCTAGTGGCATCCTAAACGTGGCTATTGGACTTTGCTATAGTCCCACTAGTGCAAAGACATTTGCAGCACCTCTGCCTGCATTGCACACTCCAACTCATTATAACTAAGCCATTATCCTAGCAAACACTCAGTGTACCTAGTGGCATCCTAAACGTGGCTATTGGACTTTGCTATAGTCCCACTAGTGCAAAGACATTTGCAGCACCTCTGCCTGCATTGCACACTCCAACTCATTATAACTAAGCCATTATACTAGCAAACACTCAGTGTACCTAGTGGCATCCTAAACATGGCTATTGGACTTTGCTATAGTCCCACTAGTGCAAAGACATTTGCAGCACCTCTGCCTGCATTGCACACTCCAACTCATTAAAACTAAGCCATTATACTAGCAAACACTCAGTGTACCTAGTGGCATCCTAAACGTGGCTATTGGACTTTGCTATAGTCCCACTAGTGCAAAGACATTTGCAGCACCTCTGCCTGCATTGCACACTCCAACTCATCATAACTAAGCCATTATACTAGCAAACACTCAGTGTACCTAGTGGCATCCTAACCGTGGCTATTGGACTTTGATATAGTCCCACTAGTGCAAAGACATTTGCAGCACCTCTGCCTGCATTGCACACTCCAACTCATTATAACTAAGCAATTATACTAGCAAACACTCAGTGTACCTATTGGCATCCTAAACGTGGCTATTGGACTTTGCTATAGTCCCACTAGTGCAAAGACATTTGCAGCACCTCTGCCTGCATTGCACACTCCAACTCATTATAACTAAGCCATTATACTAGCAAACACTCAGTGTACCTAGTGGCATCCTAAACGTGGCTATTGGACTTTGCTATAGTCCCACTAGTGCAAATACATTTGCAGCACCTCTGCCTGCATTGCACACTCCAACTCATTATAACTAAGCCATTATCCTAGCAAACACTCAGTGTACCTAGTGGCATGCTAAACGTGACTATTGGACTTTGCTATAGTCCCACTAGTGCAAAGACATTTGCATCACCTCTGCCTGCATTGCACACTCCAACTCATTATAACTAAGCCATTATACTAGCAAACACTCAGTGTACCTAGTGGCATCCTAAACGTGGCTATTGGACTTTGCTATAGTCCCACTAGTGCAAAGACATTTGCAGCACCTCTGCCTGCATTGCACACTCCAACTCATTATAACTAAGCCATTATACTAGCAAACACTTAGTGTACCTAGTGGCATCCTAAACGTGGCTATTGGACTTTGCTATAGTCCCACTAGTGCAAAGACATTTGCAGCACCTCTGCCTGCATTGCACACTCCAACTCATTATAACTAAGCCATTATCCTAGCAAACACTCAGTGTACCTAGTGGCATCCTAAACGTGGCTATTGGACTTTGCTATAGTCCCACTAGTGCAAAGACATTTGCAGCACCTCTGCCTGCATTGCACACTCCAACTCATTATAACTAAGCCATTATACTAGCAAACACTCAGTGTACCTAGTGGCATCCTAAACGTCGCTATTGGACTTTGCTATAGTCCCACTAGTGCAACGACATTTGCAGCACCTCTGCCTGCATTGCACACTCCAACTCATTATAACTAAGCCATTATACTAGCAAACACTCAGTGTACCTAGTGGCATCCTAAACGTGGCTATTGGACTTTTGTCTAGTCACACTAGTGCAAAGACATTTGCAGCACCTCTGCCTGCATTGCACACTCCAACTCATTATAACTAAGCCATTATACTAGCAAACACTCAGTGTACCTAGTGGCATCCTAAACGTGGCTATTGGACTTTGCTATAGTCCCACTAGTGCAACGACATTTGCAGCACCTCTGCCTGCATTGCACACTCCAACTCATTATAACTAAGCCATTATCCTAGCAAACACTCAGTGTACCTAGTGGCATCCTAAACGTGGCTATTGGACTTTGCTATAGTCCCACTAGTGCAAAGACATTTGCAGCACCTCTGCCTGCATTGCACACTCCAACTCATTATAACTAAGCCATTATCCTAGCAAACACTCAGTGTACCCAGTGGCATCCTAAACGTGGCTCTTGGACTTTGCTATAGTCCCACTAGTGCAAAGACATTTGCAGCACCTCTGCCTGCATTGCACACTCCAACTCATTATAACTAAGCCATTATACTAGCAAACACTCAGTGTACCTAGTGGCATCCTAAACGTGGCTATTGGACTTTGCTATAGTCCCACAAGTGCAAAGACATTTGCAGCACCTCTGCCTGCATTGCACACTCCAACTCATTATAACTAAGCCATTATACTAGCAAACACTCAGTGTTCCTAGTGGCATCCTAAACGTGGCTATTGGACTTTGCTATAGTCCCACTAGTGCAAAGACATTTGCAGCACCTCTGCCTGCATTGCACACTCCAACTCATTATAACTAAGCCATTATACAAGCAAACACTCAGTGTACCTAGTGGCATCCTAAACGTAGCTATTGGACTTTGCTATAGTCCCACTAGTGCAAAGACATTTGCAGCACCTCTGCCTGCATTTCACACTCCAACTCATTATAACTAAGCCATTATACTAGCAAACACTCAGTGTACCTAGTGGCATCCTAAACGTGGCTATTGGACTTTGCTATAGTCCCACTAGTGCAAAGACATTTGCAGCACCTCTGCCTGCATTGCACACTCCAACTCATTATAACTAAGCCATTATACTAGCAAACACTCAGTGTACCTAGTGGCATCCTAAACGTGGCTATTGGACTTTGCTATAGTCCCACTAGTGCAAAGACATTTGCAGCACCTCTGCCTGCATTGCACACTCCAAATCATTATAACTAAGCCATTATACTAGCAAACACTCAGTGTACCTAGTGGCATCCTAAACGTGGCTATTGGACTTTGCTATAGCCCCACTAGTGCAAAGACATTTGCAGCACCTCTGCCTGCATTGCACACTCCAACTCATTATAACTAAGCCATTATCCTAGCAAACACTCAGTGTACCTAGTGGCATCCTAAACGTGGCTATTGGACTTTGCTATAGTCCCACTAGTGCAACGACATTTGCAGCACCTCTGCCTGCATTGCACACTCCAACTCATTATAACTAAGCCATTATCCTAGCAAACACTCAGTGTACCTAGTGGCATCCTAAACGTGGCTATTGGACTTTGCTATAGTCCCACTAGTGCAAAGACATTTGCAGCACCTCTGCCTGCATTGCACACTCCAACTCATTATAACTAAGCCATTATACTAGCAAACACTCAGTGTACCTAGTGGCATCCTAAACGTGGCTATTGGACTTTGCTATAGTCCCACTAGTGCAAAGACATTTGCAGCACCTCTGCCTGCATTGCACACTCCAACTCATTATAACTAAGCCATTATACTAGCAAACACTCAGTGTACCTAGTGGCATCCTAAACGTCGCTATTGGACTTTGCTATAGTCCCACTAGTGCAAAGACATTTGCAGCACCTCTGCCTGCATTGCACACTCCAACTCATTATAACTAAGCCATTATACTAGCAAACACTCAGTGTACCTAGTGGCATCCTAAACGTGGCTATTGGACTTTGCTATAGTCCCACTAGTGCAAAGACATTTGCAGCACCTCTGCCTGCATTGCACACTCCAAATCATTATAACTAAGCCATTATACTAGCAAACACTCAGTGTACCTAGTGGCATCCTAAACGTGGCTATTGGACTTTGCTATAGCCCCACTAGTGCAAAGACATTTGCAGCACCTCTGCCTGCATTGCACACTCCAACTCATTATAACTAAGCCATTATCCTAGCAAACACTCAGTGTACCCAGTGGCATCCTAAACTTGGCTCTTGGACTTTGCTATAGTCCCACTAGTGCAAAGACATTTGCAGCACCTCTGCCTGCATTGCACACTCCAACTCATTATAACTAAGCCATTATACTAGCAAACACTCAGTGTACCTAGTGGCATCCTAAACGTGGCTATTGGACTTTGCTATAGTCCCACTAGTGCAAAGACATTTGCAGCACCTCTGCCTGCATTGCACACTCCAACTCATTATAACTAAGCCATTATACTAGCAAACACTCAGTGTTCCTAGTGGCATCCTAAACGTGGCTATTGGACTTTGCTATAGTCCCACTAGTGCAAAGACATTTGCAGCACCTCTGCCTGCATTGCACACTCCAACTCATTATAACTAAGCCATTATACAAGCAAACACTCAGTGTACCTAGTGGCATCCTAAACGTAGCTATTGGACTTTGCTATAGTCCCACTAGTGCAAAGACATTTGCAGCACCTCTGCCTGCATTTCACACTCCAACTCATTATAACTAAGCCATTATACTAGCAAACACTCAGTGTACCTAGTGGCATCCTAAACGTGGCTATTGGACTTTGCTATAGTCCCACTAGTGCAAAGACATTTGCAGCACCTCTGCCTGCATTGCACACTCCAACTCATTATAACTAAGCCATTATACTAGCAAACACTCAGTGTACCTAGTGGCATCCTAAACGTCGCTATTGGACTTTGCTATAGTCCCACTAGTGCAAAAACATTTGCAGCACCTCTGCCTGCATTGCACACTCCAACTCATTATAACTAAGCCATTATCCTAGCAAACACTCAGTGTACCTAGTGGCATCCTAAACGTGGCTATTGGACTTTGCTATAGTCCCACTAGTGCAAAGACATTTGCAGCACCTCTGCCTGCATTGCACACTCCAACTCATCATAACTAAGCCATTATACTATCAAACACTCAGTGTACCTAGTGGCATCCTAAACGTGGCTATTGGACTTTGCTATAGTCCCACTAGTGCAAAGACATTTGCAGCACCTCTGCCTGCATTGCACACTCCAACTCATTATAACTAAGCCATTATCCTAGCAAACACTCAGTGTACCTAGTGGCATCCTAAACGTGGCTATTGGACTTTGCTATAGTCCCACTAGTGCAAAGACATTTGCAGCACCTCTGCCTGCATTGCACACTCCAACTCATTATAACTAAGCCATTATCCTAGCAAACACTCAGTGTACCTAGTGGCATCCTAAACGTGGCTATTGGACTTTGCTATAGTCCCACTAGTGCAAAGACATTTGCAGCACCTCTGCCTGCATTGCACACTCACACTCATTATAACTAAGCCATTATACTAGCAAACACTCAGTGTACCTAGTGGCATCCTAAACATGGCTATTGGACTTTGCTATAGTCCCACTAGTGCAAAGACATTTGCAGCACCTCTTCCTGCATTGCACACTCCAACTCATTATAACTAAGCCATTATACTAGCAAACACTCAGTGTACCTAGTGGCATCCTAAACGTGGCTATTGGACTTTGCTATAGTCCCACTAGTGCAAAGACATTTGCAGCACCTCTGCCTGCATTGCACACTCCAACTCATTATAACTAAGCCATTATACTAGCAAACACTCAGTGTACCTAGTGGCATCCTAAACGTGGCTATTGGACTTTGCTATAGTCCCACTAGTGCAAAGACATTTGCAGCACCTCTGCCTGCATTGCACACTCCAACTCATTATAACTAAGCCATTATACTAGCAAACACTCAGTGTACCTAGTGGCATCCTAAACGTGGCTATTGGACTTTGCTATAGTCCCACTAGTGCAAAGACATTTGCAGCACCTCTGCCTGCATTGCACACTCCAGCTCATCATAACTAAGCCATTATACTAGCAAACACTCAGTGTACCTAGTGGCATCCTAAACGTGGTTATTGGACTTTGATATAGTCCCACTAGTGCAAAGACATTTGCAGCACCTCTGCCTGCATTGCACACTCCAACTCATTATAACTAAGCAATTATACTAGCAAACACTCAGTGTACCTAGTGGCATCCTAAACGTGGCTATTGGACTTTGCTATAGTCCCACTAGTGCAAAGACATTTGCAGCACCTCTGCCTGCATTGCACACTCCAACTCATTATAACTAAGCCATTATACTAGCAAACACTCAGTGTACCTAGTGGCATCCTAAACGTGGCTATTGGACTTTGCTATAGTCCCACTAGTGCAAAGACATTTGCAGCACCTCTGCCTGCATTGCACACTCCAACTCATTATAACTAAGCCATTATACTAGCAAACACTCAGTGTACCTAGTGGCATCCTAAACGTGGCTATTGGACTTTGCTATAGTCCCACTAGTGCAAAGACATTTGCAGTACCTCTGCCTGCATTGCACACTCCAACTCATTATAACTAAGCCATTATACTAGCAAACACTCAGTGTACCTAGTGGCATCCTAAACGTGGCTATTGGACTTTGCTATAGTCCCACTAGTGCAAAGACATTTGCAGCACCTCTGCCTGCATTGCACACTCCAACTCATTATAACTAAGCCATTATACTAGCAAACACTCAGTGTACCTAGTGGCATCCTAAACGTGGCTATTGGACTTTGCTATAGTCCCACTAGTGCAAAGACATTTGCAGCACCTCTGCCTGCATTGCACACTCCAAATCATTATAACTAAGCCATTATACTAGCAAACACTCAGTGTACCTAGTGGCATCCTAAACGTGGCTATTGGACTTTGCTATAGTCCCACTAGTGCAAAGACATTTGCAGTACCTCTGCCTGCATTGCACACTCCAACTCATTATAACTAAGCCATTATACTAGCAAACACTCAGTGTACCTAGTGGCATCCTAAACGTGGCTATTGGACTTTGCTATAGTCCCACTAGTGCAAAGACATTTGCAGCACCTCTGCCTGCATTGCACACTCCAACTCATTATAACTAAGCCATTATACTAGCAAACACTCAGTGTACCTAGTGGCATCCTAAACGTGGCTATTGGACTTTGCTGTAGTCCCACTAGTGCAAAGACATTTGCAGCACCTCTGCCTGCATTGCACACTCCAAATCATTATAACTAAGCCATTATACTAGCAAACACTCAGTGTACCTAGTGGCATCCTAAACGTCGCTATTGGACTTTGCTATAGTCCCACTAGTGCAAAGACATTTGCAGCACCTCTGCCTGCATTGCACACTCCAACTCATTATAACTAAGCCATTATCCTAGCAAACACTCAGTGTACCTAGTGGCATCCTAAACGTGGCTATTGGACTTTGCTATAGTCCCACTAGTGCAAAGACATTTGCAGCACCTCTGCCTGCATTGCACACTCCAACTCATCATAACTAAGCCATTATACTAGCAAACACTCAGTGTACCTAGTGGCATCCTAAACGTGGCTATTGGACTTTGCTATAGTCCCACTAGTGCAAAGACATTTGCAGCACCTCTGCCTGCATTGCACACTCCAACTCATTATAACTAAGCCATTATACTAGCAAACACTCAGTGTACCTAGTGGCATCCTAAACGTGGCTATTGGACTTTGCTATAGTCCCACTAGTGCAAAGACATTTGCAGCACCTCTGCCTGCATTGCACACTCCAACTCATTATAACTAAGCCATTATCCTAGCAAACACTCAGTGTACCTAGTGACATCCTAAACGTGGCTATTGGACTTTGCTATAGTCCCACTAGTGCAAAGACATTTGCAGCACCTCTGCCTGCATTGCACACTCCAACTCATTATAACTAAGCCATTATACTAGCAAACACTCAGTGTACCTAGTGGCATCCTAAACGTGGCTATTGGACTTTGCTATAGTCCCACTAGTGCAAAGACATTTGCAGCACCTCTGCCTGCATTGCACACTCCAACTCATTATAACTAAGCCATTATACCAGCAAACACTCAGTGTACCTAGTGGCATCCTAAACGTGGCTATTGGACTTTGCTGTAGTCCCACTAGTGCAAAGACATTTGCAGCACCTCTGCCTGCATTGCACACTCCAACTCATTATAACTAAGCCATTATACCAGCAAACACTCAGTGTACCTAGTGGCATCCTAAACGTCGCTATTGGACTTTGCTATAGTCCCACTAGTGCAAAGACATTTGCAGCACCTCTGCCTGCATTGCACACTCCAACTCATTATAACTAAGCCATTATCCTAGCAAACACTCAGTGTACCTAGTGGCATCCTAAACGTGGCTATTGGACTTTGCTATAGTCCCACTAGTGCAAAGACATTTGCAGCACCTCTGCCTGCATTGCACACTCCAAATCATTATAACTAAGCCATTATACTAGCAAACACTCAGTGTACCTAGTGGCATCCTAAACGTGGCTATTGGACTTTGCTATAGTCCCACTAGTGCAAAGACATTTGCAGTACCTCTGCCTGCATTGCACACTCCAACTCATTATAACTAAGCCATTATACTAGCAAACACTCAGTGTACCTAGTGGCATCCTAAACGTGGCTATTGGACTTTGCTATAGTCCCACTAGTGCAAAGACATTTGCAGCACCTCTGCCTGCATTGCACACTCCAACTCATTATAACTAAGCCATTATACCAGCAAACACTCAGTGTACCTAGTGGCATCCTAAACGTGGCTATTGGACTTTGCTGTAGTCCCACTAGTGCAAAGACATTTGCAGCACCTCTGCCTGCATTGCACACTCCAAATCATTATAACTAAGCCATTATACTAGCAAACACTCAGTGTACCTAGTGGCATCCTAAATGTCGCTATTGGACTTTGCTATAGTCCCACTAGTGCAAAGACATTTGCAGCACCTCTGCCTGCATTGCACACTCCAACTCATTATAACTAAGCCATTATACTAGCAAACACTCAGTGTACCTAGTGGCATCCTAAACGTGGCTATTGGACTTTGCTATAGTCCCACTAGTGCAAAGACATTTGCAGCACCTCTGCCTGCATTGCACACTCCAAATCATTATAACTAAGCCATTATACTAGCAAACACTCAGTGTACCTAGTGGCATCCTAAACGTGGCTATTGGACTTTGCTATAGTCCCACTAGTGCAAAGACATTTGCAGTACCTCTGCCTGCATTGCACACTCCAACTCATTATAACTAAGCCATTATACTAGCAAACACTCAGTGTACCTAGTGGCATCCTAAACGTGGCTATTGGACTTTGCTATAGTCCCACTAGTGCAAAGACATTTGCAGCACCTCTGCCTGCATTGCACACTCCAACTCATTATAACTAAGCCATTATACCAGCAAACACTCAGTGTACCTAGTGGCATCCTAAACGTGGCTATTGGACTTTGCTGTAGTCCCACTAGTGCAAAGACATTTGCAGCACCTCTGCCTGCATTGCACACTCCAAATCATTATAACTAAGCCATTATACTAGCAAACACTCAGTGTACCTAGTGGCATCCTAAATGTCGCTATTGGACTTTGCTATAGTCCCACTAGTGCAAAGACATTTGCAGCACCTCTGCCTGCATTGCACACTCCAACTCATTATAACTAAGCCATTATACTAGAAAACACTCAGTGTACCTAGTGGCATCCTAAACGTGGCTATTGGACTTTGCTATAGTCCCACTAGTGCAAAGACATTTGCAGCACCTCTGCCTGCATTGCACACTCCAACTCATTATAACTAAGCCATTATACTAGCAAACACTCAGTGTACCTAGTGGCATCCTAAACGTGGCTATTGGACTTTGCTATAGTCCCACTAGTGCAAAGACATTTGCAGCACCTCTGCCTGCATTGCACACTCCAACTCATTATAACTAAGCCATTATACTAGCAAACACTCAGTGTACCTAGTGGCATCCTAAACGTGGCTATTGGACTTTGCTATAGTCCCACTAGTGCAAAGACATTTGCAGCACCTCTGCCTGCATTGCACACTCCAACTCATTATAACTAAGCCATTATACTAGCAAACACTCAGTGTACCTAGTGGCATCCTAAACGTGGCTATTGGACTTTGCTATAGTCCCACTAGTGCAAAGACATTTGCAGCACCTCTGCCTGCATTGCACACTCCAAATCATTATAACTAAGCCATTATACTAGCAAACACTCAGTGTACCTAGTGGCATCCTAAACGTGGCTATTGGACTTTGCTATAGTCCCACTAGTGCAAAGACATTTGCAGCACCTCTGCCTGCATTGCACACTCCAACTCATTATAACTAAGCCATTATACTAGCAAACACTCAGTGTACCTAGTGGCATCCTAAACGTGGCTATTGGACTTTGCTATAGTCCCACTAGTGCAAAGACATTTGCAGCACCCTCTGCCTGCATTGCACACTCCAACTCATTATAACTAAGCCATTATACTAGCAAACACTCAGTGTACCTAGTGGCATCCTAAACGTGGCTATTGGACTTTGCTATAGTCCCACTAGTGCAAAGACATTTGCAGCACCTCTGCCTGCATTGCACACTCCAACTCATTATAACTAAGCCATTATCCTAGCAAACACTCAGTGTACCTAGTGGCATCCTAAACGTGGCTATTGGACTTTGCTATAGTCCCACTAGTGCAAAGACATTTGCATCACCTCTGCCTGCATTGCACACTCCAACTCATTATAACTAAGCCATTATACCTAGCAAACACTCAGTGTACCTAGTGGCATCCTAAACGTGGCTATTGGACTTTGCTATAGTCCCACTAGTGCAAAGACATTTGCAGCACCTCTGCCTGCATTGCACACTCCAACTCATTATAACTAAGCCATTATCCTAGCAAACACTCAGTGTACCTAGTGGCATCCTAAACGTGGCTATTGGACTTTGCTATAGTCCCACTAGTGCAAAGACATTTGCAGCACCTCTGCCTGCATTGCACACTCCAACTCATTATAACTAAGCCATTATACTAGCAAACACTCAGTGTACCTAGTGGCATCCTAAACGTGGCTATTGGACTTTGCTATAGTCCCACTAGTGCAAAGACATTTGCAGCACCTCTGCCTGCATTGCACACTCCAACTCATTATAACTAAGCCATTATACAAGCAAACACTCAGTGTACCTAGTGGCATCCTAAACGTCGCTATTGGACTTTGCTATAGTCCCACTAGTGCAAAGACATTTGCAGCACCTCTGCCTGCATTGCACACACCAACTCATTATAACTAAGCCATTATACAAGCAAACACTCAGTGTACCTAGTGGCATCCTAAACGTCGCTATTGGACTTTGCTATAGTCCCACTAGTGCAAAGACATTTGCAGCACCTCTGCCTGCATTGCACACTCCAACTTATTATAACTAAGCCATTATCCTAGCAAACACTCAGTGTACCTAGTGGCATCCTAAACGTGGCTATTGGACTTTGCTATAGTCCCACTAGTGCAAAGACATTTGCAGCACCTCTGCCTGCATTGCACACTCCAACTCATTATAACTAAGCCATTATACTAGCAAACACTCAGTGTACCTAGTGGCATCCTAAACGTGGCTATTGGACTTTGCTATAGTCCCACTAGTGCAAAGACATTTGCAGCACCTCTGCCTGCATTGCACACTCCAACTCATTATAACTAAGCCATTATACTAGCAAACACTCAGTGTACCTAGTGGCATCCTAAACGTGGCTATTGGACTTTGCTATAGTCCCACTAGCGCAAAGACATTTGCAGCACCTCTGCCTGCATTGCACACTCCAACTCATTATAACTAAGCCATTATACTAGCAAACACTCAGTGTACCTAGTGGCATCCTAAACGTGGCTATTGGACTTTGCTATAGTCCCACTAGTGCAAAGACATTTGCAGCACCTCTGCCTGCATTGCACACTCCAACTCATTATAACTAAGCCATTATACTAGCAAACACTCAGTGTACCTAGTGGCATCCTAAACGTGGCTATTGGACTTTGCTATAGTCCCACTAGTGCAAAGACATTTGCAGCACCTCTGCCTGCATTGCACACTCCAACTCATCATAACTAAGCCATTATACTAGCAAACACTCAGTGTACCTAGTGGCATCCTAAACGTGGCTATTGGACTTTGATATAGTCCCACTAGTGCAAAGACATTTGCAGCACCTCTGCCTGCATTGCACACTCCAACTCATTATAACTAAGCAACTATACTAGCAAACTATCAGTGTACCTAGTGGCATCCTAAACGTGGCTATTGGACTTTGCTATAGTCCCACTAGTGCAAAGACATTTGCAGCACCTCTGCCTGCATTGCACACTCCAACTCATTATAACTAAGCCATTATACTAGCAAACACTCAGTGTACCTAGTGGCATCCTAAACGTGGCTATTGGACTTTGCTATAGTCCCACTAGTGCAAAGACATTTGCAGCACCTCTGCCTGCATTGCACACTCCAACTCATTATAACTAAGCCATTATACTAGCAAACACTCAGTGTACCTAGTGGCATCCTAAACGTGGCTATTGGACTTTGCTATAGTCCCACTAGTGCAAAGACATTTGCAGCACCTCTGCCTGCATTGCACACTCCAACTCATTATAACTAAGCCATTATACTAGCAAACACTCAGTGTACCTAGTGTCATCCTAAACGTGGCTATTGGACTTTGCTATAGTCCCACTAGTGCAAAGACATTTGCAGCACCTCTGCCTGCATTGCACACTCCAACTCATCATAACTAAGCCATTATACTAGCAAACACTCAGTGTACCTAGTGGCATCCTAAACGTGGCTATTGGACTTTGATATAGTCCCACTAGTGCAAAGACATTTGCAGCACCTCTGCCTGCATTGCACACTCCAACTCATTATAACTAAGCAACTATACTAGCAAACTATCAGTGTACCTAGTGGCATCCTAAACGTGGCTATTGGACTTTGCTATAGTCCCACTAGTGCAAAGACATTTGCAGCACCTCTGCCTGCATTGCACACTCCAACTCATTATAACTAAGCCATTATACTAGCAAACACTCAGTGTACCTAGTGGCATCCTAAACGTGGCTATTGGACTTTGCTATAGTCCCACTAGTGCAAAGACATTTGCAGCACCTCTGCCTGCATTGCACACTCCAACTCATTATAACTAAGCCATTATCCTAGCAAACACTCAGTGTACCTAGTGGCATCCTAAACGTGGCTATTGGACTTTGCTATAGTCCCACTAGTGCAAAGACATTTGCATCACCTCTGCCTGCATTGCACACTCCAACTCATTATAACTAAGCCATTATACTAGCAAACACTCAATGTACCTAGTGGCATCCTAAACGTGGCTATTGGACTTTGCTATAGTCCCACTAGTGCAAAGATATTTGCAGCACCTCTGCCTGCATTGCACACTCCAACTCATTATAACTAAGCCATTATCCTAGCAAACACTCAGTGTACCTAGTGGCATCTTAAACGTGGCTATTGGACTTTGCTATAGTCCCACTAGTGCAAAGACATTTGCAGCACCTCTGCCTGCATTGCACACTCCAACTCATTATAACTAAGCCATTATACTAGCAAACACTCAGTGTACCTAGTGGCATCCTAAACGTGGCTATTGGACTTTGCTATAGTCCCACTAGTGCAAAGACATTTGCAGCACCTCTGCCTGCATTGCACACTCCAACTCATTATAACTAAGCCATTATACTAGCAAACACTCAGTGTACCTAGTGGCATCCTAAACGTGGCTATTGGACTTTGCTATAGTCCCACTAGTGCAAAGACATTTGCAGCACCTCTGCCTGCATTGCACACTCCAACTTATTATAACTAAGCCATTATCCTAGCAAACACTCAGTGTACCTAGTGGCATCCTAAACGTGGCTATTGGACTTTGCTATAGTCCCACTAGTGCAAAGTCATTTGCAGCACCTCTGCCTGCATTGCACACTCCAACTCATCATAACTAAGCCATTATACTAGCAAACACTCAGTGTACCTAGTGGCATCCTAAACGTGGCTATTGGACTTTGCTATAGTCCCACTAGTGCAAAGACATTTGCAGCACCTCTGCCTGCATTGCACACTCCAACTCATTATAACTAAGCCATTATCCTAGCAAACACTCAGTGTACCTAGTGGCATCCTAAACGTGGCTATTGGACTTTGCTATAGTCCCACTAGTGCAAAGACATTTGCAGCACCTCTGCCTGCATTGCACACTCCAACTCATTATAACTAAGCCATTATCCTAGCAAACACTCAGTGTACCTAGTGGCATCCTAAACGTGGCTATTGGACTTTGCTATAGTCCCACTAGTGCAAAGACATTTGCAGCACCTCTGCCTGCATTGCACACTCCAACTCATTATAACTAAGCCATTATACTAGCAAACACTCAGTGTACCTAGTGGTATCCTAAACGTGGCTATTGGACTTTGCTATAGTCCCACTAGTGCAAAGACATTTGCAGCACCTCTGCCTGCATTGCACACTCCAACTCATTATAACTAAGCCATTATACTAGCAAACACTCAGTGTACCTAGTGGCATCCTAAACGTGGCTATTGGACTTTGCTATAGTCCCACTAGTGCAAAGACATTTGCAGCACCTCTGCCTGCATTGCACACTCCAACTCATTATAACTAAGCCATTATACTAGCAAACACTCAGTGTACCTAGTGGCATCCTAAACGTGGCTATTGGACTTTGCTATAGTCCCACTAGTGCAAAGACATTTGCAGCACCTCTGCCTGCATTGCACACTCCAACTCATTATAACTAAGCCATTATACTAGCAAACACTCAGTGTACCTAGTGGCATCCTAAACGTGGCTATTGGACTTTGCTATAGTCCCACTAGTGCAAAGACATTTGCAGCACCTCTGCCTGCATTGCACACTCCAACTCATCATAACTAAGCCATTATACTAGCAAACACTCAGTGTACCTAGTGGCATCCTAAACGTGGCTATTGGACTTTGATATAGTCCCACTAGTGCAAAGACATTTGCAGCACCTCTGCCTGCATTGCACACTCCAATTCATTATAACTAAGCAACTATACTAGCAAACTATCAGTGTACCTAGTGGCATCCTAAACGTGGCTATTGGACTTTGCTATAGTCCCACTAGTGCAAAGACATTTGCAGCACCTCTGCCTGCATTGCACACTCCAACTCATTATAACTAAGCCATTATACTAGCAAACACTCAGTGTACCTAGTGGCATCCTAAACGTGGCTATTGGACTTTGCTATAGTCCCACTAGTGCAAAGACATTTGCAGCACCTCTGCCTGCATTGCACACTCCAACTCATTATAACTAAGCCATTATCCTAGCAAACACTCAGTGTACCTAGTGGCATCCTAAACGTGGCTATTGGACTTTGCTATAGTCCCACTAGTGCAAAGACATTTGCATCACCTCTGCCTGCATTGCACACTCCAACTCATTATAACTAAGCCATTATACTAGCAAACACTCAATGTACCTAGTGCCATCCTAAACGTGGCTATTGGACTTTGCTATAGTCCCACTAGTGCAAAGACATTTGCAGCACCTCTGCCTGCATTGCACACTCCAACTCATTATAACTAAGCCATTATCCTAGCAAACACTCAGTGTACCTAGTGGCATCCTAAACGTGGCTATTGGACTTTGCTATAGTCCCACTAGTGCAAAGACATTTGCAGCACCTCTGCCTGCATTGCACACTCCAACTCATTATAACTAAGCCATTATACTAGCAAACACTCAGTGTACCTAGTGGCATCCTAAACGTGGCTATTGGACTTTGCTATAGTCCCACTAGTGCAAAGACATTTGCAGCACCTCTGCCTGCATTGCACACTCCAACTCATTATAACTAAGCCATTATACTAGCAAACACTCAGTGTACCTAGTGGCATCCTAAACGTGGCTATTGGACTTTGCTATAGTCCCACTAGTGCAAAGACATTTGCAGTACCTCTGCCTGCATTGCACACTCCAACTCATTATAACTAAGCCATTATACTAGCAAACACTCAGTGTACCTAGTGGCATCCTAAACGTGGCTATTGGACTTTGCTATAGTCCCACTAGTGCAAAGACATTTGCAGCACCTCTGCCTGCATTGCACACTCCAACTCATTATAACTAAGCCATTATACTAGCAAACACTCAGTGTACCTAGTGGCATCCTAAACGTGGCTATTGGACTTTGCTATAGTCCCACTAGTGCAAAGACATTTGCAGCACCTCTGCCTGCATTGCACACTCCAAATCATTATAACTAAGCCATTATACTAGCAAACACTCAGTGTACCTAGTGGCATCCTAAACGTGGCTATTGGACTTTGCTATAGTCCCACTAGTGCAAAGACATTTGCAGCACCTCTGCCTGCATTGCACACTCCAACTCATTATAACTAAGCCATTATACTAGCAAACACTCAGTGTACCTAGTGGCATCCTAAACGTGGCTATTGGACTTTGCTATAGTCCCACTAGTGCAAAGACATTTGCAGCACCTCTGCCTGCATTGCACACTCCAAATCATTATAACTAAGCCATTATACTAGCAAACACTCAGTGTACCTAGTGGCATCCTAAACGTGGCTATTGGACTTTGCTATAGTCCCACTAGTGCAAAGACATTTGCAGCACCTCTGCCTGCATTGCACACTCCAACTCATTATAACTAAGCCATTATCCTAGCAAGCACTCAGTGTACCTAGTGGCATCCTAAACGTGGCTATTGGACTTTGCTATAGTCCCACTAGTGCAAAGACATTTGCAGCACCTCTGCCTGCATTGCACACTCCAACTCATTATAACTAAGCCATTATACTAGCAAACACTCAGTGTACCTAGTGGCATCCTAACCGTGGCTATTGGACTTTGCTATAGTCCCACTAGTGCAAAGACATTTGCAGCACCTCTGCCTGCATTGCACACTCCAACTCATTATAACTAAGCCATTATACTAGCAAACACTCAGTGTACCTAGTGGCATCCTAAACGTGGCTATTGGACTTTGCTATAGTCCCACTAGTGCAAAGACATTTGCAGTACCTCTGCCAGCATTACACACTCCAACTCATTATAACTAAGCCATTATACTAGCATCTTTTGCTGCCAGTTTAGGGCCGTAGTTGCATTGTCAAGGATATTTATTCTTTATTATTCTGCTGTTAATAAAGCTAGACCACCACTGCAATCTACACCACCTCTCAATTTTTACTACCACATTTTCAGTGCACAATCTTGTCGCAATCAACATGAGTGGCAAAATGACAGATGCTGGTGGAAAGGGGAAGAGGCGTAGTGGAAAAGGCAAAAAAGGTTTTGTCCGTGGGGAAGGTGGCAAAGCTCCATTATCATCTGCTGAAGATAGACCATCTACCAGCAAATGTAAGATGTCTACTACTTACCGTGGACAATCCGATGTGCTCCCTTTTTACGGACACGAACAACAGGAACAAAGGTAGATGATGGCCAAAAAAGGAAAATGCTTGAATGGATCTCAAGTGGTCCAACAAGTGCCCTCTCAGCCACTTCAAGTACCGCATCCAAAAAACACCAGTCCTCTGAGTTGTCATCCCAATCAAACTTGCTTTCTCCCAGCTCTGAAGTCTCCATCAGCCCTGCACAGTATGGTGGAACTGAGATGGCTGAGTCTGCAGAGCTGTTCAGTCACACTATAGCCTGGGAATCAGAGGTCTGCTCCCAAGCTACAGTGAGTACAGAACAGGAAATGGTCTGCAGTGATGCCCAGAACCTTTGTGACTCTGATTCAGGCCGTGAGGACCAAGTTTCTGAGCATAATGTTGACCCTTTGTCACAAACTGTAACACCTGTGGTTATAGACAATGAGGAACATACTGATGAAGATGAGACGCAGATACCCGATTGGGATGACAACTTAAATATTCGGT
This sequence comes from Anomaloglossus baeobatrachus, assembly GCF_048569485.1. Taxonomy (NCBI): domain Eukaryota; kingdom Metazoa; phylum Chordata; class Amphibia; order Anura; family Aromobatidae; genus Anomaloglossus; species Anomaloglossus baeobatrachus. The sequence goes on from NC_134357.1 coordinate 229,677,835, forward strand.
CAGGGCAAGAAGAGGCTCGGTCTGAGGGGGAGGGGAGTGCAAACACAACAATTGATGATGAAGTTCTAGATCCCACCTACTGTCAACCCACAGTCAGGCACTCGAGGAGGTCAACAGAGGTGGTGGAGGAGGATGCAACTGATGACGAAGTTACCTTGCGCCTTCCTGGACACAGTCGGAGTACTGGTAGCACGTCTACAACTGCATCCTCAGCCACCATTCTGCCTCTGAGCATTATTCGGGGTGGATCAACAGGTCGCATGGCCTCTAAGCCTTGCCTAGCCTGGTCCTTTTTTGACATAGAAAAAGATTGCCCAAATTATGTGATCTGTAAAATTTGTCATGGTTCTCTTAGTAGAGGTCAAAACCTCAGCAGTTTGACAACTTCTTCCATGAATCGTCACATGAATAAATATCATATGGCCCGGTGGGAAGCTCACCGTGCTGCAATGCGGCCTAGCGGAGCGAACCATCCACCGCCTGCCCCTTCCAGTGCATCCGCGCGCTCGTCATCTTCTAGGACTGTGGGGACAGCTGTCACACCTGTTTTTCCACCCACAACTTCCACCACTGTAACCGCAACAGGCAGTTTGCTTGGTAGGTCGTCAGTTGGTTTGGAAGGGGAAACAAGTGAGTGTGTACAGCTCTCTCAGACATCGATAGCACCAACGTTGGATGAAGGCAACATCATGTCTCCGCCTGCACTTTCCTCACAAACCTGCATTTTTCCAGGGACACCCTACTCAACACCGTCTACACACAGCAGCCAGATCTCTGTCCCTCAGATGTGGTCAAATAAAAGGCCACTTCCTGCGACCCATGACAAAGCTAAGAGGTTGACTCTATCCCTCTGTAAGCTGTTGGCTACCGAAATGCTGCCTTTCCGCCTAGTGGACACACAGGATTTTAGAGACCTTATGTCTGTCGCTGTGCCCCAGTACCAGATGCCTAGTCGCCACTACTTCTCTAAGAAAGGTGTGCCCGCACTACACCAGCATGTCGCACACAACATCACCGCTTCCTTGAGAAAATTTGTGTGTGAACGGGTGCATTTCACCACCGATACTTGGACCAGTAAGCATGGACAGGGACGTTACATGTCGCTCACTGGGCACTGGGTAACTATGGTGATAGATGGTGAAGGGTCTGCTGCACAAGTCTTGCCGTCCCCACGACTTGTGTGTCAATCCTCTGTCTGTCCAAGTTCCGCCACTGCTTCTGCATCCTCCACCTCATCTGGGTCCTCCACCTCCGCCCCAAGCCTGCCTGGTCAGGCCACCAGCGTTCTCACTGCGCAGAAGGAATCACGCACCCCTCATTACTATGCTGGCAGCAGAGCACAACGGCATCAGGCGGTCTTTAGCTTGACATGTCTTGGGAATAAGAGTCACACAGCTGAGGAGTTGTGGTCAGCTCTGCGGTCCGAGTTTAATAAATGGTTGTCTCCACTCAACCTGCAGCTGTAATACTATTGTATGTTTTGAGGATTTCGATAGCGTTAGGGCAATGACAGCCAGAGACGAGTTTGTGGTACAAGATGTTTATGATATGTAACCACGGTAGATACACAACGGAAATACACAGTATAACAAACACATGAAAATACCTTTCCGAAACGGAGCGAAGGGGATTCCCGGGGCCACGCACCGGACTCCCCCAGGGAGACCACCAGAGCGAACCCCTATACAGGGACTGTCCGGCAATCAACCCCGGAAGGCCTAAATGCGCCGCAGCCGGGACACAAGGGGCAAGCGGTGAAGTCCAGAAGTGTCCGTACGGGATGAAAGTCCAGACTGGTTATGAACCGGAAGAAACCGGGCAGACGTGCTGACCAAAGACGGCAGACGGAGTCCGGGCACAGTTTGAAGAAACCGGGTGTGGTCCAGAGTCGGTCAGTAGATTTTCAGGAGGATCCAAAGGTAATCAAGTAGCAGCAGCAGCAAAGCAGGAGCACACAGCAAGCAGTATCCTCAGGCACTGGACTAGGCTTAGAGGCGGCCTTTTAAGCAGCTGGACAGGAAGTAGGGCAACAGAACATAAAACTCCATGTTAACCGAGGGCAAGCTCTTTCAAAAGAGGACTGGAAAACCCGGAAACCTGACAGCAGCCTGGTAAGGCCGTGTGCGACAATGCTGCAAACCTGGGTGCGGCCCTTCGCCTGGGCAAGGTGACACACGTACCTTGTATGGCTCACGTGTTGAACCTTGTCGTGCAGCAATTTTTAACACACTATCCCGGCCTAGATGGCCTTCTGAACAGGGCACGAAAACTGTCTGCTCACTTCCGCCGTTCAAGCGCCGCAGCTGAGCAACTTGCATCGCTCCAGAAGTCTTTCGGCCTGCAGGTTCATCACCTGAAATGCGATGTGGCGACACGCTGGAATTCAACTCTCCACATGTTACAGCGACTGTGGCAGCACCGCCGTGCCCTGGTGCAATACGTCATGACGTATAGCCTGGGCCAACGAGATGCAGAGGTGGGGCAGATCACCCTGATGGAGTGGCCTCAGATCAAGGACCTATGCACCCTTCTGCACAGTTTCGACATGGCGACGAATATTTTTAGCGCTGACAATGCCATTATCAGCATGACGATTCCAGTCATTTACATGCTGGAGCACACGCTAAACACTATTCGGAGTCAGGGGGTGGGACAACAGGAAGGGGATGAACTACAGGAGGATTCATATGCGCAAGACACAACAACATCACCAAGGTCCAGACGTTCATCATCACCAAGGCGCCAGGCATGGGACCATGGGGGACAGGGATCAACAAGGGCGCATGGTAGCAGGCGAGATGTTGAGGAAGGTGCAGGAGGACATGAAGAAATGGAGGACGAACTGTCCATGGACAAGGAAGACTCAGCAGATGAGGGAGACCTTGGTCAAATTTCAGTTGAAAGAGATTGGGGGGAGATGTCAGAGGAAGAAAGAACGGTTAGCACCTCTATGCCACAAACACAGCGTGGACTTGGTCCGCATAGCTGCGCAAGACACATGAGTGCCTTCTTGTTGCACTACCTCCAACATGACCCTCGTATTGTCAAAATTGGAAGTGATGATGACTACTGGCTTGCCACACTATTAGATCCCCGGTACAAGTCCAAATTTTGTGACATAATTCCAGCCATAGAAAGGGACGCACGTATGCAGGAGTATCAGCAGAAGCTGTTACTCGATCTTAGATCCGCTTTTCCACCAAACAACCGTGCAGGTGCAGGGAGTGAATCTCCCAGTTGTAACTTGACAAACATGGGACGGTCTCGTCATCTTCAACAGTCTACACGTACCAGTAGGACCGTATCTGGTGCTGGTAACAGCAATTTTATGGAATCTTTTCATAATTTTTTTAGACCCTCCTTTGCAAGGCCACCAGAGACAACAAGTCTTACACATAGTCAACGGCTGGAGAGGATGATACAGGAGTATCTACAAATGAACATCGATGCCATGACTTTGCAAATGGAGCCTTGCTCATTTTGGGCGTCAAATCTAGAAAAATGGCCAGAGCTATCCAGTTACGCCTTGGAGATTTTGTCGTGTCCAGCTGCCAGCGTTGTCTCTGAACGTGTCTTCGGTGCTGCTGGGTGTGTGATGACAGATAAGCGCACGCGTCTGTCCAGTGACAACGTGGACAGACTGACGTTCATCAAAATGAACAAGTCATGGATCCAGAAGGAATTTACTACCCCTGTGTCATCCTGGGGAGAGTAAATGCTTGTGGATTTGGAATGTGCTTGATGCAAATCTAGCTGTGAAGTGTACAACTAGGGCACAAGTGCTGCCACTGAATGGGTGGGTGTGTGTGGGGCACAATTTTTGGAAAAAAGAGAGGCTCCGCTTGGAGTAACCCTTGCTTGATGTGTTTTTAAAAGTAGCCAAGATGAACAGAGCTGGGATCAGGAAAGACTTTTCTACCTACCCCGGTGTCATCCTGGGGATGGATAAGAATGGCGTATTTTTGAATGTGCTTGATGCAAATCTAGCTGTGAAGTGTACAACTAGGGCACAAGTGCTGCCACTGAATGGGTGGGTGTGTGTGTGGCACAATTTTTGGAAAAAAGGGAGGCTCCGCTTGGAGTAACCCTTGCTTGATGTGTTTTTAAAAGAAGCCAAGATGAACAGAGCTGGGATCAGGAAAGACTTTGCTACCTACCCCGGTGTCATCCTGGGGACGGATAAGAATGGCGTATTTTGGAATGTGCTTGATGCAAATCTAGCTGTGAAGTGTACAACTAGGGCACAAGTGCTGCCACTGAATGGGTGGGTGTGTGTGGAGCACAATTTTTGGAAAAAAGGGAGGCTCCGCTTGGAGTAACCCTTGCTTGATGTGTTTTTAAAAGAAGCCAAGATGAACAGAGCTGGGATCAGGAAAGACTTTGCTACCTACCCCGGTGTCATCCTGGGGACGGATAAGAATGGCGTATTTTGGAATGTGCTTGATGCAAATCTAGCTGTGAAGTGTACAACTAGGGCACAAGTGCTGCCACTGAATGGGTGGGTGTGTGGCACAATTTTTGGAAAAAAGGGAGGCTCCGCTTGGAGTAACCCTTGCTTGATGTGTTTTTAAAAGAAGCCAAGATGAACCGAGCTGGGATCAGGAAAGACTTTGCTACCTACCCCGGTGTCATCCTGGGGACGGATAAGAATGGCGTATTTTGGAATGTGCTTGATGCAAATCTAGCTGTGAAGTGTACAACTAGGGCCCAAGTGCTGCCACTGAATGGGTGGGTGTGTGTGTGGCACAATTTTTGGAAAAAAGGGAGGCTCCGCTTGGAGTAACCCTTGCTTGATGTGTTTTTAAAAGTAGCCAAGATGAACAGAGCTGGGATCAGGAAAGACTTTGCTACCTACCCCGGTGTCATCCTGGGGACGGATAAGAATGGCGTATTTTTGAATGTGCTTGATGCAAATCTAGCTGTGAAGTGTACAACTAGGGCACAAGTGCTGCCACTGAATGGGTGTGTGTGTGTGTGGCACAATTTTTGGAAAAAAGGGAGGCTCCGCTTGGAGTAACCCTTGCTTGATGTGTTTTTAAAAGAAGCCAAGATGAACAGAGCTGGGATCAGGAAAGACTTTGCTACCTACCCCGGTGTCATCCTGGGGACGGATAAGAATGGCGTATTTTGGAATGTGCTTGATGCAAATCTAGCTGTGAAGTGTACAACTAGGGCACAAGTGCTGCCACTGAATGGGTGGGTGTGTGTGGGGCACAACTTTTGGAAAAAAGGGAGGCTCCGCTTGGAGTAACCCTTGCTTGATGTGTTTTTAAAAGAAGCCAAGATGAACAGAGCTGGGATCAGGAAAGACTTTGCTACCTACCCCGGTGTCATCCTGGGGACGGTTAAGTATGGCGTATTTTTGAATGTGCTTGATGAAAATCTAGCTGTGAAGTGTACAACTGGGGCACAAGTGCTCCCACTGAAGTGGTGGGTGTGTGTGTGGCCCAATTTTTGGAAAAAAGGGAGACTCCGCTTGGAGTAACCCTTGCTTGCTGTGTTTTTTAAAAGGAGCCAAGATGAACAAGTCATGGTTCAGCAAAGGCTTTGCTACCTAACCCGGGGTCATCCTGGGGACGGTTAAGTATGGCGTATTTTTGAATGTGCTTGATGCAAATCTAGCTGTGAAGTGTACAACTAGGGCACAAGTGCTGCCACTGAATGGGTGGGTGTGTGTGTGGCACAATTTTTGGAAAAAAGGGAGGCTCCGCTTGGAGTAACCCTTGCTTGATGTGTTTTTAAAAGAAGCCAAGATGAACAGAGCTGGGATCAGGAAAGACTTTGCTACCTACCCCGGTGTCATCCTGGGGACGGATTAGAATGGCGTATTTTTGAATGTGCTTGATGCAAATCTAGCTGTGAAGTGTACAACTAGGGCACAAGTGCTGCCACTGAATGGGTGGGTGTGTGTGGGGCACAATTTTTGGAAAAAAGGGAGGCTCCGCTTGGAGTAACCCTTGCTTGATGTGTTTTTAAAAGAAGCCAAGATGAACAGAGCTGGGATCAGGAAAGACTTTGCTACCTACCCCGGTGTCATCCTGGGGACGGATAAGAATGGCGTATTTTGGAATGTGCTTGATGCAAATCTAGCTGTGAAGTGTACAACTAGGGCACAAGTGCTGCCACTGAATGGGTGGGTGTGTGTGTGGCACAATTTTTGGAAAAAAGGGAGGCTCCGCTTGGAGTAACCCTTGCTTGATGTGTTTTTAAAAGAAGCCAAGATGAACAGAGCTGGGATCAGGAAAGACTTTGCTACCTACCCCGGTGTCATCCTGGGGACGGATAAGAATGGCGTATTTTGGAATGTGCTTGATGCAAATCTAGCTGTGAAGTGTACAACTAGGGCACAAGTGCTGCCACTGAATGGGTGGGTGTGTGTGTGGCACAATTTTTGGAAAAAAGGGAAGCTCCGCTTTGAGTAACCCTTGCTTGCTGTGTTTTTTAAAAGGAGCCAAGATGAACAAGTCATGGTTCAGCAAAGACTTTGCTACCTAACCCGGGGTCATCCTGGGGACGGTTAAGTATGGCGTATTTTTGAATGTGCTTGATGCAAATCTAGCTGTGAAGTGTAAAACTAGGGCACAAGTGCTGCCACTGAATGGGTGGGTGTGTGTGTGGCACAATTTTTGGAAAAAAGGGAGGCTCCGCTTGGAGTAACCCTTGCTTGATGTGTTTTTAAAAGAAGCCAAGATGAACAGAGCTGGGATCAGGAAAGACTTTGCTACCTACCCCGGTGTCATCCTGGGGACGGTTAAGTATGGCGTATTTTTGAATGTGCTTGATGAAAATCTAGCTGTGAAGTGTACAACTGGGGCACAAGTGCTCCCACTGAAGTGGTGGGTGTGTGTGTGGCCCAATTTTTGGAAAAAAGGGAGACTCCGCTTGGAGTAACCCTTGCTTGCTGTGTTTTTTAAAAGGAGCCAAGATGAACAAGTCATAATTCAGCAAAGACTTTGCTACCTAACCCGGGGTCATCCTGGGGACGGTTAAGTATGGCGTATTTTTGAATGTGCTTGATGCAAATCTAGCTGTGAAGTGTACAACTAGGGCACAAGTGCTGCCACTGAATGGGTGGGTGTGTGTGTGGCACAATTTTTGGAAAAAAGGGAGGCTCCGCTTGGAGTAACCCTTGCTTGATGTGTTTTTAAAAGAAGCCAAGATGAACAGAGCTGGGATCAGGAAAGACTTTGCTACCTACCCCGGTGTCATCCTGGGGACGGATAAGAATGGCGTATTTTGGAATGTGCTTGATGCAAATCTAGCTGTGAAGTGTACAACTAGGGCACAAGTGCTGCCACTGAATGGGTGGGTGTGTGTGTGGCACAATTTTTGGAAAAAAGGGAGGCTCCGCTTGGAGTAACCCTTGCTTGATGTGTTTTTCAAAGAAGCCAAGATGAACAGAGCTGGGATCAGGAAAGACTTTGCTACCTACCCCGGTGTCATCCTGGGGACGGATAAGAATGGCGTATTTTTGAATGTGCTTGATGCAAATCTAGCTGTGAAGTGTACAACTAGGGCACAAGTGCTGCCACTGAATGGGTGGGTGTGTGTGTGGCACAATTTTTGGAAAAAAGGGAGGCTCCGCTTGGAGTAACCCTTGCTTGATGTGTTTTTAAAAGAAGCCAAGATGAACAGAGCTGGGATCAGGAAAGACTTTGCTACCTACCCCGGTGTCATCCTGGGGACGGTTAAGTATGGCGTATTTTTGAATGTGCTTGATGAAAATCTAGCTGTGAAGTGTACAACTGGGGCACAAGTGCTCCCACTGAAGTGGTGAGTGCGTATGTGGCCCAATTTTTGGAAAAAAGGGAGACTCCGCTTGGAGTAACCCTTGCTTGCTGTGTTTTTTAAAAGGAGCCAAGATGAACAAGTCATGGTTCAGCAAAGACTTTGCTACCTAACCCGGGGTCATCCTGGGGACGGTTAAATATGGCGTATTTTTGAATGTGCTTGATGCAAATCTAGCTGTGAAGTGTACAACTAGGGCACAAGTGCTGCCACTGAATGGGTGGGTGTGTGTGTGGCACAATTTTTGGAAAAAAGGGAGGCTCCGCTTGGAGTAACCCTTGCTTGATGTGTTTTTAAAAGTAGCCAAGATGAACAGAGCTGGGATCAGGAAAGACTTTGCTACCTACCCCGGTGTCATCCTGGGGACGGATAAGAATGGCGTATTTTTGAATGTGCTTGATGCAAATCTAGCTGTGAAGTGTACAACTAGGGCACAAGTGCTGCCACTGAATGGGTGGGTGTGTGTGTGGCACAATTTTTGGAAAAAAGGGAGGCTCCGCTTGGAGTAACCCTTGCTTGATGTGTTTTTAAAAGAAGCCAAGATGAACAGAGCTGGGATCAGGAAAGACTTTGCTACCTACCCCGGTGTCATCCTGGGGACGGATAAGAATGGCGTATTTTGGAATGTGCTTGATGCAAATCTAGCTGTGAAGTGTACAACTAGGGCACAAGTGCTGCCACTGAATGGGTGGGTGTGTGTGTGGCACAATTTTTGGAAAAAAGGGAGGCTCCGCTTGGAGTAACCCTTGCTTGATGTGTTTTTAAAAGAAGCCAAGATGAACAGAGCTGGGATCAGGAAAGACTTTGCTACCTACCCCGGTGTCATCCTGGGGACGGTTAAGTATGGCGTATTTTTGAATGTGCTTGATGAAAATCTAGCTGTGAAGTGTACAACTGGGGCACAAGTGCTCCCACTGAAGTGGTGAGTGTGTGTGTGGCCCAATTTTTGGAAAAAAGGGAGACTCCGCTTGGAGTAACCCTTGCTTGCTGTGTTTTTTAAAAGGAGCCAAGATGAACAAGTCATGGTTCAGCAAAGACTTTGCTACCTAACCCGGGGTCATCCTGGGGACGGTTAAGTATGGCGTATTTTTGAATGTGCTTGATGCAAATCTAGCTGTGAAGTGTACAACTAGGGCACGAGTGCTGCCACTGAATGGGTGGGTGTGTGTGTGGCACAATTTTTGGAAAAAAGGGAGGCTCCGCTTGGAGTAACCCTTGCTTGATGTGTTTTTAAAAGTAGCCAAGATGAACAGAGCTGGGATCAGGAAAGACTTTGCTACCTACCCCGGTGTCATCGTGGGGACGGATAAGAATGGCGTATTTTTGAATGTGCTTGATGCAAATCTAGCTGTGAAGTGTACAACTGGGGAACAAGTGCTCCCACTGAAGTGGTGGGTGTGTGTGTGGCCCAATTTTTGGAAAAAAGGGAGACTCCGCTTGGAGTAACCCTTGCTTGCTGTGTTTTTTAAAAGGAGCCAAGATGAACAAGTCATGGTTCAGCAAAGGCTTTGCTACCTAACCCGGGGTCATCCTGGGGACGGTTAAGTATGGCGTATTTTTGAATGTGCTTGATGCAAATCTAGCTGTGAAGTGTACAACTAGGGCACAAGTGCTGCCACTGAATGGGTGGGTGTGTGTGGGGCACAATTTTTGGAAAAAAGGGAGGCTCCGCTTGGAGTAACCCTTGCTTGATGTGTTTTTAAACGAAGCCAAGATGAACAGAGCTGGGATCAGGAAAGACTTTGCTACCTACCCCGGTGTCATCCTGGGGATGGATAAGAATGGCGTATTTTTGAATGTGCTTGATGCAAATCTAGCTGTGAAGTGTACAACTAGGAAACAAGTGCTGCCACTGAATGGGTGGGTGTGTGTGTGGCACAATTTTTGGAAAAAAGGGAGGCTCCGCTTGGAGTAACCCTTGCTTGATGTGTTTTTAAAAGAAGCCAAGATGAACAGAGCTGGGATCAGGAAAGACTTTGCTACCTACCCCGGTGTCATCCTGGGGACGGATAAGAATGGCGTATTTTTGAATGTGCTTGATGCAAATCTAGCTGTGAAGTGTACAACTAGGGCACAAGTGCTGCCACTGAATGGGTGGGTGTGTGTGGGGCACAATTTTTGGAAAAAAGGGAGGCTCCGCTTGGAGTAACCCTTGCTTGATGTGTTTTTAAAAGAAGCCAAGATGAACAGAGCTGGGATCAGGAAAGACTTTGCTACCTACCCCGGTGTCATCCTGGGGACGGATAAGAATGGCGTATTTTGGAATGTGCTTGATGCAAATCTAGCTGTGAAGTGTACAACTAGGGCACAAGTGCTGCCACTGAATGGGTGGGTGTGTGTGTGGCACAATTTTTGGAAAAAAGGGAGGCTCCGCTTGGAGTAACCCTTGCTTGATGTGTTTTTAAAAGAAGCCAAGATGAACAGAGCTGGGATCAGGAAAGACTTTGCTACCTACCCCGGTGTCATCCTGGGGACGGTTAAGTATGGCGTATTTTTGAATGTGCTTGATGAAAATCTAGCTGTGAAGTGTACAACTGGGGCACAAGTGCTCCCACTGAAGTGGTGGGTGTGTGTGTGGCCCAATTTTTGGAAAAAAGGGAGACTCCGCTTGGAGTAACCCTTGCTTGCTGTGTTTTTTAAAAGGAGCCAAGATGAACAAGTCATGGTTCAGCAAAGGCTTTGCTACCTAACCCGGGGTCATCCTGGGGACGGTTAAGTATGGCGTATTTTTGAATGTGCTTGATGCAAATCTAGCTGTGAAGTGTACAACTAGGGCACAAGTGCTGCCACTGAATGGGTGGGTGTGTGTGTGGCACAATTTTTGGAAAAAAGGGAGGCTCCGCTTGGAGTAACCCTTGCTTGATGTGTTTTTAAAAGAAGCCAAGATGAACAGAGCTGGGATCAGGAAAGACTTTGCTACCTACCCCGGTGTCATCCTGGGGACGGATTAGAATGGCGTATTTTTGAATGTGCTTGATGCAAATCTAGCTGTGAAGTGTACAACTAGGGCACAAGTGCTGCCACTGAATGGGTGGGTGTGTGTGGGGCACAATTTTTGGAAAAAAGGGAGGCTCCGCTTGGAGTAACCCTTGCTTGATGTGTTTTTAAAAGAAGCCAAGATGAACAGAGCTGGGATCAGGAAAGACTTTGCTACCTACCCCGGTGTCATCCTGGGGACGGATAAGAATGGCGTATTTTGGAATGTGCTTGATGCAAATCTAGCTGTGAAGTGTACAACTAGGGCACAAGTGCTGCCACTGAATGGGTGGGTGTGTGTGTGGCACAATTTTTGGAAAAAAGGGAGGCTCCGCTTGGAGTAACCCTTGCTTGATGTGTTTTTAAAAGAAGCCAAGATGAACAGAGCTGGGATCAGGAAAGACTTTGCTACCTACCCCGGTGTCATCCTGGGGACGGATAAGAATGGCGTATTTTGGAATGTGCTTGATGCAAATCTAGCTGTGAAGTGTACAACTAGGGCACAAGTGCTGCCACTGAATGGGTGGGTGTGTGTGTGGCACAATTTTTGGAAAAAAGGGAAGCTCCGCTTTGAGTAACCCTTGCTTGCTGTGTTTTTTAAAAGGAGCCAAGATGAACAAGTCATGGTTCAGCAAAGACTTTGCTACCTAACCCGGGGTCATCCTGGGGACGGTTAAGTATGGCGTATTTTTGAATGTGCTTGATGCAAATCTAGCTGTGAAGTGTAAAACTAGGGCACAAGTGCTGCCACTGAATGGGTGGGTGTGTGTGTGGCACAATTTTTGGAAAAAAGGGAGGCTCCGCTTGGAGTAACCCTTGCTTGATGTGTTTTTAAAAGAAGCCAAGATGAACAGAGCTGGGATCAGGAAAGACTTTGCTACCTACCCCGGTGTCATCCTGGGGACGGTTAAGTATGGCGTATTTTTGAATGTGCTTGATGAAAATCTAGCTGTGAAGTGTACAACTGGGGCACAAGTGCTCCCACTGAAGTGGTGGGTGTGTGTGTGGCCCAATTTTTGGAAAAAAGGGAGACTCCGCTTGGAGTAACCCTTGCTTGCTGTGTTTTTTAAAAGGAGCCAAGATGAACAAGTCATAATTCAGCAAAGACTTTGCTACCTAACCCGGGGTCATCCTGGGGACGGTTAAGTATGGCGTATTTTTGAATGTGCTTGATGCAAATCTAGCTGTGAAGTGTACAACTAGGGCACAAGTGCTGCCACTGAATGGGTGGGTGTGTGTGTGGCACAATTTTTGGAAAAAAGGGAGGCTCCGCTTGGAGTAACCCTTGCTTGATGTGTTTTTAAAAGAAGCCAAGATGAACAGAGCTGGGATCAGGAAAGACTTTGCTACCTACCCCGGTGTCATCCTGGGGACGGATAAGAATGGCGTATTTTGGAATGTGCTTGATGCAAATCTAGCTGTGAAGTGTACAACTAGGGCACAAGTGCTGCCACTGAATGGGTGGGTGTGTGTGTGGCACAATTTTTGGAAAAAAGGGAGGCTCCGCTTGGAGTAACCCTTGCTTGATGTGTTTTTCAAAGAAGCCAAGATGAACAGAGCTGGGATCAGGAAAGACTTTGCTACCTACCCCGGTGTCATCCTGGGGACGGATAAGAATGGCGTATTTTTGAATGTGCTTGATGCAAATCTAGCTGTGAAGTGTACAACTAGGGCACAAGTGCTGCCACTGAATGGGTGGGTGTGTGTGTGGCACAATTTTTGGAAAAAAGGGAGGCTCCGCTTGGAGTAACCCTTGCTTGATGTGTTTTTAAAAGAAGCCAAGATGAACAGAGCTGGGATCAGGAAAGACTTTGCTACCTACCCCGGTGTCATCCTGGGGACGGTTAAGTATGGCGTATTTTTGAATGTGCTTGATGAAAATCTAGCTGTGAAGTGTACAACTGGGGCACAAGTGCTCCCACTGAAGTGGTGAGTGCGTATGTGGCCCAATTTTTGGAAAAAAGGGAGACTCCGCTTGGAGTAACCCTTGCTTGCTGTGTTTTTTAAAAGGAGCCAAGATGAACAAGTCATGGTTCAGCAAAGACTTTGCTACCTAACCCGGGGTCATCCTGGGGACGGTTAAATATGGCGTATTTTTGAATGTGCTTGATGCAAATCTAGCTGTGAAGTGTACAACTAGGGCACAAGTGCTGCCACTGAATGGGTGGGTGTGTGTGTGGCACAATTTTTGGAAAAAAGGGAGGCTCCGCTTGGAGTAACCCTTGCTTGATGTGTTTTTAAAAGTAGCCAAGATGAACAGAGCTGGGATCAGGAAAGACTTTGCTACCTACCCCGGTGTCATCCTGGGGACGGATAAGAATGGCGTATTTTTGAATGTGCTTGATGCAAATCTAGCTGTGAAGTGTACAACTAGGGCACAAGTGCTGCCACTGAATGGGTGGGTGTGTGTGTGGCACAATTTTTGGAAAAAAGGGAGGCTCCGCTTGGAGTAACCCTTGCTTGATGTGTTTTTAAAAGAAGCCAAGATGAACAGAGCTGGGATCAGGAAAGACTTTGCTACCTACCCCGGTGTCATCCTGGGGACGGATAAGAATGGCGTATTTTGGAATGTGCTTGATGCAAATCTAGCTGTGAAGTGTACAACTAGGGCACAAGTGCTGCCACTGAATGGGTGGGTGTGTGTGTGGCACAATTTTTGGAAAAAAGGGAGGCTCCGCTTGGAGTAACCCTTGCTTGATGTGTTTTTAAAAGAAGCCAAGATGAACAGAGCTGGGATCAGGAAAGACTTTGCTACCTACCCCGGTGTCATCCTGGGGACGGTTAAGTATGGCGTATTTTTGAATGTGCTTGATGAAAATCTAGCTGTGAAGTGTACAACTGGGGCACAAGTGCTCCCACTGAAGTGGTGAGTGTGTGTGTGGCCCAATTTTTGGAAAAAAGGGAGACTCCGCTTGGAGTAACCCTTGCTTGCTGTGTTTTTTAAAAGGAGCCAAGATGAACAAGTCATGGTTCAGCAAAGACTTTGCTACCTAACCCGGGGTCATCCTGGGGACGGTTAAGTATGGCGTATTTTTGAATGTGCTTGATGCAAATCTAGCTGTGAAGTGTACAACTAGGGCACGAGTGCTGCCACTGAATGGGTGGGTGTGTGTGTGGCACAATTTTTGGAAAAAAGGGAGGCTCCGCTTGGAGTAACCCTTGCTTGATGTGTTTTTAAAAGTAGCCAAGATGAACAGAGCTGGGATCAGGAAAGACTTTGCTACCTACCCCGGTGTCATCGTGGGGACGGATAAGAATGGCGTATTTTTGAATGTGCTTGATGCAAATCTAGCTGTGAAGTGTACAACTGGGGAACAAGTGCTCCCACTGAAGTGGTGGGTGTGTGTGTGGCCCAATTTTTGGAAAAAAGGGAGACTCCGCTTGGAGTAACCCTTGCTTGCTGTGTTTTTTAAAAGGAGACAAGATGAACAAGTCATGGTTCAGCAAAGGCTTTGCTACCTAACCCGGGGTCATCCTGGGGACGGTTAAGTATGGCGTATTTTTGAATGTGCTTGATGCAAATCTAGCTGTGAAGTGTACAACTAGGGCACAAGTGCTGCCACTGAATGGGTGGGTGTGTGTGGGGCACAATTTTTGGAAAAAAGGGAGGCTCCGCTTGGAGTAACCCTTGCTTGATGTGTTTTTAAACGAAGCCAAGATGAACAGAGCTGGGATCAGGAAAGACTTTGCTACCTACCCCGGTGTCATCCTGGGGATGGATAAGAATGGCGTATTTTTGAATGTGCTTGATGCAAATCTAGCTGTGAAGTGTACAACTAGGAAACAAGTGCTGCCACTGAATGGGTGGGTGTGTGTGTGGCACAATTTTTGGAAAAAAGGGAGGCTCCGCTTGGAGTAACCCTTGCTTGATGTGTTTTTAAAAGAAGCCAAGATGAACAGAGCTGGGATCAGGAAAGACTTTGCTACCTACCCCGGTGTCATCCTGGGGACGGATAAGAATGGCGTATTTTTGAATGTGCTTGATGCAAATCTAGCTGTGAAGTGTACAACTAGGGCACAAGTGCTGCCACTGAATGGGTGGGTGTGTGTGGGGCACAATTTTTGGAAAAAAGGGAGGCTCCGCTTGGAGTAACCCTTGCTTGATGTGTTTTTAAAAGAAGCCAAGATGAACAGAGCTGGGATCAGGAAAGACTTTGCTACCTACCCCGGTGTCATCCTGGGGACGGATAAGAATGGCGTATTTTGGAATGTGCTTGATGCAAATCTAGCTGTGAAGTGTACAACTAGGGCACAAGTGCTGCCACTGAATGGGTGGGTGTGTGTGTGGCACAATTTTTGGAAAAAAGGGAGGCTCCGCTTGGAGTAACCCTTGCTTGATGTGTTTTTAAAAGAAGCCAAGATGAACAGAGCTGGGATCAGGAAAGACTTTGCTACCTACCCCGGTGTCATCCTGGGGACGGTTAAGTATGGCGTATTTTTGAATGTGCTTGATGAAAATCTAGCTGTGAAGTGTACAACTGGGGCACAAGTGCTCCCACTGAAGTGGTGAGTGCGTATGTGGCCCAATTTTTGGAAAAAAGGGAGACTCCGCTTGCAGTAACCCTTGCTTGCTGTGTTTTTTAAAAGGAGCCAAGATGAACAAGTCATGGTTCAGCAAAGACTTTGATACCTAACCCGGGGTCATCCTGGGGACGGTTAAGTATGGCGTATTTTTGAATGTGCTTGATGCAAATCTAGCTGTGAAGTGTACAACTAGGGCACAAGTGCTGCCACTGAATGGGTGGGTGTGTGTGTGGCACAATTTTTGGAAAAAAGGGAGGCTCCGCTTGGAGTAACCCTTGCTTGATGTGTTTTTAAAAGTAGCCAAGATGAACAGAGCTGGGATCAGGAAAGACTTTGCTACCTACCCCGGTGTCATCCTGGGGACGGTTAAGTATGGCGTATTTTTGAATGTGCTTGATGAAAATCTAGCTGTGAAGTGTACAACTGGGGCACAAGTGCTCCCACTGAAGTGGTGAGTGTGTGTGTGGCCCAATTTTTGGAAAAAAGGGAGACTCCGCTTGGAGTAACCCTTGCTTGCTGTGTTTTTTAAAAGGAGCCAAGATGAACAAGTCATGGTTCAGCAAAGACTTTGCTACCTAACCCGGGGTCATCCTGGGGACGGTTAAGTATGGCGTATTTTTGAATGTGCTTGATGCAAATCTAGCTGTGAAGTGTACAACTAGGGCACAAGTGCTGCCACTGAATGGGTGGGTGTGTGTGTGGCACAATTTTTGGAAAAAAGGGAGGCTCCGCTTGGAGTAACCCTTGCTTGATGTGTTTTTAAAAGTAGCCAAGATGAACAGAGCTGGGATCAGGAAAGACTTTGCTACCTACCCCGGTGTCATCCTGGGGACGGATAAGAATGGCGTATTTTTGAATGTGCTTGATGCAAATCTAGCTGTGAAGTGTACAACTAGGGCACAAGTGCTGCCACTGAATGGGTGGGTGTGTGTGTGGCACAATTTTTGGAAAAAAGGGAGGCTCCGCTTGGAGTAACCCTTGCTTGATGTGTTTTTAAAAGAAGCCAAGATGAACAGAGCTGGGATCAGGAAAGACTTTGCTACCTACCCCTGTGTCATCCTGGGGACGGATAAGAATGGCGTATTTTTGAATGTGCTTGATGCAAATCTAGCTGTGAAGTGTACAACTAGGGCACAAGTGCTGCCACTGAATGGGTGGGTGTGTGTGGGGCACAATTTTTGGAAAAAAGGGAGGCTCCGCTTGGAGTAACCCTTGCTTGATGTGTTTTTAAAAGAAGCCAAGATGAACAGAGCTGGGATCAGGAAAGACTTTGCTACCTACCCCGGTGTCATCCTGGGGACGGATAAGAATGGCGTATTTTGGAATGTGCTTGATGCAAATCTAGCTGTGAAGTGTACAACTAGGGCACAAGTGCTGCCACTGAATGGGTGGGTGTGTGTGTGGCAGAATTTTTGGAAAAAAGGGAGGCTCCGCTTGGAGTAACCCTTGCTTGATGTGTTTTTAAAAGAAGCCAAGATGAACAGAGCTGGGATCAGGAAAGACTTTGCTACCTACCCCGGTGTCATCCTGGGGACGGTTAAGTATGGCGTATTTTTGAATGTGCTTGATGAAAATCTAGCTGTGAAGTGTACAACTGGGGCACAAGTGCTCCCACTGAAGTGGTGAGTGCGTATGTGGCCCAATTTTTG
The DNA here is from genome assembly GCF_048569485.1 of Anomaloglossus baeobatrachus. Taxonomy (NCBI): domain Eukaryota; kingdom Metazoa; phylum Chordata; class Amphibia; order Anura; family Aromobatidae; genus Anomaloglossus; species Anomaloglossus baeobatrachus. The sequence continues at coordinate 229,694,772 of NC_134357.1, forward strand.
GAAAAAAGGGAGACTCCGCTTGGAGTAACCCTTGCTTGCTGTGTTTTTTAAAAGGAGCCAAGATGAACAAGTCATGGTTCAGCAAAGACTTTGCTACCTAACCCGGGGTCATCCTGGGGACGGTTAAGTATGGCGTATTTTTGAATGTGCTTGATGCAAATCTAGCTGTGAAGTGTACAACTAGGGCACAAGTGCTGCCACTGAATGGGTGGGTGTGTGTGTGGCACAATTTTTGGAAAAAAGGGAGGCTCCGCTTGGAGTAACCCTTGCTTGATGTGTTTTTAAAAGTAGCCAAGATGAACAGAGCTGGGATCAGGAAAGACTTTGCTACCTACCCCGGTGTCATCCTGGGGACGGTTAAGTATGGCGTATTTTTGAATGTGCTTGATGAAAATCTAGCTGTGAAGTGTACAACTGGGGCACAAGTGCTCCCACTGAAGTGGTGAGTGTGTGTGTGGCCCAATTTTTGGAAAAAAGGGAGACTCCGCTTGGAGTAACCCTTGCTTGCTGTGTTTTTTAAAAGGAGCCAAGATGAACAAGTCATGGTTCAGCAAAGACTTTGCTACCTAACCCGGGGTCATCCTGGGGACGGTTAAGTATGGCGTATTTTGGAATGTGCTTGATGCAAATCTAGCTGTGAAGTGTACAATGTGACGGGGTGTACAGCAGAGCAAGGAGAGACAACAGGCCGAGGAACGATCCAACAGGTTTATTCACAAGAACACTGGAACAGCACACGATAAGTCCACGTAAAACAGATTCGGGGGCCCTTCCCGACAATCCTCGGACCGGATTACAAAGCAATCGTCCTTACAGTAGTCCAAAGAGTTCCACACAATCCCATGATTACATCTTCACATACAACTAGGGCACAAGTGCTGCCACTGAATGGGTGGGTGTGTGTGTGGCACAATTTTTGGAAAAAAGGGAGGCTCCGCTTGGAGTAACCCTTGCTTGATGTGTTTTTAAAAGAAGCCAAGATGAACAGAGCTGGGATCAGGAAAGACTTTGCTACCTACCCCGGTGTCATCCTGGGGACGGTTAAGTATGGCGTATTTTTGAATGTGCTTGATGAAAATCTAGCTGTGAAGTGTACAACTGGGGCACAAGTGCTCCCACTGAAGTGGTGGGTGTGTGTGTAGCCCAATTTTTGGAAAAAAGGGAGACTCCACTTGGAGTAACCCTTGCTTGCTGTGTTTTTTAAAAGGAGCCAAGATGAACAAGTCATGGTTCAGCAAAGGCTTTGCTACCTAACCCGGGGTCATCCTGGGGACGGTTAAGTATGGCGTATTTTTGAATGTGCTTGATGCAAATCTAGCTGTGAAGTGTACAACTAGGGCACAAGTGCTGCCACTGAATGGGTGGGTGTGTGTGTGGCACAATTTTTGGAAAAAAGGGAGGCTCCGCTTGGAGTAACCCTTGCTTGATGTGTTTTTAAAAGAAGCCAAGATGAACAGAGCTGGGATCAGGAAAGACTTTGCTACCTACCCCGGTGTCATCCTGGGGACGGATAAGAATGGCGTATTTTTGAATGTGCTTGATGCAAATCTAGCTGTGAAGTGTACAACTAGGGCACAAGTGCTGCCACTGAATGGGTGGGTGTGTGTGTGGCACAATTTTTGGAAAAAAGGGAGGCTCCGCTTGGAGTAACCCTTGCTTGATGTGTTTTTAAAAGAAGCCAAGATGAACAGAGCTGGGATCAGGAAAGACTTTGCTACCTACCCCGGTGTCATCCTGGGGACGGATAAGAATGGCGTATTTTTTAATGTGCTTGATGCAAATCTAGCTGTGAAGTGTACAACTAGGGCACAAGTGCTGCCACTGAATGGGTGGGTGTGTGTGGGGTACAATTTTTGGAAAAAAGGGAGGCTCCGCTTGGAGTAACCCTTGCTTGATGTGTTTTTAAAAGAAGTCAAGATGAACAGAGCTGGGATCAGGAAAGACTTTGCTACCTACCCCGGTGTCATCCTGGGGACGGATAAGAATGGCGTATTTTGGAATGTGCTTGATGCAAATCTAGCTGTGAAGTGTACAACTAGGGCACAAGTGCTGCCACTGAATGGGTGGGTGTGTGTGTGGCACAATTTTTGGAAAAAAGGGAGGCTCCGCTTGGAGTAACCCTTGCTTGATGTGTTTTTAAAAGAAGCCAAGATGAACAGAGCTGGGATCAGGAAAGACTTTGCTACCTACCCCGGTGTCATCCTGGGGACGGTTAAGTATGGCGTATTTTTGAATGTGCTTGATGAAAATCTAGCTGTGAAGTGTACAACTGGGGCACAAGTGCTCCCACTGAAGTGGTGGGTGTGTGTGTGGCCCAATTTTTGGAAAAAAGGGAGACTCCGCTTGGAGTAACCCTTGCTTGCTGTGTTTTTTAAAAGGAGCCAAGATGAACAAGTCATGGTTCAGCAAAGACTTTGCTACCTAACCCGGGGTCATCCTGGGGACGGTTAAGTATGGCGTATTTTTGAATGTGCCTGATGCAAATCTAGCTGTGAAGTGTACAACTAGGGCACAAGTGCTGCCACTGAATGGGTGGGTGTGTGTGTGGCACAATTTTTGGAAAAAAGGGAGGCTCCGCTTGGAGTAACCCTTGCTTGATGTGTTTTTAAAAGAAGCCAAGATGAACAGAGCTGGGATCAGGAAAGACTTTGCTACCTACTCTGGTGTCATCCTGGGGACGGATAAGAATGGCGTATTTTGGAATGTGCTTGATGCAAATCTAGCTGTGAAGTGTACAACTAGGGCACAAGTGCTGCCACTGAATGGGTGGGTGTGTGTGTGGCACAATTTTTGGAAAAAAGGGAGGCTCCGCTTGGAGTAACCCTTGCTTGATGTGTTTTTAAAAGTAGCCAAGATGAACAGAGCTGGGATCAGGAAAGACTTTGCTACCTACCTCGGTGTCATCCTGGGGACGGATAACAATGGCGTATTTTGGAATGTGCTTGATGCAAATCTAGCTGTGAAGTGTACAACTAGGGCACAAGTGCTGCCACTGAATGGGTGGGTGTGTGTGGGGCACAATTTTTGGAAAAAAGGGAGACTACGCTTGGAGTCACCTTGCGGTGTTTTACATGATTTTAGAAGGGCGTGCCATGCCTTTATCTGTGTGTCCTCCTCTTTTTCCTTGTCCAGCTGTTTTGTTTTCGCATGAGTATATGTCCTTGTCACTTTTCCATGTGTTTGTGTTGTGTTGTGAGTTGTTTGTCACCTTTTGGACACCTTTGAGGGTGTTTTCTAGGTGTTTTTATGTGTTTGTGATTGCCTGCCATTGTTTCCTATGCAGTTCGAGTTCGGTTCGTCGAACGTTCGACGAGCCGAACTCGAACGGGACCTCCGTTTGGCGAACCGACCTCGAGCCGAAACGGGACCGGTTCGCTCATCTCTAGCCAGGACCGAAACCAGCGGCCTAGCTAATTAAACGATTGAGGGCAGGATTATAGGTCCTATCCCACCTAAAGTCCCTCAAAGAAGACAATAGCCCACTGATAGGGATAAGGCCACCGCCAGGGCCCATAGATCCCACGGGCCAGCGCCTGTGGGCACTGCTCCTTAGGCCATATCCAGCCGGGAGCGGACTCCTGAGTTCCAGACCAGGCAGTCCACCATACACAAAAACAAGTGCAGAGTAAAGGACAGCGACCACCAGCCTGGGTGGGGGACTTGAATGCAACCGGCCGGGGTGGCAGGCCACCAGCACCTTTGGTTTACCGAAAGACTCGTGTGATTCATTTACTGTGAGTAACCAAACATCCCCCTGCTTGCTCAGGCGCGTCTGCCCTTGCCATCACCATACCCTGCACAAAGACACTGGGCCCCGGGGCAACCATCCCTACACACGGAGGGGTTAACATCCAGCTGCCACTACATCTCTCCCGGGTATCCCATAACGGCAGCGGTGGTGTCCCACCTCACCACACACCGTCGGTGGCGTCACAAACTTAATACGGCCTAGCCCATACATCTACATTCCTCCTTTTATTCGGCGTGTCCGCGAGACCCCCGGGTCTGGAGACCCTCGAGCTACTCCCTTAGAAGGTCTGGATCCGAGCAACAGCTGCTGCTGGCACGGGGGCGGCACAAAAGCATTTTTGTGGGTTCGGATATTCAGAAACCCATGAATGAAGGACAACGTGTTTTAAACAATAATGAAAACTGTTGAAAAAAGGGCTTGGGACTCTTTGAAAGAAGCAATAAATAAATTTCTAGGTAACAACAAAGAATCAAAATTTAAGTCCATCGTGGAGAACATGCTGAAACGTTTCAAAGCCTTGGGTTGTCTAATGAATTTGAAGTTACATTTTTTTCATTCCTATTTGGACTACTTGTCTGAAAACCTTGGTGCTGGTGGGAAGAACAAGAAGGTTTTCATCAGAATATCAAGGAGATGGAACCAAAGTAAATGAAACGTGAACATGATTGCCGGATGCTTCACAGAGAAGATCCACAGGCCTTCTATAAGAGAAAAGGGGGATCAAGAGAAAAGGAAAAAGTGCAAGAATGAATTTCTAATAAAGTTGCAGAATGACTGTATAATAAATAAATGTATTTTATATATAAAATTGTGAATGTTTTTGGTTACGATAAGTATTTTTCTTGTTCATGTCACTTATATGTAACTTCACACATGGATTGTACAAAATCAATATTTGATGGTTAAAAAATTTTTTTTTTTTATTTTTTTTAAATCAGGACATTAGAAAACATAAGAATCAGTCACTGGATTTGAAGTTTCATAAACCAAAATTTTGCATAGCTGTGTAATTTGTCGGGCACCCACCGACAATAGAATAACGCCAGATTTAGGAAGCTGGCTGAGGTCTGCAAAGTCTGTAGCCAGGTGACAAAATTGTCCAACCTGGGTTTCTTCCTTAAGTAGTCTCTGGTATGATGATATGGTATAATCCTGGCAGCCGGAGTCGAAATCCCTAGACTGCGGTTATGATCTCCAATCGGAATTGGAGCCCCTAGATTGAAGCCATGTAGCCAAGTGATCCTCTAGTTGAAGCCAAAGTCCCTAGACCGAGTCCACAAGGCATCCTGGTTCTGATCCCCTAGCCAGCTCCTAAGAGCTTAGACTAGATCATGCAACATCCATCAACAACCTGGTGACTCCAAGAAGTCCCCTTTTATAGCCATAACCTTCCCTTAGGATATACTGTGCCCTTATCAGATTGGTTGTACAAGGTTGCTTCTCTTATTGGATGAATTTCAAGCTGCATGGATAATGTTCATTTAAATGATGTGGGTAGAAAGACTGAGGATATCTACATGTAGTCTGAAATCCACAGACTAGGCAATGGCCACTGAGGTAATTTACATTAGATTAGCAATACAATGGGTGTCTGGCCTTCAGTGGCCAAAATAATTACATGAGTCAACAAGAGTCTTGTAAAAACAATGAGGGCTTATCCCCTTCTATAAACAAACTATCTTCATGTCTGGCTGAATTTTAAGAAATTTAACCCCTGCTAAGAATTGAAAGAGTCCAGGTTGTCGCAAGGAGTTAAAGGGTTTCAGGATTCTAGGGGTGCAGCTTGTTGAGTGGCTTCTCTCTAGCCTATCCTTTACAGCCCATCTGAGTGTGTGGATCCAGGCAGGCGTTACACCGTGCCCTCTGCAGAAGGACATCTAGGCCGGGATAGTGGTTTAAAAATTGCTGGACAACCAGGTTCAACACGTGAGCCATACAAGGCACGTGTGTCACATTGTCATGGCGAAGGGACGCACCCAGGTTTGCATCATTGTTGCACACGGCCTTCCCTGGCTGCTAGTTGAGTGGAGACAACCATTGATGAAACTCGGTCTCCAGAGCTAACCATCCACAACTCCTCCTGTGACTCACACTTCCCATACATTTCAAAGTAAAGATTTGACCACCTGATGGCATTGAGCTCTGCTGCCAGCATTGTAAGGAGGTGTGTGGGATTCCTTGTGCACAGTTATAAGCGAGTGGACTTACCAGACAGGTTTTGAGCGGAGGTTGAGGACCTAGACGAGCTTGAGGAGGCAGAAGCAGTGTAGGAACTTCTACATACAGAGGAAGGATTGACACACAACTCGTGGGGACGGCAAGACTTGTACAGCAGACCCTTCTCCATCTCTCGCCATAGTTACCCAGTGCCCAGTCAGCGACATGTAACGCCCCTGTCCATGCTTACTGGTCCAAGTATCTGTGGTGAAATGCACCCTGCCACACACAGAGTTTCTCAAGGAAGCGGTGATGTTGTGTGCGACATGCTGTTGTAGCGCGGGCATGCCTTTCTTGGAGAAGAAGTGGCGACTGGGCATCGGCTCTTGGGGCACTGCGATGGGCATAAGGTCTCAAAAGTCCTCTGTGTCAAAAGGGTGGAAAGGCAGCATTTCTGTAGCCAACAGCTTGCAGATGCTGAAAGTCAACCTCTTAGGCATGTCATGCCCTTCTAAAATCATGTAAAGCACAGCAAGGGGACTGCAACCACAGTCTTCCTCGTTTCCAAAAATTGGGCCACATACACCACTTCACTGGCATCAGTTGTCCCCCTGTTGCAAACTTACAAAGATGATTTGCATGAAGCACTCTCAAAAATACACCAGACTTTCACCTTCCCTGGATGACACAGGGGTAGAAAAGTCCTCTGTGATCCATGACTTCCTCATCTTGGTTCATTTTTTTTAAAAAAAAAAGGGGACTCCAACCACAGTCTCCCTAGTTTCCAAAAATTGGGCCACACACACACCACTTCACTGGCATCAGTTGTCCCCCAGTTGCAAACTTACAAAGATAATTTGCATGAAGCACTCTCAAAAATACACCAGCCTTTTGCCTCCCCTGGATGACACAGGGGTAGAAAAGTCCCCTGTGATCCATTACTTCCTCATCTTGGTTCATTTTTCAAAAAAAAAAGGGATTCCAACCACAGTCTCCCTCGTTTCCAAAAATTGGGCCACACACACACACCACTTCACTGGCATCAGTTGTCCCCCAGTTGCAAACTTACAAAAATGATTTGCATGAAGCACTCTCAAAAATACACCAGCCTTTCACCTCCCCTGGATAACACAGGGGTAGAAAAGTCCTCTGTGATCCATGACTTGTTCATCTTGATGAACGTTAGTCTGTACACATTGTCACTGGACAGACGCGTGCGCTTATCTGTCAGCACACACCCAGCAGCACTGAAGACACGTTCTGAGAGAACACTGGCTGCAGAACACGACAAGATCCCCAAGGTGTAAGTGGTGAGCTCAGGCAATTTATCCAGATTGGAAGCCCAAAATGAGCAAGACTCAAGTTGCACAGTAATGGCATCGATGTTCACTTGCAGATACTCCGATAGCTGAGTCTCCTTCTCTTTTTACTCATCCAGCTCTTTTGTTTTCGCATGAGTATATGTCCTTATCACTTTCCCATGTGTTTGTGGTGTCTTGGGAGTTGTTTGTCACCTTTTGGACACCTTAGAAGGTGCTTTCTATGTGTTTGTATGTGTTTGTGTTTGCCTGCCATTGTTTGCAATGGGGTTCGAGTTGGTTCGTCGAACGTTCATCGAACGGAGGCTCCATTCGACGAACCGAACCAAACTCGAACGCTAGGGGGGTGGCTCACCTCTAGTGCAGAGTGTTCCTAGTATTTTAATTAGCTGTTGTTGGCAACACCATTGGTTGGGGACCAATAACCAAGGAGGAGGTGGATATTGCACAGAAGGGCAGATTGCTTAATACCCTATGACGACCTGATAGGCCAGGGCATCACACAGTCTTCTCCCGGTCTTCTTCTGCTACGGAGACCTGCCAATACCCATTAGTGAGATCTAGGGTGGAAATGTAGTTAGGAGCTTTCAATGCAGGTAGTGACTCCTCTATGAGGGGTAATGGGTAAGCATCTTTATGTGTTATGCGATTTATCTTCCTATAATCTACACACATCCTCATTGTGTCATCCTTCTTTCTGACTAGGACCAGCGGAGCTGCCCAGGGGCTACAACTGTCTCTGATAACCCCAGCCTTCTTCATGTTCCTCAACATGTCCTTGGCACACTAAGTGAGCTGGTGGTATAGGTCTATATCGCTCTTTAATGGAGGGATGGTCTCCTGTGGGTATATGGTGTTGTACCCCTTTTATCCTCCCAAAATCTAATGGGTGCTTACTGAAAACTTGCTCATACTCTTGTGCTACCCGATAAACTCCTTGTTTCTGGTGAGAAGGAGTGGAATCATCAATCAACTATTCTGGGGATCTGTTGTCCTCTGCTGGTTCTGATGGGGTTAGATTTTTCCACTACCTGGATGGAGCCATTGGCAACAGTAAACAGTTTGGCAATGGTGGCATACCTGGGCAATTTAGTTTGCTCCTCCTCACAATTTAACACTCGTACAGGGACTCTTCCCTTGCGTACATCTATCCCCCCAGGCTGTCAGGACTGTAGATCAGTTTTCTGAGTATATGGGCTCCAGCACTGGTTGGTAATCTTGCCTTTTGATACCTGTTGCCGCCCAACACCATATCATCATTTCACTTCTTGGGGGTATTACAATAGGGACGGAGTCTAGAGTATATTACTCGTACATTACCAATTTCTCCACCAGATAAGTTTACCTGTTGCTTCTGCAGGAGGGCTCTGATTTCTTTTTGCAGGACCCTCTGCTTCCTGACGTCGGCAGTTTCAGCAATCTGTTGGAGTAAGAACAGCACTTCTCCCAAACAATTTTCAATTACATTGGTACCCAGAATCATCTGTGGATTTTCTAATTAGCATCAGTTTCAACTACAATCAATCCTTGGCCCTTTAGCTCTTCCCTCCCCACTTTTATGGTTACCTCTTTCAACCCTATCTTAGACACTTGTAATCCATTAATAGCATAAATGTTAAAGTCTGAGTTAGGATGGGTGAGCTCAGTATCTGACCAGAATCTTTTGTAGATTACATACGGGATAGTTGTAACCTGCGAGCTGGTGTCCAACAATGCAGATGTGGGAATTCCATCCAGAGTGATGGACAGAACTGGTTGTCCTCCTACATACCTGTCATGCCAGTCAGATGGGCCTTGTCGTCTTATTCCTGGCCCTTGGCCCCAGGGATTGCTGGTTTAACACTAGAAGTCCCAGAGAGGTGTCATTTAACATTTCTACTTTTGGAACCCAGAGACGGGTCAAATGACCTGAAGGATTTTAGCTAAATCCTATAATCACCGTCTTTTGTTCTGTAATTAAGGCCATTACTGTCGCACCACTGGAGGTTGTTGTTTCCCATTGAGTTTAGCCATTTAGTTTCTAGTTAGTTCTATTCAGTTTATTGTATAGTGTCATTTGAACCTCTTTCGGGATTTCAGGGTGGAGCTCGAAATTAACTTGATTAGTTTAATAAATAAATAAATAATAATAATAATTAATAATAAATAAATCAATGACCCTTTCTATTTTGTTGTCCCTTGATGCAGAAAAAGCTTTTGATCGCGTGAATTGGAAATTCCTTAAGACCACACTACTTAAATTCGGATTTAATAACCAATTTATCCATACCGTTATGTCCCTTTATTCCTCCCCGTCTGCAAGAGTCTGCGCTAATAATCATCTGTCAAAGCCCATTGTTATTACTAATGGCACTCGTCAAGGGTGCCCTTTATCACCTTTACTTTTTGCAATTAGTATGGAACCCTTGGCAGAATGTCTACGAAGTAATGTCAAAATAAGGGGAATTTGCACTAGGAAAAGAAGTTATAAAATTGGACTTCTTGCCGATGACACCCTTTTATCCTTATCTGACCCCTACAACTCTATTGAAGAGACTTTGAAAGAATTGAACTATTTCGCAGATGTTTCATATTTCAAACTGTATATGTTTAAATCTAAGATCCTCCCCTTTTTCCTTGACAAATCCTCTATGGACAACATAAAAAGTATCTCTTCTTTTGAATGGGTTGACACTTCTTTTACATACCTTGGTAATACTTTAACAAAAAATGAGCATTCCTTAACCCCTTAACGACCGCGGGCCGTAAAATTACATCCTTGCGGTCATAATGTTACTGCCCACGGTCTGCCGGCAGCATCATGCTGCGATCGGTAACATCTCAGCTGATTTTCACAGCTGAGATGTGTGCCTGCTAGGCACGAGCAGAATCGTTATCTGCTCGTGCCGTTTAACCCCTTATATGGCGCTGTCAATATGTGACAGCGCCATTATAAGCGCGATTGCAGTAAACATTTCCTTAACGCCCGATACCGGAAGTCACGTGACACGATCACGTGACTCCTGATAGTTGTCATGGTAGCACAGGGTCATGTGATGACTCCTGTACTACACCTGACTTGCTTTCACTTTCGCTATGCCAGATTCACAGCAAAATAGAAAGAGAGCGTATCTGCTGTTTACAGCCTTGTAGCTGTGATCAGCAGATACTGCAGAGCGATCGGAATGCTGATCGCAATAGCCCCCTAGGGGGACTAGTAAAATAAAAAAAAAAGTTAAAAAAAAAGTTTTAAAAAATTAAAAAAAAACAAAAAAACCTAAAAGTTCAAATCACCCCCCATTCGCCCCATTAAAAATTAAAGGGTTAACCACTTACCGACCTTTGACGTACTGGGTACGTGATGGTGACATGGTGCTAAACGACCCATGACGTACCCAGTACGTCATGGCGAAATCGGGGTCCCGGAGCCGGGGGGAGTGAAATTTGTTTAATTAAACTGTAGATTCGGGAAGGACCTCTGCCTAACCTCATGACGGTGGTGCCTCCTCCCCGAACATACAGAGGCTGTCATTGGCTGACGAACGCCGCTCAGCCAATTACAGTCACTGTAATGTTCCAGCCATTGAATATGGCTGGAACATTGAAATCCAGCCCTGATCAGTGCTGTTGTAGCACTGGCCATTGGCTGGAGCTGGGTGATCGATGCTTCACCCGCCCCCAGCTCTGATTGGAGAGACCGGTCTTGTGACCGATCTCTCCAATTACCGTGGATCTGGTGCTGGTGACCTGTGTCTGTCCCTGAAAGCCGAGGAGAGCGGTCTCTGCGGGTGCCCATCTGTAAGTTGCTGCCCCCGCCGGCCGCCCCTGTCCCCGATCGCCCTGCCAGCCCCGCCGCTGTCTCCTATCGCCCCGTCCGCCACCGCCAGCCCCGCCGCTGTCTCCGATCGCCCCGCCCGCCACCGCCAGCCCCGCCGCTGTGTCTCCGATCGCCCCGCCGCTGTCTCCGATCGCCCGCCAGCGCCAGCCCCGCCGCTGTCTCCGATCGCCCCGCCCGCCATCGCCAGCCCCGCCGCTGTCTCCGCCAGCCCCGCCGCTGTCTCCGATCGCCCCGTCCGCCACCGCCAGCCCCGCCGCTGTCTCCGCCAGCCCCGCCGCTGTCTCTGATCACCCTGCCCGCCAGCCTCGCCGCTGTCTCCGATCGCCCCGCCCGCCACCGCCAGCCCCGCCGCTGTCTCCGCCAGCCCCGCCCGCCAGCCCCAGCCCCGCCGCTGTCTCCGCCAGCCCCGCCGCTGTCTCTGATCACCCTGCCCGCCAGCCCCGCCGCTGTCTCCGATCACCCCGCCTGCCACCGCCAGCCCCGCCACTGTCTCCGCCAGCCCCGCCGCTGTCTCCGATCGCCCCGCCCGCCAGCCCCAGCCCCGCCGCTGTCTCCGCCAGCCCCGCCGCTGTCTCCCATCGCCCCGACCGCCACCAACAGCCCCGCCGCTGTCTCCTCCAGCCCCGCCACTGTATCCAATCACCCCGCCCGCCAGCCCCAGCCCCGCTGCTTTCTCCGATCGTCCCGCCCGCCACCGCCAGCCCCGCCGCTGTCTCCACCAGCCCCGCCGCTGTCTCCGATCGCCCCGCCCGCCAGCCCCAGCCCCGCCGCTGTCTCCGATCGCCCCGCCCGCCACCGCCAGCCCCGCCGCTGTCTCTGCCAGCCCCGCCGCTGACTCTGATCGCCCCGCCTGCCACCGCCAGCCCCGTCGCTGTCTCCGCCAGCCCCGCCGCTGTCTCCGATCGCCCCGCCCGCCATCCCCAGCCCCGCCGCTGTCGCCGATCGCCCCGCCCGCAACCGCCAGCCCCGCCGCTGTCTCCTATCGCCCCGTCCGCCACCGCCAGCCCCGCCGCTGTCTCCGATCGCCCCGCCCGCCACCGCCAGCCCCGCCGCTGTGTCTCCGATCGCCCCGCCGCTGTCTCCGATCGCCCCGCCCGCCAGCGCCAGCCCCGCCGCTGTCTCCGATCGCCCCGCCCGCCATCGCCAGCCCCGCCGCTGTCTCCGCCAGCCCCGCCGCTGTCTCCGATCGCCCCGTCCGCCACCGCCAGCCCCGCCGCTGTCTCCGCCAGCCCCGCCGCTGTCTCTGATCACCCCGCCCGCCAGCCCCGCCGCTGTCTCCGATCGCCCCGCCCACCACCACCAGCCCCGCCGCTGTCTCCGCCAGCCCCGCCGCTGTCTCCGATCGCCCCGCCCGCCAGCCCCAGCCCCGCCGCTGTCTCCGCCAGCCCCGCCGCTGTCTCTGATCACCCCGCCAGCCCCGCCGCTGTCTCCGATCGCCCCGCCCGCCACCGCCAGCCCCGCCGCTGTCTCCGCCAGCCCCGCCGCTGTCTCCGCCAGCCCCGCCGCTTTTTCTGATCACCCCGCCCGCCAGCCCCGCCGCTGTCTCCGATCGCCCCGCCCGCCACCGCCAGCCCCGCCGCTGTCTCCGCCAGCCCCGCCGCTGTCTCCGATCGCCCCGCCCGCCAGCTCCAGCCCCGCCGCTGTCTCCGCCAGCCCCGCCGCTGTCTCCCATCGCCCCGACCGCCACCACCAGCCCCGCCGCTGTCTCCGCCAGCCCCGCCGCTGTATCCGATCACCCCGCCCGCCAGCCCCAGCCCCGCCGCTGTCTCCGATCGTCCCGCCCCCCACCGCCAGCCCCGCCGCTGTCTTCACCAGCCCCGCCGCCGTCTCCGATCGCCCCGCCCGCCAGACCCAGCCCCGCCGCTGTCACCGATCGCCCCGCCCGCCACCGCCAGCCCCGCCGCTGTCTCTGCCAGCCCCGCCGCTGTCTCCGATCGCCCCGTCCGCCACCGCCAGCCCCTCCGCTGTCTTCGCCAGCCCCGCCGCTGTCTCTGATCACCCCGCCCGCCAGCCCCGCCGCTGTCTCCGATCGCCCCACCCGCCACCGCCAGCCCCGCCGCTGTCTCCGCCAGCCCCGCCGCTGTCTCCGATCGCCCCGCCCGCCAGCCCCAGCCTCGCCGCTGTCTTCGCCAGCCCCGCCGCTGTCTCCCATCGCCCCGACCGCCACCACCAGCCCCGCCGCTGTCTCCGCCAGCCCCGCCGCTGTATCCGATCACCCCGCCCGCCAGCCCCAGCCCCGCCGCTGTCTCCGATCGTCCCGCCCGCCACCGCCAGCCCCGCCGCTTTCTCCACCAGCCCCGCCGCTGTCTCCGATCGCCCCGCCCGCCAGACCCAGCCCCGCCGCTGTCTCCGATCGCCCCGCTCGCCACCGCCAGCCCTGCCGCTGTCTCTGCCAGCCCCGCCGCTGTCTCCGATCGCCCCGTCCGCCACCGCCAGCCCCGCCGCTGTCTCCGATCGCCCCGCCTGCCAGCGCCAGCCCCGCCGCTGTATCCGATCGCCCCGCCCGCCACCGCCAGCCCCGCCGCTGTCTCCGCCAGCCCCGCCGCTGTCTCCGATCGCCCCGCCCGCCACCGCCAGCCCCGCCGCTGTCTCCGCCAACCCCGCCGCTGTCTCCGATCGCCCCGCCCACCAGCCCCAGCCCCGCCGCTGTCTCCGCCAGCCCCACCGCTGTCTCCCATCGCCCCGACCGCCACCACCAGCCCCTCCGCTGTCTCCGCTAGCCCCGCCGCTGTGTCCGATCACCCCGCCCGCCAGCCCCAGCCCCGCCGCTGTCTCCGATCGTCCCGCCCGCCACCGCCAGCCCCGCCGCTGTCTTCACCAGCCCCGCCGCTGTCTCCGATCACCCCGCCCGCCAGCGCCAGCCCCGCCGCTGTCTCTGCCAGCCCCGCCGCTGTCTCCGATCGCCCTGTCCGCCACCGCCAGCCCCGCCGCTGTCTCCGCCAGCCCCGCCACTGTCTCTGATCACCCCGCCCGCCAGCCCCGCCGCTGTCTCCGATCACCCTGCCTGCCACCACCAGCCCCGCCGCTGTCTCCGCCAGCCCCGCCGCTGTCTCCGATCGCCCCGCCCGCCAGCCCCAGCCCCGCCGCTGTCTCCCATCGCCCCGATTGCCACCACCAGCCCCGCCGCTGTCTCCTCCAGCCTCGCCGCTGTATCCAATCACCCCGCCCGCCAGCCCCAGCCCCGCCGCTTTCTCCGATCGTCCCACCCGCCACCGCCAGCCCCGCCGCTGTCTCCACCAGCCCCGCCGCTGTCTCCGATCGCCCCGCCCGCCAGACCCAGCCCCGCCGCTGTCTCCGATCGCCCCGCCCGCCACCGCCAGCCCCGCCGCTGTCTCTGCCAGCCCCGCTGCTGACTCCGATCGCCCCGCCTGCCACCGCCAGCCCCGTCGCTGTCTCCGCCAGCCCCGCCGCTGTCTCCGATCGCCCCGCCCGCCATCCCCAGCCCCGCCGCTGTCGCCGATCGCCCCGCCCGCAACCGCCAGCCCCGCCGCTGTCTCCAATCGCCACCGCCAGCCCCACCGCTGACTCCGATCGCCACCGCCAGCCCCACCTCTGTCCCCGATCGCCCCGCCCGCCACTGTCCCCGCCGCCACGTTCGCCACTGTCCCCGCCGCCACATTCGCCACTGTCCCCGCAGCCACGTTCGCCACTGTCCCCGCCGCCACGTTCGCCACTGTCCCCGCCGCCACGTTTGCCACTGTCCCCGCCGCCGTCGCACCCACCTTTTTTAGCCGCTGCTGCCCCCAAATCGGCCCCCACTGTTCCCGATTGTTGCCTCCTTCATCGGCTGCCCCGTCTCCATCGCCACTACACCTCCTCCCCCTCCATGTGCTGCAAGCCACCCTCCCCCCACATGTGCTGCAAGCCACCCTCCCCCTCCATGTGCTGCAAGCCACCCTCCCCCTCCATGTGCTGCAAGCCACCCTCCCCCCTCCATGTTCTGGGGGCTCTCCTCCCCCCGGGGCCCCCCCTCCTCCATGTCCCATCTCTCTCTCCCATCAGACTCTGCCCCCCTCCCCGATCTGCTGCCTGCTCTCTCCCATCCTCTTCATCTACTGCCCCCTCTCACTCTCCTCAATCTGTTGCCTCCTTCATCTGCTGCCTCTTCTGTCTGCTGTGATCCTGCTGGCTAGATCCATCCTGTAAGGTAGGTATCCCCATCTCACCTCCCTCCCCCCCATCCTCCGCCGCTCCTCCATCCGCTGCGCCATTTCCCATCATCCATCTGCTGCGCCCTTTCCCATCCTCTGCCGCTCCTCCATCCGCTGCGCCCTTTCCCATCTTCCATCCGCTGCGCCCTTTCCCATCCTCTGCCGCTCCTCCATCCGCTGCGCCCTTTCCCATCTTCCATCCGCTGCGCCCTTTCTCATCTGCCGCCCCGCCCTCTTGCATCGCATTATCCAGCGCAGTTGCTCGCTTCCAGACTAGAGTGGATGATGCGATGCGAGACCCGTGCATTGCTCTCACATTTGGCACTGGTCTTAGTGGCAGGTGCTCATATTTTTTTTTTTTATTCTTTTTTTTTTTTTTTTACTGATGTCTGTATTTTTTTTTCGCCAAACTAATTTTTTTGTATGGGGGGGTCTAGTTTCCAAAATGGGATCACATGTGGGGGAGCTCCATTGTTTAGGTACCTCAGGGGGTCTCCAAATGCAACATGGCGTCTGCTAATAATTCCAATCAATTTTAGTGTGAAATGGCGCTCCTTCTCTTCTAAGCCCCGCCGTACGCCCAAACAATTGATTTCCACTACATATGAGGTACCTGTGTACTCAGGAGAAATTGCACAATACATTTTATAGTGCATTTTTTCCGGATACCCTTGTGAAAAAAAAGCTACCTGTTTGCAAAAACAATTTTGTAGTAAAAAAAAGAATAAAATATTTTCACAGCTGAACATTACAAACGTTTGTGAAGCCTCCAGGGGTTCAAAGTGCTCACTAAACAGCTAGATAAATTCCATGAGGGGTCTAGTTTCCAAAATGGGGTCAATTGTGGGGGAGCTCCATTGTTTAGACACTTCAGGGGGCTCTCCAAACGCAACATGGCGTCCGCTAATAATTCCAACCAATTTTGCTGTGAAATGGCGCTCCTTGCCTTCCGAGTCCTGCTGTGTGCCCAAACATTTGATTTCCACCACATATGGGGTATCTGCGTACTCAGGAGAAAATGCACAATACATTTCATGGTGCATTTTTTCCTGATACCCTTGTGATAAAAAAAGCTACCTGGTTGAAGCAACAGTTTTGTGGTAAAAAATTTTTTTTTTCTTTTCACGGCTCAACATTATAAACTTCTGTGAAGCCCCCAGGGGTTCAAAGTGCACATCAAACATCTAGAAAAAATATCTGAGGGCTCTAGTTTCCAAAATGGGGTCACTTATGGGGGAGCTCCATTGTTTAGGCACCACAGGGAGTCTTCAAACCCGACATGGCGTCCGCTAATGAGTGCAGCTAATTTTGCACTCAAAAATTCAAACGGCGCTCCTTGCCTTCCGAGTCCTGCCGTGTGCCCAAACATTTGATTTCCACCACATATGGGGTATCTGCGTACTCAGGAGAAAATACACAATACATTTTATGGTGCATTTTTTCCTGATACCCTTGTGATAAAAAAAAGCTACCTGGTTGAAGCAACAGTTTTGTGGTAAAAAAAATGTTTTTTCTTTTCACGGCTCAACATTATAAACTTCTGTGAAAGACCCAGGGGTTCAAAGTGCACATCAAACATCTAGAAAAAATATCTGAGGGCTCTAGTTTCCAAAATGGGGTCACTTATGGGGGAGCTCCATTGTTTAGGCACCTCAGGGAGTCTTCAAACCCGAGAAGGCGTCCGATAATGAGTGCAGCTAATTTTGCACTCAAAAATTCAAATGGCGCTCCTTGCCTTCCGAGTCCTGCTGTGTGCCCAAACACTTGATTTCCACCACATATGAGGTATCTGCGTACTCAGGAGAAAACGCACGATACATTTTATGATGCATTTTTCCTGATACCCTTGTGAAAATACTAATTTTTATTGCTAAAGTAAGATTTTTGTGTTAAAAAAGTAAAATTTTCATTTTTTTCTTCTACATTGCTTTGGTTGCTGTGAAGCTCCTAAAGGGGTAATAAACTTCTTGGATGTGGTTTTGAGCAGAGTGAGGGGTGCAGATTTTAGAATGGGGTACTTTTGGGTATTTTCTTTCGCCTAGGTTTCTCAAATCACTCCAAATGTGATGTGGTACCTAAAAAATTTTCTTTTGTAAATTTTGTTGGAAAAATGAGAAATTGCTGATGAACTTTGAACCCTTCTAACTTCCTAACGGAAATTTTATTTTTTTTCAAAAATTGCGCTGGTGTAAAGCAGACAAGTGGGAAATGTTATTTAGTAACTATTTTGTGTGACATATCTATCAGATTTATGGGCATAAAATTTCAAATTTTGAAAACTGCGAAATTTTCAAAATTTTCGCAAAATTTCCGAAATTTTCACAAATAAACGCAAAACATATTGGCCTAAATTTACCACTGACATGAAGAACAATATGTCACGAAAAAACAATGTCAGAATCGCCAGGATCCGTTGAAGTGTACCAGAGTTATAACCTGTCAATGTGACACTGGTCAAAATTGCAAAAAATGGCCGGGTCTTTAAGGTGAAAACAGGCTGGGGGCTGAAGGGGTTAAAAAATAAAAAATATACACACATTCGGTATCGCTGCGTTCAGAAACGCCCGATCTATCAAAATATAAAATCAGGTAATCTGATCAGTATACGGCGTAGCGGCAAAAAAATTCCAAAGGCCAAAACGGTTTTTTTGTCGCCACAACTTTTGCGCAAAATGCAATAAGAGGCGATCAAAACGTAGCATCTGCGCAAAAATGGTACCGTTAAAAACGTCAGCTCGAGACGCAAAAAATCAGCCATCATTAAGCCATAGATCCCGAAAAATGGGAACGCAACGGGTCACGGAATATGGCGTAAAACGTGCGCCACTTTTTTCGGACAAACTTCCGATTTTTTTTAAACCCCTTATATAAAAGTAAACCTACACATGTTTGGTGTCTACGAACTCGCACTGACCTGAGGCATCACACCCACACATCTGTTTTACCATATAGTGAACTCAGTTAATAAAATATCTCAAAATTCATAGTGCTATCGCACTTTTTTTGCAATTTTTCAGCATTTGGAATTTTTTTGCCATTTTCTAGTACACTATATGGTAAAACTGATGGTTTCATTTAAAAGTACAGCTCGTTTCGCAAAAAATGAGCCCTCACATGACCATATTGACTGAAAAATAAAAAAGTTACGTCTCTCAGAAAAAGAAAGGCGAAAAAAAAAAAAACGGAAAGCGAAAAATCGTCCGGTCGTGAAGGGGTTAATTAATGTAAATTTGGAAAGTATCATCAAATCTCTAGAACAAGATTTCAAAAACTTCTCTAAAAAAGATCTGTCATGGTTAGGAAGAATTACCTCATTTAAAATGATTTCCCTTCCCACACTTTTATATATTCTTAGAGCCATTCCCCTAATTATTCCTCTTAAGTTTCTTAATCAACTTCAAAATCTCCTTAATAGATTTATCTGGAACAATAAAAAAACCAGGGTACAAAAGAATCTTCTTTTTAAATGTAAAATTAGAGGTGGATTCGATGTTCTCAATATAATAGCATATTACCACTCTTATTTAATCAATAATAGTAGAGACTTGATTGTCAACAATTCAGAGTCGGCCTGGATTGACCTCAAACTCTCCTAAAACAAATATTCCTCCCTTCGTAGTTTAATTCTCCACCATATAATTAATCCTTTCCTTCCTCTCCCTAAACACCCAACTATTTCGGCTGCCATCTTCGCCTGGAAGAAATTTGCCACTAGAAGTCCAAAGTCCCATTCTTTAAAAATTGACAGTATTAAAGATCATTCTGTTTCGATTGTTGAGGAATTCTCGGATCTCAAAGCTCCCAAAGCATGGATAGACAGGGGCATCAAAAAGGTTGGAGATTTCTTTGAAGAGTCCGATTTTACCTCCTTCCAGAAATTAAAACAGAAATTTGCCTTGTTGAATTCAGACTTTCTCTCATTCTTGTCCATTAAAAACGCCACCCATAACTTGATAAAAAGTAAACATATACCTTCATCTGTGAATTCCCTTTTTTCTAATCCAGACAGCTCTATTCTGTGGAAAACCAGGAATTTTTACGATATCTTTAATGAAGATCTCCAATTTGTGAAATCATCACATGCTCTTAATTGGAAAAGAGATCTTTGTAAAGTTTTCTCAGAAACTAATTGGCAGAATAGCCTTAAATGAGCTTACCGATCAAGTAGTTGCACTAATCTTTTTGAACCACATTTTAAGCTTTTCTCTAGATGGTATTACGTATTATTATACGCCTTCCAAACTGAATAAAATCTCTCCGATGTAAACAAGTCCCCACAACTATTATGAAATGTGTCATGCCACAGTTAACAACACTTATCCTTCATATTGCTGCAGATGGCAGGCTTGGACAAATATATTCCCTTGACATTTTTAAGAAGCTTCCCCTTTCTTTCAGGATGCTCTCTCCCTTCTTTCTTTCCTATTTTAGACTTACTTCTCTATTAATTCTCTCTTCTCTGTTTTCTTTTTTTTACTACAAGTTATATTTTAATACATTGCTATTTATCAACATTTTAGGCTTTTACAGTTATGATTAAGAATGTGTTACGCAGATTGATCCTCCATTCCCTTCCCTCTCCTCCCTTATTAAAGTTCTTCTCAATTCCCTTCCCTCCTTCCATTCCCACCCACTTTCCTTCAAGAATTTGACGTTGGAAAAATATGTTTCAACTGATAATTTCTTTTCTTTCCTGTATTATCCTACCCCTTTAAAATTAACAAAAATTTCTGGAATATAAAATTGAGAATTAATGTATACAAATGACTGATATAAAATATAATGAGAAGACAGATCATTCATTTTTGAACACTTTATTAAATACAGTCTCTACCTATACCTAAAGCCATTGATCCAGAAGAAGGCAAAAAACCTGGACACGACACGGAAAAAATTCCTTCTTGACCCCGAGAAAAGGCAATCAGTTCAAGAACCCTGGACCAAGGCTATACTACAACTAACTTAAAGAACTATAGCACAGTGATATTATATCAGAAGCCTTATGTGGCATTCATAAACTAGCCAACAGAAGAAATGGTATTAGGCCAGTTGCAGTATAGGATGTGTTTAGGCCTGTTGTTTAAATACTGTTTGTTCTGATTTCCAAGATGGGGACCAGGATGTGGACATAATAAAAAATTAGGGAACATGATAGGAGACATTTCTACAATACATATAATCATTCTTATCTATCTAATACGATGACAACAGCTCTCCATACCTGCAGTCCACCATAAGGACCACCCTCTCTAATCCCTGAAAAATGAAATCATCCTCAGTGACGAAGAGAGGGGGCTAAGCGCCCCCCATGGTCTCAGAGCATTGACTCTTCTAAGAGTCAAAAGAGTCCTGCTCCCACTAATGGGGTGCAGCTGTGGGACCCTATTTTCAGAGATGATGTCCTCCACCCAACTCTCAAAAAGCTGAAAGGGTCTTCAGTAGAGATGGATAGTCGAGCTGGGCTATCAGACGGTCACCTCTGTAGCTGTAGTGTCATTTTTCCTATGGTCCAATGTGTAAATTAAACAAAAAAGTGCACGTTTCTTATGATGTCCAAGATGGGGACCAGGATGTAGACATAATAAAAAATTAGGGAACATGATAGGAGACATTTCTACAATACATATAATCATTCTTATCTATCTAATACGATGACAACAGCTCTCCATACCTGCAGTCCACCATAAGGACCACCCTCTCTAATCCCTGAAAAATGAAATCATCCTCAGTGTCGAAGAGAGGGGGCTAAGCGCTCCCCATGGTCTCAGAGCATTGACTCTTCTAAGAGTCCTAAGAGTCCTGCTCACACTGATGGGGTGCAGCTGTGGGACCCTATTTTCAGAGATGATGTCCTCCACCCAACTCTCAAAAAGCTGAAAGGGTCTTCAGTAGAGATGGATAGTCGAGCTGGGCTATCAGACGGTCACCTCTGTAGCTGTAGTGTCATTTTTCCTATGGTCCAATGTGTAAATTAATCAAAAAAGTGCACGTTTCTTATGATGTCCAAGATGGGGGCCAGGATGTGGACATAATAAAAAATTAGGGAACATGATAGGAGACATTTCTACAATACATATAATCATTCTTATCTATCTAATACGATGACAACAGCTCTCCATACCTGCAGTCCACCATAAGGACCACCCTCTCTAATCCCTGAAAAATGAAATCATCCTCAGTGACGAAGAGAGGGGGCTAAGCGCCCCCCATGGTCTCAGAGCATTGACTCTTCTAAGAGTTAAAAGAGTCCTGCTCCCACTGATGGGGTGCAGCTGTGGGACCCTATTTTCAGAGATGATGTCCTCCACCCAACTCTCAAAAAGCTGAAAGGGTCTTCAGTAGAGATGGATAGTCGAGCTGGGCTATCAGACGGTCACCTCTGTAGCTGTAGTGTCATTTTTCCTATGGTCCAATGTGTAAATTAAACAAAAAAGTGCACGTTTCTTATGATGTCCAAGATGGGGACCAGGATGTAGACATAATAAAAAATTAGGGAACATGATAGGAGACATTTCTACAATACATATAATCATTCTTATCTATCTAATACGATGACAACAGCTCTCCATACCTGCAGTCCACCATAAGGACCACCCTCTCTAATCCCTGAAAAATGAAATCATCCTCAGTGACGAAGAGAGGGGGCTAAGCGCCCCCCATGGTCTCAGAGCATTGACTCTTCTAAGAGTCCTAAGAGTCCTGCTCCCACTGATGGGGTGCAGCTGTGGGACCCTATTTTCAGAGATGATGTCCTCCACCCAACTCTCAAAAAGCTGAAAGGGTCTTCAGTAGAGATGGATAGTCGAGCTGGGCTATCAGACGGTCACCTCTGTAGCTGTAGTGTCATTTTTCCTATGATCCAATGTGTAAATTAAACAAAAAAGTGCACGTTTGTTATGATGTCCAAGATGGGGACCAGGATGTGGACATAATAAAAAATTAGGGAACATGATAGGAGACATTTCTACAATACATATAATCATTCTTATCTATCTAATACGATGACAACAGCTCTCCATACCTGCAGTCCACCATAAGGACCACCCTCTCTAATCCCTGAAAAATGAAATCATCCTCAGTGACGAAGAGAGGGGGCTAAGCGCCCCCCATGGTCTCAGAGCATTGACTCTTCTAAGAGTCCTAAGAGTCCTGCTCACACTGATGGGGTGCAGCTGTGGGACCCTATTTTCAGAGATGATGTCCTCCACCCAACTCTCAAAAAGCTGAAAGGGTCTTCAGTAGAGATGGATAGTCGAGCTGGGCTATCAGACGGTCACCTCTGTAGCTGTAGAGTCATTTTTCCTATGGTCCAATGTGTAAATTAAACAAAAAAGTGCACGTTTCTTATGATGTCCAAGATGGGGACCAGGATGTAGACATAATAAAAAATTAGGGAACATGATAGGAGACATTTCTACAATACATATAATCATTCTTATCTATCTAATACGATGACAACAGCTCTCCATACCTGCAGTCCACCATAAGGACCACCCTCTCTAATCCCTGAAAAATGAAATCATCCTCAGTGACGAAGAGAGGGGGCTAAGCGCCCCCCATAGTCTCAGAGCATTGACTCTTCTAAGAGTTAAAAGAGTCCTGCTCCCACTGATGGGGTGCAGCTGTGGGACCCTATTTTCAGAGATGATGTCCTCCACCCAACTCTCAAAAAGCTAAAAGGGTCTTTAGTAGAGATGGATAGTCGAGCTGGGCTATCAGACGGTCACCTCTGTAGCTGTAGTGTCATTTTTCCTATGGTCCAATGTGTAAATTAAACAAAAAAGTGCACGTTTGTTATGATGTCCAAGATGGGGACCAGGATGTGGACATAATAAAAAATTAGG
This sequence comes from Anomaloglossus baeobatrachus, assembly GCF_048569485.1. Taxonomy (NCBI): domain Eukaryota; kingdom Metazoa; phylum Chordata; class Amphibia; order Anura; family Aromobatidae; genus Anomaloglossus; species Anomaloglossus baeobatrachus. Next base: position 229,717,811 of record NC_134357.1, read on the forward strand.
GAACATGATAGGAGACATTTCTACAGTACATATAATCATTCTTATCTATCTAATACGATGACAACAGCTCTCCATACCTGCAGTCCACCATAAGGACCACCCTCTCTAATCCCTGAAAAATGAAATCATCCTCAGTGACGAAGAGAGGGGGCTAAGCGCCCCCCATGGTCTCAGAGCATTGACTCTTCTAAGAGTCCTAAGAGTCCTGCTCCCACTGATGGGGTGCAGCTGTGGGACCCTATTTTCAGAGATGATGTCCTCCACCCAACTCTCAAAAAGCTGAAAGGGTCTTCAGTAGAGATGGATAGTCGAGCTGGGCTATCAGACGGTCACCTCTGTAGCTGTAGTGTCATTTTTCCTATGGTCCAATGTGTAAATTAAACAAAAAAGTGCACGTTTGTTATGATGTCCAAGATGGGGACCAGGATGTGGACATAATAAAAAATTAGGGAACATGATAGGAGACATTTCTACAATACATATAATCATTCTTATCTATCTAATACGATGACAATAGCTCTCCATACCTGCAGTCCACCATAAGGACCACCCTCTCTAATCCCTGAAAAATGAAATCATCCTCAGTGACGAAGAGAGGGGGCTAAGCGCCCCCCATGGTCTCAGAGCATTGACTCTTCTAAGAGTCCTAAGAGTCCTGCTCACACTGATGGGGTGCAGCTGTGGGACCCTATTTTCAGAGATGATGTCCTCCACCCAACTCTCAAAAAGCTGAAAGGGTCTTCAGTAGAGATGGATAGTCGAGCTGGGCTATCAAACGGTCACCTCTGTAGCTGTAGTGTCATTTTTCCTATGGTCCAATGTGTAAATTAAACAAAAAAGTGCACGTTTGTTATGATGCCCAAGATGGGGACCAGGATGTGGACATAATAAAAAATTAGGGAACATGATAGGAGACATTTCTACAATACATATAATCATTCTTATCTATCTAATACGATGACAACAGCTCTCCATACCTGCAGTCCACCATAAGGACCACCCTCTCTAATCCCTGAAAAATGAAATCATCCTCAGTGACGAAGAGAGGGGGCTAAGCGCCCCCCATGGTCTCAGAGCATTGACTCTTCTAAGAGTCCTAAGAGTCCTGCTCACACTGATGGGGTGCAGCTGTGGGACCCTATTTTCAGAGATGATGTCCTCCACCCAACTCTCAAAAAGCTGAAAGGGTCTTCAGTAGAGATGGATAGTCGAGCTGGGCTATCAGACGGTCACCTCTGTAGCTGTAGTGTCATTTTTCCTATGGTCCAATGTGTAAATTAAACAAAAAAGTGCACGTTTGTTATGATGTCCAAGATGGGGACCAGGATGTGGACATAATAAAAAATTAGGGAACATGATAGGAGACATTTCTACAATACATATAATCATTCTTATCTATCTAATACGATGACAACAGCTCTCCATACCTGCAGTCCACCATAAGGACCACCCTCTCTAATCCCTGAAAAATGAAATCATCCTCAGTGACGAAGAGAGGGGGCTAAGCGCCCCCCATGGTCTCAGAGCATTGACTCTTCTAAGAGTCTTAAGAGTCCTGCTCCCACTGATGGGGTGCAGCTGTGGGACCCTATTTTCAGAGATGATGTCCTCCACCCAACTCTCAAAAAGCTGAAAGGGTCTTCAGTAGAGATGGATAGTCGAGCTGGGCTATCAGACGGTCACCTCTGTAGCTGTAGTGTCATTTTTCCTATGGTCCAATGTGTAAATTAAACAAAAAAGTGCACGTTTGTTATGATATCCAAGATGGGGACCAGGATGTGGACATAATAAAAAATTAGGGAACATGATAGGAGACATTTCTACAATACATATAATCATTCTTATCTATCTAATACGATGACAACAGCTCTCCATACCTGCAGTCCACCATAAGGACCACCCTCTCTAATCCCTGAAAAATGAAATCATCCTCAGTGACGAAGAGAGGGGGCTAAGCGCCCCCCATGGTCTCAGAGCATTGACTCTTCTAAGAGTCCTAAGAGTCCTGCTCACACTGATGGGGTGCAGCTGTGGGACCCTATTTTCAGAGATGATGTCCTCCACCCAACTCTCAAAAAGCTGAAAGGGTCTTCAGTAGAGATGGATAGTCGAGCTGGGCTATCAGACGGTCACCTCTGTAGCTGTAGTGTCATTTTTCCTATGGTCCAATGTGTAAATTAAACAAAAAAGTGCACGTTTGTTATGATGTCCAAGATGGGGACCAGGATGTGGACATAATAAAAAATTAGGGAACATGATAGGAGACATTTCTACAATACATATAATCATTCTTATCTATCTAATACGATGACAACAGCTCTCCATACCTGCAGTCCACCATAAGGACCACCCTCTCTAATCCCTGAAAAAGGAAATCATCCTCAGTGACGAAGAGAGGGGGCTAAGCGCCCCCCATGGTCTCAGAGCATTGACTCTTGTAAGAGTCCTAAGAGTCCTGCTCACACTGATGAGGTGCAGCTGTGGGACCCTATTTTCAGAGATGATGTCCTCCACCCAACTCTCAAAAAGCTGAAAGGGTCTTCAGTAGAGATGGATAGTCGAGCTGGGCTATCAGACGGTCACCTCTGTAGCTGTAGTGTCATTTTTCCTATGGTCCAATGTGTAAATTAAACAAAAAAGTGCACGTTTGTTATGATGTCCAAGATGGGGACCAGGATGTGGACATAATAAAAAATTAGGGAACATGATAGGAGACATTTCTACAATACATATAATCATTCTTATCTATCTAATACGATGACAACAGCTCTCCATACCTGCAGTCCACCATAAGGACCACCCTCTCTAATCCCTGAAAAATGAAATCATCCTCAGTGACGAAGAGAGGGGGCTAAGCGCCCCCCATGGTCTCAGAGCATTGACTCTTCTAAGAGTCCTAAGAGTCCTGCTCACACTGATGGGGTGCAGCTGTGGGACCCTATTTTCAGAGATGATGTCCTCCACCCAACTCTCAAAAAGCTGAAAGGGTCTTCAGTAGAGATGGATAGTCGAGCTGGGCTATCAGACGGTCACCTCTGTAGCTGTAGTGTCATTTTTCCTATGGTCCAATGTGTAAATTAAACAAAAAAGTGCACGTTTGTTATGATGTCCAAGATGGGGACCAGGATGTGGACATAATAAAAAATTAGGGAACATGATAGGAGACATTTTTACAATACATATAATCATTCTTATCTATCTAATACGATGACAACAGCTCTCCATACCTGCAGTCCACCATAAGGACCACCCTCTCTAATCCCTGAAAAATGAAATCATCCTCAGTGACGAAGAGAGGGGGCTAAGCGCCCCCCATGGTCTCAGAGCATTGACTCTTCTAAGAGTCCTAAGAGTCCTGCTCACACTGATGGGGTGCAGCTGTGGGACCCTATTTTCAGAGATGTTGTCCTCCACCCAACTCTCAAAAAGCTGAAAGGGTCTTCAGTAGAGATGGATAGTCGAGCTGGGCTATCAGACGGTCACCTCTGTAGCTGTAGTGTCATTTTTCCTATGGTCCAATGTGTAAATTAAACAAAAAAGTGCACGTTTGTTATGATGTCCAAGATGGGGACCAGGATGTGGACATAATAAAAAATTAGGGAACATGATAGGAGACATTTCTACAATACATATAATCATTCTTATCTATCTAATACGATGACAACAGCTCTCCATACCTGCAGTCCACCATAAGGACCACCCTCTCTAATCCCTGAAAAATGAAATCATCCTCAGTGACGAAGAGAGGGGGCTAAGCGCCCCCCATGGTCTCAGAGCATTGACTCTTCTAAGAGTCCTAAGAGTCCTGCTCACACTGATGGGGTGCAGCTGTGGGACCCTATTTTCAGAGATGATGTCCTCCACCCAACTCTCAAAAAGCTGAAAGGGTCTTCAGTAGAGATGGATAGTCGAGCTGGGCTATCAGACGGTCACCTCTGTAGCTGTAGTGTCATTTTTCCTATGGTCCAATGTGTAAATTAAACAAAAAAGTGCACGTTTGTTATGATGTCCAAGATGGGGACCAGGATGTGGACATAATAAAAAATTAGGGAACATGATAGGAGACATTTTTACAATACATATAATCATTCTTATCTATCTAATACGATGACAACAGCTCTCCATACCTGCAGTCCACCATAAGGACCACCCTCTCTAATCCCTGAAAAATGAAATCATCCTCAGTGACGAAGAGAGGGGGCTAAGCGCCCCCCATGGTCTCAGAGCATTGACTCTTCTAAGAGTCCTAAGAGTCCTGCTCACACTGATGGGGTGCAGCTGTGGGACCCTATTTTCAGAGATGTTGTCCTCCACCCAACTCTCAAAAAGCTGAAAGGGTCTTCAGTAGAGATGGATAGTCGAGCTGGGCTATCAGACGGTCCCCTCTGTAGCTGTAGTGTCATTTTTCCTATGGTCCAATGTGTAAATTAATCAAAAAAGTGCACGTTTCTTATGATGTCCAAGATGGGGACCAGGATGTAGACATAATAAAAAATTAGGGAACATGATAGGAGACATTTCTACAATACATATAATCATTCTTATCTATCTAATACGATGACAACAGCTCTCCATACCAGCAGTCCACCATAAGGACCACCCTCTCTAATCCCTGAAAAATGAAATCATCCTCAGTGACTAAGAGAGGGGGCTAAGCACCCCCCATGGTCTCAGAGCTTTGACTCTTCTAAGAGTTAAAAGAGTCCTGCTCCCACTGATGGGGTGCAGCTGTGGGACCCTATTTTCAGAGATGATGTCCTCCACCCAACTCTCAAAAAGCTGAAAGGGTCTTCAGTAGAGATGGATAGTCGAGCTGGGCTATCAGACGGTCACCTCTGTAGCTGTAGTGTCATTTTTCCTTGGTCCAATGTGTAAATTAAACAAAAAATTTCACGTTTCTTATGATGTCCAAGATGGGGACCAGGATGTAGACATAATAAAAAATTAGGGAACATGATAGGAGACATTTCTACAATACATATAATCATTCTTATCTATCTAATACGATGACAACAGCTCTCCATACCTGCAGTCCACCATAAGGACCACCCTCTCTAATCCCTGAAAAATGAAATCATCCTCAGTGACGAAGAGAGGGGGCTAAGCGCCCCCCATGGTCTCAGAGCATTGACTCTTCTAAGAGTCCTAAGAGTCCTGCTCCCACTGATGGGGTGCAGCTGTGGGACCCTATTTTCAGAGATGATGTCCTCCACCCAACTCTCAAAAAGCTGAAAGGGTCTTCAGTAGAGATGGATAGTCGAGCTGGGCTATCAGACGGTCACCTCTGTAGCTGTAGTGTCATTTTTCCTATGGTCCAATGTGTATATTAAACAAAAAAGTGCACGTTTGTTATGATGTCCAAGATGGGGACCAGGATGTGGACATAATAAAAAATTAGGGAACATGATAGGAGACATTTCTACAATACATATAATCATTCTTATCTATCTAATACGATGACAACAGCTCTCCATACCTGCAGTCCACCATAAGGACCACCCTCTCTAATCCCTGAAAAATGAAATCATCCTCAGTGACGAAGAGAGGGGGCTAAGCGCCCCCCATGGTCTCAGAGCATTGACTCTTCTAAGAGTCCTAAGAGTCCTGCTCACACTGATGGGGTGCAGCTGTGGGACCCTATTTTCAGAGATGATGTCCTCCACCCAACTCTCAAAAAGCTGAAAGGGTCTTCAGTAGAGATGGATAGTCGAGCTGGGCTATCAGACGGTCACCTCTGTAGCTGTAGTGTCATTTTTCCTATGGTCCAATGTGTAAATTAATCAAAAAAGTGCACGTTTCTTATGATGTCCAAGATGGGGACCAGGATGTAGACATAATAAAAAATTAGGGAACATGATAGGAGACATTTCTACAATACATATAATCATTCTTATCTATCTAATACGATGACAACAGCTCTCCATACCTGCAGTCCACCATAAGGACCACCCTCTCTAATCCCTGAAAAATGAAATCATCCTCAGTGACGAAGAGAGGGGGCTAAGCGCCCCCCATGGTCTCAGAGCATTGACTCTTCTAAGAGTTAAAAGAGTCCTGCTCCCACTGATGGGGTGCAGCTGTGGGACCCTATTTTCAGAGATGATGTCCTCCACCCAACTCTCAAAAAGCTGAAAGGGTCTTCAGTAGAGATGGATAGTCGAGCTGGGCTATCAGACGGTCACCTCTGTAGCTGTAGTGTCATTTTTCCTATGGTCCAATGTGTAAATTAAACAAAAAAGTTCACGTTTCTTATGATGTCCAAGATGGGGACCAGGATGTAGACATAATAAAAAATTAGGGAACATGATAGGAGACATTTCTACAATACATATAATCAATCTTATCTATCTAATACGATGACAACAGCTCTCCATACCTGCAGTCCACCATAAGGACCACCCTCTCTAATCCCTGAAAAATGAAATCATCCTCAGTGACGAAGAGAGGGGGCTAAGCGCCCCCCATGGTCTCAGAGCATTGACTCTTCTAAGAGTCCTAAGAGTCCTGCTCCCACTGATGGGGTGCAGCTGTGGGACCCTATTTTCAGAGATGATGTCCTCCACCCAACTCTAAAAAAAGCTGAAAGGGTCTTCAGTAGAGATGGATAGTCGAGCTGGGCTATCAGACGGTCACCTCTGTAGCTGTAGTGTCATTTTTCCTATGGTCCAATGTGTAAATTAAACAAAAAAGTGCACGTTTGTTATGATGTCCAAGATGGGGACCAGGATGTGGACATAATAAAAAATTAGGGAACATGATAGGAGACATTTCTACAATACATATAATCATTCTTATCTATCTAATACGATGACAACAGCTCTCCATACCTGCAGTCCACCATAAGGACCACCCTCTCTAATCCCTGAAAAATGAAATCATCCTCAGTGACGAAGAGAGGGGGCTAAGCGCCCCCCATGGTCTCAGAGCATTGACTCTTCTAAGAGTCCTAAGAGTCCTGCTCACACTGATGGGGTGCAGCTGTGGGACCCTATTTTCAGAGATGATGTCCTCCACCCAACTCTCAAAAAGCTGAAAGGGTCTTCAGTAGAGATGGATAGTCGAGCTGGGCTATCAGACGGTCACCTCTGTAGCTGTAGTGTCATTTTTCCTATGGTCCAATGTGTAAATTAAACAAAAAAGTGCACGTTTCTTATGATGTCCAAGATGGGGACCAGGATGTAGACATAATAAAAAATTAGGGAACATGATAGGAGACATTTCTACAATACATATAATCATTCTTATCTATCTAATACGATGACAACAGCTCTCCATACCTGCAGTCCACCATAAGGACCACCCTCTCTAATCCCTGAAAAATGAAATTATCCTCAGTGACGAAGAGAGGGGGCTAAGCGCCCCCCATGGTCTCAGAGCATTGACTCTTCTAAGAGTTAAAAGAGTCCTGCTCCCACTGATGGGGTGCAGCTGTGGGACCCTATTTTCAGAGATGATGTCCTCCACCCAACTCTCAAAAAGCTGAAAGGGTCTTCATTAGAGATGGATAGTCGAGCTGGGCTATCAGACGGTCACCTCTGTAGCTGTAGTGTCATTTTTCCTATGGTCCAATGTGTAAATTAAACAAAAAAGTGCACGTTTGTTATGATGTCCAAGATGGGGACCAGGATGTGGACATAATAAAAAATTAGGGAACATGATAGGAGACATTTTTACAATACATATAATCATTCTTATCTATCTAATGCGATGACAACAGCTCTCCATACCTGCAGTCCACCATAAGGACCACCCTCTCTAATCCCTGAAAAATGAAATCATCCTCAGTGACGAAGAGAGGGGGCTAAGCACCCCCCATGGTCTCAGAGCATTGACTCTTCTAAGAGTTAAAAGAGTCCTGCTCCCACTGATGGGGTGCAGCTGTGGGACCCTATTTTCAGAGATGATGTCCTCCACCCAACTCTCAAAAAGCTGAAAGGGACTTCAGTAGAGATGGATAGTCGAGCTGGGCTATCAGACGGTCACCTCTGTAGCTGTAGTTTCATTTTTCCTATGGTCCAATGTGTAAATTAAACAAAAAAGTTCACGTTTCTTATGATGTCCAAGATGGGGACCAGGATGTAGACATAATAAAAAATTAGGGAACATGATAGGAGACATTTCTACAATACATATAATCATTCTTATCTATCTAATACGATGACAACAGCTCTCCATACCTGCAGTCCACCATAAGGACCACCCTCTCTAATCCCTGAAAAATGAAATCATCCTCAGTGACGAAGAGAGGGGGCTAAGCGCCCCCCATGGTCTCAGAGCATTGACTCTTCTAAGAGTCCTAAGAGTCCTGCTCACACTGATGGGGTGCAGCTGTGGGACCCTATTTTCAGAGATGATGTCCTCCACCCAACTCTCAAAAAGCTGAAAGGGTCTTCAGTAGAGATGGATAGTCGAGCTGGGCTATCAGACGGTCACCTCTGTAGCTGCAGTGTCATTTTTCCTATGGTCCAATGTGTAAATTAATCAAAAAAGTGCACGTTTCTTATGATGTCCAAGATGGGGACCAGGATGTAGACATAATAAAAAATTAGGGAACATGATAGGAGACATTTCTACAATACATATAATCATTCTTATCTATCTAATACGATGACAACAGCTCTCCATACCTGCAGTCCACCATAAGGACCACCCTCTCTAATCCCTGAAAAACGAAATCATCCTCAGTGACGAAGAGAGGGGGCTAAGCGCCCCCCATGGTCTCAGAGCATTGACTCTTCTAAGAGTTAAAAGAGTCCTGCTCCCACTGATGGGGTGCAGCTGTGGGACCCTATTTTCAGAGATGATGTCCTCCACCCAACTCTCAATAAGCTGAAAGGGTCTTCAGTAGAGATGGATAGTCGAGCTGGGCTATCAGACGGTCACCTCTGTAGCTGTAGTGTCATTTTTCCTATGGTCCAATGTGTAAATTAAACTAAAAAGTTCACGTTTCTTATGATGTCCAAGATGGGGACCAGGATGTAGACATAATAAAAAATTAGGGAACATGATAGGAGACATTTCTACAATACATATAATCAATCTTATCTATCTAATACGATGACAACAGCTCTCCATACCTGCAGTCCACCATAAGGACCACCCTCTCTAATCCCTGAAAAATGAAATCATCCTCAGTGACGAAGAGAGGGGGCTAAGCGCCCCCCATGGTCTCAGAGCATTGACTCTTCTAAGAGTCCTAAGAGTCCTGCTCCCACTGATGGGGTGCAGCTGTGGGACCCTATTTTCAGAGATGATGTCCTCCACCCAACTCTAAAAAAAGCTGAAAGGGTCTTCAGTAGAGATGGATAGTCGAGCTGGGCTATCAGACGGTCACCTCTGTAGCTGTAGTGTCATTTTTCCTATGGTCCAATGTGTAAATTAAACAAAAAAGTGCACGTTTGTTATGATGTCCAAGATGGGGACCAGGATGTGGACATAATAAAAAATTAGGGAACATGATAGGAGACATTTCTACAATACATATAATCATTCTTATCTATCTAATACGATGACAACAGTTCTCCATACCTGCAGTCCACCATAAGGACCACCCTCTCTAATCCCTGAAAAATGAAATCATCCTCAGTGACGAAGAGAGGGGGCTAAGCGCCCCCCATGGTCTCAGAGCATTGACTCTTCTAAGAGTCCTAAGAGTCCTGCTCACACTGATGGGGTGCAGCTGTGGGACCCTATTTTCAGAGATGATGTCCTCCACCCAACTCTCAAAAAGCTGAAAGGGTCTTCAGTAGAGATGGATAGTCGAGCTGGGCTATCAGACGGTCACCTCTGTAGCTGTAGTGTCATTTTTCCTATGGTCCAATGTGTAAATTAAACAAAAAAGTGCACGTTTCTTATGATGTCCAAGATGGGGACCAGGATGTAGACATAATAAAAAATTAGGGAACATGATAGGAGACATTTCTACAATACATATAATCATTCTTATCTATCTAATACGATGACAACAGCTCTCCATACCTGCAGTCCACCATAAGGACCACCCTCTCTAATCCCTGAAAAATGAAATTATCCTCAGTGACGAAGAGAGGGGGCTAAGCGCCCCCCATGGTCTCAGAGCATTGACTCTTCTAAGAGTTAAAAGAGTCCTGCTCCCACTGATGGGGTGCAGCTGTGGGACCCTATTTTCAGAGATGATGTCCTCCACCCAACTCTCAAAAAGCTGAAAGGGTCTTCATTAGAGATGGATAGTCGAGCTGGGCTATCAGACGGTCACCTCTGTAGCTGTAGTGTCATTTTTCCTATGGTCCAATGTGTAAATTAAACAAAAAAGTGCACGTTTGTTATGATGTCCAAGATGGGGACCAGGATGTGGACATAATAAAAAATTAGGGAACATGATAGGAGACATTTCTACAATACATATAATCATTCTTATCTATCTAATACGATGACAACAGCTCTCCATACCTGCAGTCCACCATAAGGACCACCCTCTCTAATCCCTGAAAAATGAAATCATCCTCAGTGACGAAGAGAGGGGGCTAAGCGCCCCCCATGGTCTCAGAGCATTGACTCTTCTAAGAGTCCTAAGAGTCCTGCTCACACTGATGGGGTGCAGCTGTGGGACCCTATTTTCAGAGATGATGTCCTCCACCCAACTCTCAAAAAGCTGAAAGGGTCTTCAGTAGAGATGGATAGTCGAGCTGGGCTATCAGACGGTCACCTCTGTAGCTGTAGTGTCATTTTTCCTATGGTCCAATGTGTAAATTAAACAAAAAAGTTCACGTTTCTTATGATGTCCAAGATGGGGACCAGGATGTAGACATAATAAAAAATTAAGGAACATGATAGGAGACATTTATACAATACATATAATCAATCTTATCTATCTAATACGATGACAACAGCTCTCCATACCTGCAGTCCACCATAAGGACCACCCTCTCTAATCCCTGAAAAATGAAATCATCCTCAGTGACGAAGAGAGGGGGCTAAGTGCCCCCCATGGTCTCAGAGCATTGACTCTTCTAAGAGTCCTAAGAGTCCTGCTCCCACTGATGGGGTGCAGCTGTGGGACCCTATTTTCAGAGATGATGTCCTCCACCCAACTCTCAAAAAGCTGAAAGGGTCTTCAGTAGAGATGGATAGTCGAGCTGGGCTATCAGACGGTCACCTCTGTAGCTGTAGTGTCATTTTTCCTATGGTCCAATGTGTAAATTAAACAAAAAAGTGCACGTTTCTTATGATGTCCAAGATGGGGACCAGGATGTAGACATAATAAAAAATTAGGGAACATGATAGGAGACATTTCTACAATACATATAATCATTCTTATCTATCTAATACGATGACAACAGCTCTCCATACCTGCAGTCCACCATAAGGACCACCCTCTCTAATCCCTGAAAAATGAAATTATCCTCAGTGACGAAGAGAGGGGGCTAAGCGCCCCCCATGGTCTCAGAGCTTTGACTCTTCTAAGAGTTAAAAGAGTCCTGCTCCCACTGATGGGGTGCAGCTGTGGGACCCTATTTTCAGAGATGATGTCCTCCACCCAACTCTCAAAAAGCTGAAAGGGTCTTCAGTAGAGATGGATAGTCGAGCTGGGCTATCAGACGGTCACCTCTGTAGCTGTAGTGTCATTTTTCCTATGGTCCAATGTGTAAATTAAACAAAAAAGTGCACGTTTGTTATAATGTCCAAGATGGGGACCAGGATGTGGACATAATAAAAAATTAGGGAACATGATAGGAGACATTTCTACAATACATATAATCATTCTTATCTATCTAATACGATGACAACAGCTCTCCATACCTGCAGTCCACCATAAGGACCACCCTCTCTAATCCCTGAAAAATGAAATCATCCTCAGTGACGAAGAGAGGGGGCTAAGCGCCCCCCATGGTCTCAGAGCATTGACTCTTCTAAGAGTCCTAAGAGTCCTGCTCCCACTGATGGGGTGCAGCTGTGGGACCTTATGTTCAGAGATGATATCCTCCACCCAACTCTCAAAAAGCTGAAAGGGTCTTCAGTAGAGATGGATAGTCGAGCTGGGCTATCAGACGGTCACCTCTGTAGCTGTAGTGTCATTTTTCCTATGGTCCAATGTGTAAATTAAACAAAAAAGTGCACATTTCTTATGATGTCCAAGATGGGGACCAGGATGTAGACATAATAAAAAATTAGGGAACATGATAGGAGACATTTCTACAATACATATAATCATTCTTATCTATCTAATACGATGACAACAGCTCTCCATACCTGCAGTCCACCATAAGGACCACCCTCTCTAATCCCTGAAAAATGAAATCATCCTCAGTGACGAAGAGAGGGGGCTAAGCGCCCCCCATGGTCTCAGAGCATTGACTCTTCTAAGAGTTAAAAGAGTCCTGCTCCCACTGATGGGGTGCAGCTGTGGGACCCTATTTTCAGAGATGATGTCCTCCACCCAACTCTCAAAAAGCTGAAAGGGTCTTCAGTAGAGATGGATAGTCGAGCTGGGCTATCAGACGGTCACCTCTGTAGCTGTAGTGTCATTTTTCCTATGGTCCAATGTGTAAATTAAACAAAAAAGTGCACGTTTGTTATGATGTCCAAGATGGGGACCAGGATGTGGACATAATAAAAAATTAGGGAACATGATAGGAGACATTTCTACAATACATATAATCATTCTTATCTATCTAATACGATGACAACAGCTCTCCATACTTGCAGTCCACCATAAGGACCACCCTCTCTAATCCCTGAAAAATGAAATCATCCTCAGTGACGAAGAGAGGGGGCTAAGCGCCCCCCATGGTCTCAGAGCATTGACTCTTCTAAGAGTCCTAAGAGTCCTGCTCCCACTGATGGGGTGCAGCTGTGGGACCCTATTTTCAGAGATGATGTCCTCCACCCAACTCTCAAAAAGCTGAAAGGGTCTTCAGTAGAGATGGATAGTCGAGCTGGGCTATCAGACGGTCACCTCTGTAGCTGTAGTGTCATTTTTCCTATGGTCCAATGTGTAAATTAAACAAAAAAGTGCACGTTTGTTATGATGTCCAAGATGGGGACCAGGATGTGGACATAATAAAAAATTAGGGAACATGATAGGAGACATTTCTACAATACATATAATCATTCTTATCTATCTAATACGATGACAACAGCTCTCCATACCTGCAGTCCACCATAAGGACCACCCTCTCTAATCCCTGAAAAATGAAATCATCCTCAGTGACGAAGAGAGGGGGCTAAGCGCCCCCCATGGTCTCAGAGCATTGACTCTTCTAAGAGTCCTAAGAGTCCTGCTCACACTGATGGGGTGCAGCTGTGGGACCCTATTTTCAGAGATGATGTCCTCCACCCAACTCTCAAAAAGCTGAAAGGGTCTTCAGTAGAGATGGATAGTCGAGCTGGGCTATCAGACGGTCACCTCTGTAGCTGTAGTGTCATTTTTCCTATGGTCCAATGTGTAAATTAAACAAAAAAGTGCACGTTTCTTATGATGTCCAAGATGGGGACCAGGATGTAGACATAATAAAAAATTAGGGAACATGATAGGAGACATTTCTACAATACATATAATCATTCTTATCTATCTAATACGATGACAACAGCTCTCCATACCTGCAGTCCACCATAAGGACCACCCTCTCTAATCCCTGAAAAATGAAATTATCCTCAGTGACGAAGAGAGGGGGCTAAGCGCCCCCCATGGTCTCAGAGCATTTACTCTTCTAAGAGTCAAAAGAGTCCTGCTCCCACTGATGGGGTGCAGCTGTGGGACCCTATTTTCAGAGATGATGTCCTCCACCCAACTCTCAAAAAGCTGAAAGGGTCTTCATTAGAGATGGATAGTCGAGCTGGGCTCTCAGACGGTCACCTCTGTAGCTGTAGTGTCATTTTTCCTATGGTCCAATGTGTAAATTAAACAAAAAAGTGCACGTTTGTTATGATGTCCAAGATGGGGACCAGGATGTGGACATAATAAAAAATTAGGGAACATGATAGGAGACATTTTTACAATACATATAATCATTCTTATCTATCTAATACGATGACAACAGCTCTCCATACCTGCAGTCCACCATAAGGACCACCCTCTCTAATCCCTGAAAAATGAAATCATCCTCAGTGACGAAGAGAGGGGGCTAAGCACCCCCCATGGTCTCAGAGCATTGACTCTTCTAAGAGTTAAAAGAGTCCTGCTCCCACTGATGGGGTGCAGCTGTGGGACCCTATTTTCAGAGATGATGTCCTCCACCCAACTCTCAAAAAGCTGAAAGGGTCTTCAGTAGAGATGGATAGTCGAGCTGGGCTATCAGACGGTCACCTCTGTAGCTGTAGTTTCATTTTTCCTATGGTCCAATGTGTAAATTAAACAAAAAAGTTCACGTTTCTTATGATGTCCAAGATGGGGACCAGGATGTAGACATAATAAAAAATTAGGGAACATGATAGGAGACATTTCTACAATACATATAATCATTCTTATCTATCTAATACGATGACAACAGCTCTCCATACCTGCAGTCCACCATAAGGACCACCCTCTCTAATCCCTGAAAAATGAAATCATCCTCAGTGACGAAGAGAGGGGGCTAAGCGCCCCCCATGGTCTCAGAGCATTGACTCTTCTAAGAGTCCTAAGTGTCCTGCTCACACTGATGGGGTGCAGCTGTGGGACCCTATTTTCAGAGATGATGTCCTCCACCCAACTCTCAAAAAGCTGAAAGGGTCTTCAGTAGAGATGGATAGTCGAGCTGGGCTATCAGACGGTCACCTCTGTAGCTGTAGTGTCATTTTTCCTATGGTCCAATGTGTAAATTAATCAAAAAAGTGCACGTTTCTTATGATGTCCAAGATGGGGACCAGGATGTAGACATAATAAAAAATTAGGGAACATGATAGGAGACATTTCTACAATACATATAATCATTCTTATCTATCTAATACGATGACAACAGCTCTCCATACCTGCAGTCCACCATAAGGACCACCCTCTCTAATCCCTGAAAAATGAAATCATCCTCAGTGACGAAGAGAGGGGGCTAAGCGCCCCCCATGGTCTCAGAGCATTGACTCTTCTAAGAGTTAAAAGAGTCCTGCTCCCACTGATGGGGTGCAGCTGTGGGACCCTATTTTCAGAGATGATGTCCTCCACCCAACTCTCAAAAAGCTGAAAGGGTCTTCAGTAGAGATGGATAGTCGAGCTGGGCTATCAGACGGTCACCTCTGTAGCTGTAGTGTCATTTTTCCTATGGTCCAATGTGTAAATTAAACAAAAAAGTGCACGTTTCTTATGATGTCCAAGATGGGGACCAGGATGTAGACATAATAAAAAATTAGGGAACATGATAGGAGACATTTCTACAATACATATAATCATTCTTATCTATCTAATACGATGACAACAGCTCTCCATACCTGCAGTCCACCATAAGGACCACCCTCTCTAATCCCTGAAAAATGAAATTATCCTCAGTGACGAAGAGAGGGGGCTAAGCGCCCCCCATGGTCTCAGAGCTTTGACTCTTCTAAGAGTTAAAAGAGTCCTGCTCCCACTGATGGGGTGCAGCTGTGGGACCCTATTTTCAGAGATGATGTCCTCCACCCAACTCTCAAAAAGCTGAAAGGGTCTTCAGTAGAGATGGATAGTCGAGCTGGGCTATCAGACGGTCACCTCTGTAGCTGTAGTGTCATTTTTCCTATGGTCCAATGTGTAAATTAAACAAAAAAGTGCACGTTTGTTATAATGTCCAAGATGGGGACCAGGATGTGGACATAATAAAAAATTAGGGAACATGATAGGAGACATTTCTACAATACATATAATCATTCTTATCTATCTAATACGATGACAACAGCTCTCCATACCTGCAGTCCACCATAAGGACCACCCTCTCTAATCCCTGAAAAATGAAATCATCCTCAGTGACGAAGAGAGGGGGCTAAGCGCCCCCCATGGTCTCAGAGCATTGACTCTTCTAAGAGTCCTAAGAGTCCTGCTCCCACTGATGGGGTGCAGCTGTGGGACCTTATGTTCAGAGATGATATCCTCCACCCAACTCTCAAAAAGCTGAAAGGGTCTTCAGTAGAGATGGATAGTCGAGCTGGGCTATCAGACGGTCACCTCTGTAGCTGTAGTGTCATTTTTCCTATGGTCCAATGTGTAAATTAAACAAAAAAGTGCACATTTCTTATGATGTCCAAGATGGGGACCAGGATGTAGACATAATAAAAAATTAGGGAACATGATAGGAGACATTTCTACAATACATATAATCATTCTTATCTATCTAATACGATGACAACAGCTCTCCATACCTGCAGTCCACCATAAGGACCACCCTCTCTAATCCCTGAAAAATGAAATCATCCTCAGTGACGAAGAGAGGGGGCTAAGCGCCCCCCATGGTCTCAGAGCATTGACTCTTCTAAGAGTTAAAAGAGTCCTGCTCCCACTGATGGGGTGCAGCTGTGGGACCCTATTTTCAGAGATGATGTCCTCCACCCAACTCTCAAAAAGCTGAAAGGGTCTTCAGTAGAGATGGATAGTCGAGCTGGGCTATCAGACGGTCACCTCTGTAGCTGTAGTGTCATTTTTCCTATGGTCCAATGTGTAAATTAAACAAAAAAGTGCACGTTTGTTATGATGTCCAAGATGGGGACGAGGATGTGGACATAATAAAAAATTAGGGAACATGATAGGAGACATTTCTACAATACATATAATCATTCTTATCTATCTAATACGATGACAACAGCTCTCCATACTTGCAGTCCACCATAAGGACCACCCTCTCTAATCCCTGAAAAATGAAATCATCCTCAGTGACGAAGAGAGGGGGCTAAGCGCCCCCCATGGTCTCAGAGCATTGACTCTTCTAAGAGTCCTAAGAGTCCTGCTCCCACTGATGGGGTGCAGCTGTGGGACCCTATTTTCAGAGATGATGTCCTCCACCCAACTCTCAAAAAGCTGAAAGGGTCTTCAGTAGAGATGGATAGTCGAGCTGGGCTATCAGACGGTCACCTCTGTAGCTGTAGTGTCATTTTTCCTATGGTCCAATGTGTAAATTAAACAAAAAAGTGCACGTTTGTTATGATGTCCAAGATGGGGACCAGGATGTGGACATAATAAAAAATTAGGGAACATGATAGGAGACATTTCTACAATACATATAATCATTCTTATCTATCTAATACGATGACAACAGCTCTCCATACCTGCAGTCCACCATAAGGACCACCCTCTCTAATCCCTGAAAAATGAAATCATCCTCAGTGACGAAGAGAGGGGGCTAAGCGCCCCCCATGGTCTCAGAGCATTGACTCTTCTAAGAGTCCTAAGAGTCCTGCTCACACTGATGGGGTGCAGCTGTGGGACCCTATTTTCAGAGATGATGTCCTCCACCCAACTCTCAAAAAGCTGAAAGGGTCTTCAGTAGAGATGGATAGTCGAGCTGGGCTATCAGACGGTCACCTCTGTAGCTGTAGTGTCATTTTTCCTATGGTCCAATGTGTAAATTAAACAAAAAAGTGCACGTTTCTTATGATGTCCAAGATGGGGACCAGGATGTAGACATAATAAAAAATTAGGGAACATGATAGGAGACATTTCTACAATACATATAATCATTCTTATCTATCTAATACGATGACAACAGCTCTCCATACCTGCAGTCCACCATAAGGACCACCCTCTCTAATCCCTGAAAAATGAAATTATCCTCAGTGACGAAGAGAGGGGGCTAAGCGCCCCCCATGGTCTCAGAGCATTTACTCTTCTAAGAGTCAAAAGAGTTCTGCTCCCACTGATGGGGTGCAGCTGTGGGACCCTATTTTCAGAGATGATGTCCTCCACCCAACTCTCAAAAAGCTGAAAGGGTCTTCATTAGAGATGGATAGTCGAGCTGGGCTATCAGACGGTCACCTCTGTAGCTGTAGTGTCATTTTTCCTATGGTCCAATGTGTAAATTAAACAAAAAAGTGCACGTTTGTTATGATGTCCAAGATGGGGACCAGGATGTGGACATAATAAAAAATTAGGGAACATGATAGGAGACATTTTTACAATACATATAATCATTCTTATCTATCTAATACGATGACAACAGCTCTCCATACCTGCAGTCCACCATAAGGACCACCCTCTCTAATCCCTGAAAAATGAAATCATCCTCAGTGACGAAGAGAGGGGGCTAAGCACCCCCCATGGTCTCAGAGCATTGACTCTTCTAAGAGTTAAAAGAGTCCTGCTCCCACTGATGGGGTGCAGCTGTGGGACCCTATTTTCAGAGATGATGTCCTCCACCCAACTCTCAAAAAGCTGAAAGGGTCTTCAGTAGAGATGGATAGTCGAGCTGGGCTATCAGACGGTCACCTCTGTAGCTGTAGTTTCATTTTTCCTATGGTCCAATGTGTAAATTAAACAAAAAAGTTCACGTTTCTTATGATGTCCAAGATGGGGACCAGGATGTAGACATAATAAAAAATTAGGGAACATGATAGGAGACATTTCTACAATACATATAATCATTCTTATCTATCTAATACGATGACAACAGCTCTCCATACCTGCAGTCCACCATAAGGACCACCCTCTCTAATCCCTGAAAAATGAAATCATCCTCAGTGACGAAGAGAGGGGGCTAAGCGCCCCCCATGGTCTCAGAGCATTGACTCTTCTAAGAGTCCTAAGTGTCCTGCTCACACTGATGGGGTGCAGCTGTGGGACCCTATTTTCAGAGATGATGTCCTCCACCCAACTCTCAAAAAGCTGAAAGGGTCTTCAGTAGAGATGGATAGTCGAGCTGGGCTATCAGACGGTCACCTCTGTAGCTGTAGTGTCATTTTTTCTATGGTCCAATGTGTAAATTAATCAAAAAAGTGCACGTTTCTTATGATGTCCAAGATGGGGACCAGGATGTAGACATAATAAAAAATTAGGGAACATGATAGGAGACATTTCTACAATACATATAATCATTCTTATCTATCTAATACGATGACAACAGCTCTCCATACCTGCAGTCCACCATAAGGACCACCCTCTCTAATCCCTGAAAAATGAAATCATCCTCAGTGACGAAGAGAGGGGGCTAAGCGCCCCCCATGGTCTCAGAGCATTGACTCTTCTAAGAGTTAAAAGAGTCCTGCTCCCACTGATGGGGTGCAGCTGTGGGACCCTATTTTCAGAGATGATGTCCTCCACCCAACTCTCAAAAAGCTGAAAGGGTCTTCAGTAGAGATGGATAGTCGAGCTGGGCTATCAGACGGTCACCTCTGTAGCTGTAGTGTCATTTTTCCTATGGTCCAATGTGTAAATTAAACAAAAAAGTTCACGTTTCTTATGATGTCCAAGATGGGGACCAGGATGTAGACATAATAAAAAATTAGGGAACATGATAGGAGACATTTCTACAATACATATAATCAATCTTATCTATCTAATACGATGACAACAGCTCTCCATACCTGCAGTCCACCATAAGGACCACCCTCTCTAATCCCTGAAAAATGAAATCATCCTCAGTGACGAAGAAAGGGGGCTAAGCACCCCCCATGGTCTCAGAGCATTGACTCTTCTAAGAGTTAAAAGAGTCCTGCTCCCACTGATGGGGTGCAGCTGTGGGACCCTATTTTCAGAGATGATGTCCTCCACCCAACTCTCAAAAAGCTGAAAGGGTCTTCAGTAGAGATGGATAGTCGAGCTGGGCTATCAGACGGTCACCTCTGTAGCTGTAGTGTCATTTTTCCTATGGTCCAATGTGTAAATTAAACAAAAAAGTGCACGTTTGTTATGATGTCCAAGATGGGGACCAGGATGTGGACATAATAAAAAATTAGGGAACATGATAGGAGACATTTCTACAATACATATAATCATTCTTATCTATCTAATACGATGACAACAGCTCTCCATACCTGCAGTCCACCATAAGGACCACCCTCTCTAATCCCTGAAAAATGAAATCATCCTCAGTGACGAAGAGAGGGGGCTAAGCGCCCCCCATGGTCTCAGAGCATTGACTCTTCTAAGAGTCCTAAGAGTCCTGCTCACACTGATGGGGTGCAGCTGTGGGACCCTATTTTCAGAGATGATGTCCTCCACCCAACTCTCAAAAAGCTGAAAGGGTCTTCAGTAGAGATAGATAGTCGAGCTGGGCTATCAGACGGTCACCTCTGTAGCTGTAGTGTCATTTTTCCTATGGTCCAATGTGTAAATTAATAAAAAAAGTGCACGTTTCTTATGATGTCCAAGATGGGGACCAGGATGTAGACATAATAAAAAATTAGGGAACATGATAGGAGACATTTCTACAATACATATAATCATTCTTATCTATCTAATACGATGACAACAGCTCTCCATACCTGCAGTCCACCATAAGGACCACCCTCTCTAATCCCTGAAAAATGAAATCATCCTCAGTGACGAAGAGAGGGGGCTAAGTGCCCCCCATGGTCTCAGAGCATTGACTCTTCTAAGAGTCCTAAGAGTCCTGCTCCCACTGATGGGGTGCAGCTGTGGGACCCTATTTTCAGAGATGATGTCCTCCACCCAACTCTCAAAAAGCTGAAAGGGTCTTCAGTAGAGATGGATAGTCGAGCTGGGCTATCAGACGGTCACCTCTGTAGCTGTAGTGTCATTTTTCCTATGGTCCAATGTGTAAATTAAACAAAAAAGTGCACGTTTGTTATGATGTCCAAGATGGGGACCAGGATGTGGACATAATAAAAAATTAGGGAACATGATAGGAGACATTTCTACAATACATATAATCATTCTTATCTATCTAATACGATGACAACAGCTCTCCATACCTGCAGTCCACCATAAGGACCACCCTCTCTAATCCCTGAAAAATGAAATCATCCTCAGTGACGAAGAGAGGGGGCTAAGCGCCCCCCATGGTCTCAGAGCATTGACTCTTCTAAGAGTCCTAAGAGTCCTGCTCACACTGATGGGGTGCAGCTGTGGGACCCTATTTTCAGAGATGATGTCCTCCACCCAACTCTCAAAAAGCTGAAAGGGTCTTCAGTAGAGATGGATAGTCGAGCTGGGCTATCAGACGGTCACCTCTGTAGCTGTAGTGTCATTTTTCCTATGGTCCAATGTGTAAATTAAACAAAAAAGTGCACGTTTCTTATGATGTCCAAGATGGGGACCAGGATGTAGACATAATAAAAAATTAGGGAACATGATAGGAGACATTTCTACAATACATATAATCATTCTTATCTATCTAATACGATGACAACAGCTCTCCATACCTGCAGTCCACCATAAGGACCACCCTCTCTAATCCCTGAAAAATGAAATTATCCTCAGTGACGAAGAGAGGGGGCTAAGCGCCCCCCATGGTCTCAGAGCTTTGACTCTTCTAAGAGTTAAAAGAGTCCTGCTCCCACTGATGGGGTGCAGCTGTGGGACCCTATTTTCAGAGATGATGTCCTCCACCCAACTCTCAAAAAGCTGAAAGGGTCTTCAGTAGAGATGGATAGTCGAGCTGGGCTATCAGACGGTCACCTCTGTAGCTGTAGTGTCATTTTTCCTATGGTCCAATGTGTAAATTAAACAAAAAAGTGCACGTTTGTTATAATGTCCAAGATGGGGACCAGGATGTGGACATAATAAAAAATTAGGGAACATGATAGGAGACATTTCTACAATACATATAATCATTCTTATCTATCTAATACGATGACAACAGCTCTCCATACCTGCAGTCCACCATAAGGACCACCCTCTCTAATCCCTGAAAAATGAAATCATCCTCAGTGACGAAGAGAGGGGGCTAAGCGCCCCCCATGGTCTCAGAGCATTGACTCTTCTAAGAGTCCTAAGAGTCCTGCTCCCACTGATGGGGTGCAGCTGTGGGACCTTATGTTCAGAGATGATATCCTCCACCCAACTCTCAAAAAGCTGAAAGGGTCTTCAGTAGAGATGGATAGTCGAGCTGGGCTATCAGACGGTCACCTCTGTAGCTGTAGTGTCATTTTTCCTATGGTCCAATGTGTAAATTAAACAAAAAAGTGCACGTTTGTTATGATGTCCAAGATGGGGACCAGGATGTGGACATAATAAAAAATTAGGGAACATGATAGGAGACATTTCTACAATACATATAATCATTCTTATCTATCTAATACGATGACAACAGCTCTCCATACTTGCAGTCCACCATAAGGACCACCCTCTCTAATCCCTGAAAAATGAAATCATCCTCAGTGACGAAGAGAGGGGGCTAAGCGCCCCCCATGGTCTCAGAGCATTGACTCTTCTAAGAGTCCTAAGAGTCCTGCTCCCACTGATGGGGTGCAGCTGTGGGACCCTATTTTCAGAGATGATGTCCTCCACCCAACTCTCAAAAAGCTGAAAGGGTCTTCAGTAGAGATGGATAGTCGAGCTGGGCTATCAGACGGTCACCTCTGTAGCTGTAGTGTCATTTTTCCTATGGTCCAATGTGTAAATTAAACAAAAAAGTGCACGTTTGTTGTTATGATGTCCAAGATGGGGACCAGGATGTGGACATAATAAAAAATTAGGGAACATGATAGGAGACATTTCTACATTACATATAATCATTCTTATCTATCTAATACGATAACAACAGCTCTCTATACCTGCAGTCCACCATAAGGACCACCCTCTCTAATCCCTGAAAAATGAAATCATCCTCAGTGACGAAGAGAGGGGGCTAAGCGCCCCCCATGGTCTCAGAGCATTGACTCTTCTAAAAGTCTTAAGAGTCCTGCTCCCACTGATGGGGTGCAGCTGTGGGACCCTATTTTCAGAGATGATGTCCTCCACCCAACTCTCAAAAAGCTGAAAGGGTCTTCAGTAGAGATGGATAGTCGAGCTGGGCTATCAGACGGTCACCTCTGTAGCTGTAGTGTCATTTTTCCTATGGTCCAATGTGTAAATTAAACAAAAAAGTTCACGTTTCTTATGATGTCCAAGATGGGGACCAGGATGTAGACATAATAAAAAATTAGGGAACATGATAGGAGACATTTCTACAATACATATAATCAATCTTATCTATCTAATACGATGACAACAGCTCTCCATACCTGCAGTCCACCATAAGGACCACCCTCTCTAATCCCTGAAAAATGAAATCATCCTCAGTGACGAAGAGAGGGGGCTAAGCGCCCCCCATGGTCTCAGAGCATTGACTCTTCTAAGAGTCCTAAGAGTCCTGCTCCCACTGATGGGGTGCAGCTGTGGGACCCTATTTTCAGAGATGATGTCCTCCACCCAACTCTCAAAAAGCTGAAAGGGTCTTCAGTAGAGATGGATAGTCGAGCTGGGCTATCAGACGGTCACCTCTGTAGCTGTAGTGTCATTTTTCCTATGGTCCAATGTGTAAATTAAACAAAAAAGTGCACGTTTGTTATGATGTCCAAGATGGGGACCAGGATGTGGACATAATAAAAAATTAGGGAACATGATAGGAGACATTTCTACAATACATATAATCATTCTTATCTATCTAATACGATGACAACAGCTCTCCATACCTGCAGTCCACCATAAGGACCACCCTCTCTAATCCCTGAAAAATGAAATCATCCTAAGTGACGAAGAGAGGGGGCTAAGCGCCCCCCATGGTCTCAGAGCATTGACTCTTCTAAGAGTCCTAAGAGTCCTGCTCACACTGATGGGGTGCAGCTGTGGGACCCTATTTTCAGAGATGATGTCCTCCACCCAACTCTCAAAAAGCTGAAAGGGTCTTCAGTAGAGATGGATAGTCGAGCTGGGCTATCAGACGGTCACCTCTGTAGCTGTAGTGTCATTTTTCCTATGGTCCAATGTGTAAATTAATCAAAAAAGTGCACGTTTCTTATGATGTCCAAGATGGGGACCAGGATGTAGACATAATAAAAAATTAGGGAACATGATAGGAGACATTTCTACAATACATATAATCATTCTTATCTATCTAATACGATGACAACAGCTCTCCATACCTGCAGTCCACCATAAGGACCACCCTCTCTAATCCCTGAAAAATGAAATCATCCTCAGTGACGAAGAGAGGGGGCTAAGCGCCCCCCATGGTCTCAGAGCATTGACTCTTCTAAGAGTCCTAAGAGTCCTGCTCCCACTGATGGGGTGCAGCTGTGGGACCCTATTTTCAGAGATGATGTCCTCCACCCAACTCTCAAAAAGCTGAAAGGGTCTTCAGTAGAGATGGATAGTCGAGCTGGGCTATCAGACGGTCACCTCTGTAGCTGTAGTGTCATTTTTCCTATGGTCCAATGTGTAAATTAAACAAAAAAGTGCACGTTTGTTATGATGTCCAAGATGGGGACCAGGATGTGGACATAATAAAAAATTAGGGAACATGATAGGAGACATTTCTACAATACATATAATCATTCTTATCTATCTAATACGATGACAACAGCTCTCCATACCTGCAGTCCACCATAAGGACCACCCTCTCTAATCCCTGAAAAATGAAATCATCCTCAGTGACGAAGAGAGGGGGCTAAGCGCCCCCCATGGTCTCAGAGCATTGACTCTTCTAAGAGTCCTAAGAGTCCTGCTCACACTGATGGGGTGCAGCTGTGGGACCCTATTTTCAGAGATGATGTCCTCCACCCAACTCTCAAAAAGCTGAAAGGGTCTTCAGTAGAGATGGATAGTCGAGCTGGGCTATCAGACGGTCACCTCTGTAGCTGTAGTGTCATTTTTCCTATGGTCCAATGTGTAAATTAAACAAAAAAGTGCACGTTTCTTATGATGTCCAAGATGGGGACCAGGATGTAGACATAATAAAAAATTAGGGAACATGATAGGAGACATTTCTACAATACATATAATCATTCTTATCTATCTAATACGATGACAACAGCTCTCCATACCTGCAGTCCACCATAAGGACCACCCTCTCTAATCCCTGAAAAATGAAATCATCCTCAGTGACGAAGAGAGGGGGCTAAGCGCCCCCCATTGTCTCAGATCTTTGACTCTTCTAAGAGTTAAAAGAGTCCTGCTCCCACTGATGGGGTGCAGCTGTGGGACCCTATTTTCAGAGATGATGTCCTCCACCCAACTCTCAAAAAGCTGAAAGGGTCTTCAGTAGAGATGGATAGTCGAGCTGGGCTATCAGACGGTCACCTCTGTAGCTGTAGTGTCATTTTTCCTATGGTCCAATGTGTAAATTAAACAAAAAAGTGCACGTTTGTTATGATGTCCAAGATGGGGACCAGGATGTGGACATAATAAAAAATTAGGGAACATGATAGGAGACATTTCTACAATACATATAATCATTCTTATCTATCTAATACGATGACAACAGCTCTCCATACCTGCAGTCCACCATAAGGACCACCCTCTCTAATCCCTGAAAAATGAAATCATCCTCAGTGACGAAGAGAGGGGGCTAAGCGCCCCCCATGGTCTCAGAGCATTGACTCTTCTAAGAGTCCTAAGAGTCCTGCTCACACTGATGGGGTGCAGCTGTGGGACCCTATTTTCAGAGATGATGTCCTCCACCCAACTCTCAAAAAGCTGAAAGGGTCTTCAGTAGAGATGGATAGTCGAGCTGGGCTATCAGACGGTCACCTCTGTAGCTGTAGTGTCATTTTTCCTATGGTCCAATGTGTAAATTAAACAAAAAAGTGCACGTTTCTTATGATGTCCAAGATGGGGACCAGGATGTAGACATAATAAAAAATTAGGGAACATGATAGGAGACATTTCTACAATACATATAATCATTCTTATCTATCTAATACGATGACAACAGCTCTCCATACCTGCAGTCCACCATAAGGACCACCCTCTCTAATCCCTGAAAAATGAAATTATCCTCAGTGACGAAGAGAGGGGGCTAAGCGCCCCCCATGGTCTCAGAGCTTTGACTCTTCTAAGAGTTAAAAGAGTCCTGCTCCCACTGATGGGGTGCAGCTGTGGGACCCTATTTTCAGAGATGATGTCCTCCACCCAACTCTCAAAAAGCTGAAAGGGTCTTCAGTAGAGATGGATAGTCGAGCTGGGCTATCAGACGGTCACCTCTGTAGCTGTAGTGTCATTTTTCCTATGGTCCAATGTGTAAATTAAACAAAAAAGTGCACGTTTGTTATGATGTCCAAGATGGGGACCAGGATGTGGACATAATAAAAAATTAGGGAACATGATAGGAGACATTTCTACAATACATATAATCATTCTTATCTATCTAATACGATGACAACAGCTCTCCATACCTGCAGTCCACCATAAGGACCACCCTCTCTAATCCCTGAAAAATGAAATCATCCTCAGTGACGAAGAGAGGGGGCTAAGCGCCCCCCATGGTCTCAGAGCATTGACTCTTCTAAGAGTCCTAAGAGTCCTGCTCCCACTGATGGGGTGCAGCTGTGGGACCCTATTTTCAGAGATGATGTCCTCCACCCAACTCTCAAAAAGCTGAAAGGGTCTTCAGTAGAGATGGATAGTCGAGCTGGGCTATCAGACGGTCACCTCTGTAGCTGTAGTGTCATTTTTCCTATGGTCCAATGTGTAAATTAAACAAAAAAGTGCACGTTTGTTATGATGTCCAAGATGGGGACCAGGATGTGGACATAATAAAAAATTAGGGAACATGATAGGAGACATTTCTACAATACATATCATTCTTATCTATCTAATACGATGACAACAGCTCTCCATACCTGCAGTCCACCATAAGGACCACCCTCTCTAATCCCTGAAAAATGAAATCATCCTCAGTGACGAAGAGAGGGGGCTAAGCGCCCCCCATGGTCTCAGAGCATTGACTCTTCTAAGAGTCCTAAGAGTCCTGCTCCCACTGATGGGGTGCAGCTGTGGGACCTTATGTTCAGAGATGATATCCTCCACCCAACTCTCAAAAAGCTGAAAGGGTCTTCAGTAGAGATGGATAGTCGAGCTGGGCTATCAGACGGTCACCTCTGTAGCTGTAGTGTCATTTTTCCTATGGTCCAATGTGTAAATTAAACAAAAAAGTGCACATTTCTTATGATGTCCAAGATGGGGACCAGGATGTAGACATAATAAAAAATTAGGGAACATGATAGGAGACATTTCTACAATACATATGAAGTGACCAGCCAGGGAGGCCTCTGGCTGTGTAGTCGTGGCAGCACTATTTTCAAAGCACATCCCTGACTCCATCACTTCCTTAATGTTGAGAGAGTGTATGTCGGTATCTTCATCGGCCGATGCACAAAGAGGCTGCAGGCAACAGTCCAGATGCAATAAAAACGACATTTATTCACAACGATAAAGAGAAAAACACTCCGGTCAGCGGATTTCGGCAATATTAGTGGAGCTGGGGACAACCTGCCCAAACGCACCCTCTGATGGGGATATGCCCAGAGTACTCCTCCCACTCTTCAGCCAAGCATACACCGGACCCACACCGGCAGAATAGGCTTCGAGATTGCGCCACTGGACTCCCACTCTTCAGCCAAGCATACACCGGACCCACACCGGCAGAATAGGCTTTGAGGTTGCGTCCACCTCCTTATCTCCGGTGTCCCCTGATGTTCCGCTCACACCATCGCACTTGCCGCTGCAGATGCTCACTCTCCGCTGACCCGGATCTTTCTGTCTCACACACATTCAGACCTTGCCTAGATATCCGGCCGACTCCTCCTCCCCGGTGGCAACAGCCGTCCCACCCGGCCACTAGGGGGTGCCCTAACACATCATATAACAATAGTAAAACATTTTTAATAACAACAGTGCCGGGTTATCTATGCTAGACTAGTAGGGGGTAGGCCCACCCACTACATGCCTCCCCTCTTAAAATCCGAGCCTCCCGGCAAGGCTCTTAAACACATAAAAACATAAACACATAAAAACCTTTCGGTTCAGTCCTCAACAGCGGCACCAGTTCAGCGGCGCTCCCGGTCTTGAGGGGCGCTTGATGGCGCAACAGCGCTCCCGGTCTCTGGATAGCGCCCGGAGGCTCAACAGCGCTCCCGGTCTTCGCTGGAGGTGCCCGGAGGCTTCAAGAGCGCTCCCGGTCTTTGCTGGGGGCAACAGGCCCGTAAAACTTTACAACAACAGAGGAACTTTCTGCCGGTCTGGAACAACACCGGTCTCGGCAAGTGCTGGAGGCAACAACTTACTCTGGGGGCCAGGCTCTCTTCCATTCTTCCGCTTGAGCCTGGATGTAGGCCCCCAGAGTTTGTCCCGGTTGGCGGCGGATTCGCCTGAAAGACACCGGGGCGTAGGACGGTTCCTCCGGCACAGCTGCTGCAGCTCCTCTTGGCGGTGACGGTGTTCCTGCCCGGGATGGTGGTGGTGCATCCAGCATAATGACCGGCTTATTAGTCACGTTTTGGGTCACCGCTACCACGGCTGGGAACTTCTCCGGATCAGGAGCCGGTTCCATCACTGCTTCCGGGGCAGCAGCCAGGACGCGCTGGGGCTGAGGAGGCGCGGGCGGGAGCGGTTTGGCATGGCTCCGGCGCCGCTCTTGCTGCTCCTCCCACTCTATCTCCTCCTGCCACTGCTCCGCTTCCCGGGTGGTCGGCATGCGGGAGACGCAGACGGCAAACAGGCCGCGGCTACCGGCATCCGGCAGGAAGGTGACTTTTTCGCCCGGCCAAAGGGTGTGAAGTCGCTTAGGGAGTCCTTCGACGTCGAGATGAACCCGGTTATAAAAATAATCATCCCCGGTCTCTACTTCTCGGATGAAGCCGTATCCCTCTTGCTGATTAAACTTGACTACCACCCCGGTCACAAACTGCTGGGCTAACTTCTCGCCACCGGAACCGAACAGCATTTCCCGGGCAACAGTCTCAGCCAGGAGCCGTTCTTGGACGGGGTCAGGCTTCGGGGGCGGAACACTGGGGCGCGACTCCTCCGGTGAGACGATGACTGGGTCCCAGAAGAAGCCCAGGTGGTCCTTCTCTAGACGCCCGGCTAACTCCTCGGCCGACTCTGGCGCCGGAACAAAGGGTGTGGCGGCGGCGTTAAGCTGCGGGGTGTCCCATGGGAAAACAGCAACCCCCGGACGGCTTGGCATGGGCGGGGTAGCATAGGTCGCCTTCACCTCTGTGATGGTGCTCCCGGTTTGAGCATCCCATGAGGTCTTCCAGGAAACTTTGTCTGGCCTCGTAGAACCTCCCGGTCCAATGGGAAGGTCCGCTATCGCGGCCTCGCTAGCAGGGGCGAACCGAGGTCGGCCTCGACCGAGGCTGATGAGGGCCATCGTTGTCGCCAACTCCGCAGGTTGCCCAAAGTTCTCCATCTCGGTTTCCGACAGAATCGCTATTAATGGCGGTGGTGTCGACGCTGAGGCTGGAGGAAGTGGAGGCGGGTCTTCATTTCCCGCTCTTAAACGAACTCCACCCCCAGCCTCACGCATCATCTCGACTCCTCCGCTGAGGTACTTCTTTTTCTTTTTCTTCTTCCATGCCCTGGAGCTGGCGCCTCCCCTCTTTGGGCGGAGTACTCCATGCCTTCTCTTCGGCACCGGCCAGCCCCAGGTTCTTCTTTCGGCGCCAATTTTCCGCGCGCTTTCTGTTTCTTCACAGACGACGGCCATCTTGCCGCCATCTTGTGCCCGGTCCAACGCCTTGGGCACTTCTTCCTCCCACCATGGGACTGGAAATCTGTTCTCATAGTCCGAATTCCGTGCTTCAGGCACTACTTGGTCTTCAGTCTCCTGGTTCTCCGGCAAGGGACTTGGATCCTGCCGACTACGCCACAGGAAGTGACCAGCCAGGGAGGCCTCTGGCTGTGTAGTCGTGGCAGCACTATTTTCAAAGCACATCCCTGACTCCATCACTTCCTTAATGTTGAGAGAGTGTATGTCGGTATCTTCATCGGCCGATGCACAAAGAGGCTGCAGGC
Organism: Anomaloglossus baeobatrachus; assembly: GCF_048569485.1. Taxonomy (NCBI): domain Eukaryota; kingdom Metazoa; phylum Chordata; class Amphibia; order Anura; family Aromobatidae; genus Anomaloglossus; species Anomaloglossus baeobatrachus. Next base: position 229,747,614 of record NC_134357.1, read on the forward strand.
AACAGTCCAGATGCAATAAAAACGACATTTATTCACAACGATAAAGAGAAAAACACTCCGGTCAGCGGATTTCGGCAATATTAGTGGAGCTGGGGACAACCTGCCCAAACGCACCCTCTGATGGGGATATGCCCAGAGTACTCCTCCCACTCTTCAGCCAAGCATACACCGGACCCACACCGGCAGAATAGGCTTCGAGATTGCGCCACTGGACTCCCACTCTTCAGCCAAGCATACACCGGACCCACACCGGCAGAAAAGGCTTTGAGGTTGCGTCCACCTCCTTATCTCCGGTGTCCCCTGATGTTCCGCTCACACCATCGCACTTGCCGCTGCAGATGCTCACTCTCCGCTGACCCGGATCTTTCTGTCTCACACACATTCAGACCTTGCCTAGATATCCGGCCGACTCCTCCTCCCCGGTGGCAACAGCCGTCCCACCCGGCCACTAGGGGGTGCCCTAACACATCATATAACAATAGTAAAACATTTTTAATAACAACAGTGCCGGGTTATCTATGCTAGACTAGTAGGGGGTAGGCCCACCCACTACACATATAATCATTCTTATCTATCTAATACGATGACAACAGCTCTCCATACCTGCAGTCCACCATAAGGACCACCCTCTCTAATCCCTGAAAAATGAAATCATCCTCAGTGACGAAGAGAGGGGGCTAAGCGCCCCCCATTGTCTCAGATCTTTGACTCTTCTAAGAGTTAAAAGAGTCCTGCTCCCACTGATGGGGTGCAGCTGTGGGACCCTATTTTCAGAGATGATGTCCTCCACCCAACTCTCAAAAAGCTGAAAGGGTCTTCAGTAGAGATGGATAGTCGAGCTGGGCTATCAGACGGTCACCTCTGTAGCTGTAGTGTCATTTTTCCTATGGTCCAATGTGTAAATTAAACAAAAAAGTGCACGTTTGTTATGATGTCCAAGATGGGGACCAGGATGTGGACATAATAAAAAATTAGGGAACATGATAGGAGACATTTCTACAATACATATAATCATTCTTATCTATCTAATACGATGACAACAGCTCTCCATACCTGCAGTCCACCATAAGGACCACCCTCTCTAATCCCTGAAAAATGAAATCATCCTCAGTGACGAAGAGAGGGGGCTAAGCGCCCCCCATGGTCTCAGAGCATTGACTCTTCTAAGAGTCCTAAGAGTCCTGCTCACACTGATGGGGTGCAGCTGTGGGACCCTATTTTCAGAGATGATGTCCTCCACCCAACTCTCAAAAAGCTGAAAGGGTCTTCAGTAGAGATGGATAGTCGAGCTGGGCTATCAGACGGTCACCTCTGTAGCTGTAGTGTCATTTTTCCTATGGTCCAATGTGTAAATTAAACAAAAAAGTGCACGTTTCTTATGATGTCCAAGATGGGGACCAGGATGTAGACATAATAAAAAATTAGGGAACATGATAGGAGACATTTCTACAATACATATAATCATTCTTATCTATCTAATACGATGACAACAGCTCTCCATACCTGCAGTCCACCATAAGGACCACCCTCTCTAATCCCTGAAAAATGAAATTATCCTCAGTGACGAAGAGAGGGGGCTAAGCGCCCCCCATGGTCTCAGAGCTTTGACTCTTCTAAGAGTTAAAAGAGTCCTGCTCCCACTGATGGGGTGCAGCTGTGGGACCCTATTTTCAGAGATGATGTCCTCCACCCAACTCTCAAAAAGCTGAAAGGGTCTTCAGTAGAGATGGATAGTCGAGCTGGGCTATCAGACGGTCACCTCTGTAGCTGTAGTGTCATTTTTCCTATGGTCCAATGTGTAAATTAAACAAAAAAGTGCACGTTTGTTATGATGTCCAAGATGGGGACCAGGATGTGGACATAATAAAAAATTAGGGAACATGATAGGAGACATTTCTACAATACATATAATCATTCTTATCTATCTAATACGATGACAACAGCTCTCCATACCTGCAGTCCACCATAAGGACCACCCTCTCTAATCCCTGAAAAATGAAATCATCCTCAGTGACGAAGAGAGGGGGCTAAGCGCCCCCCATGGTCTCAGAGCATTGACTCTTCTAAGAGTCCTAAGAGTCCTGCTCCCACTGATGGGGTGCAGCTGTGGGACCCTATTTTCAGAGATGATGTCCTCCACCCAACTCTCAAAAAGCTGAAAGGGTCTTCAGTAGAGATGGATAGTCGAGCTGGGCTATCAGACGGTCACCTCTGTAGCTGTAGTGTCATTTTTCCTATGGTCCAATGTGTAAATTAAACAAAAAAGTGCACGTTTGTTATGATGTCCAAGATGGGGACCAGGATGTGGACATAATAAAAAATTAGGGAACATGATAGGAGACATTTCTACAATACATATCATTCTTATCTATCTAATACGATGACAACAGCTCTCCATACCTGCAGTCCACCATAAGGACCACCCTCTCTAATCCCTGAAAAATGAAATCATCCTCAGTGACGAAGAGAGGGGGCTAAGCGCCCCCCATGGTCTCAGAGCATTGACTCTTCTAAGAGTCCTAAGAGTCCTGCTCCCACTGATGGGGTGCAGCTGTGGGACCTTATGTTCAGAGATGATATCCTCCACCCAACTCTCAAAAAGCTGAAAGGGTCTTCAGTAGAGATGGATAGTCGAGCTGGGCTATCAGACGGTCACCTCTGTAGCTGTAGTGTCATTTTTCCTATGGTCCAATGTGTAAATTAAACAAAAAAGTGCACATTTCTTATGATGTCCAAGATGGGGACCAGGATGTAGACATAATAAAAAATTAGGGAACATGATAGGAGACATTTCTACAATACATATGAAGTGACCAGCCAGGGAGGCCTCTGGCTGTGTAGTCGTGGCAGCACTATTTTCAAAGCACATCCCTGACTCCATCACTTCCTTAATGTTGAGAGAGTGTATGTCGGTATCTTCATCGGCCGATGCACAAAGAGGCTGCAGGCAACAGTCCAGATGCAATAAAAACGACATTTATTCACAACGATAAAGAGAAAAACACTCCGGTCAGCGGATTTCGGCAATATTAGTGGAGCTGGGGACAACCTGCCCAAACGCACCCTCTGATGGGGATATGCCCAGAGTACTCCTCCCACTCTTCAGCCAAGCATACACCGGACCCACACCGGCAGAATAGGCTTCGAGATTGCGCCACTGGACTCCCACTCTTCAGCCAAGCATACACCGGACCCACACCGGCAGAATAGGCTTTGAGGTTGCGTCCACCTCCTTATCTCCGGTGTCCCCTGATGTTCCGCTCACACCATCGCACTTGCCGCTGCAGATGCTCACTCTCCGCTGACCCGGATCTTTCTGTCTCACACACATTCAGACCTTGCCTAGATATCCGGCCGACTCCTCCTCCCCGGTGGCAACAGCCGTCCCACCCGGCCACTAGGGGGTGCCCTAACACATCATATAACAATAGTAAAACATTTTTAATAACAACAGTGCCGGGTTATCTATGCTAGACTAGTAGGGGGTAGGCCCACCCACTACATGCCTCCCCTCTTAAAATCCGAGCCTCCCGGCAAGGCTCTTAAACACATAAAAACATAAACACATAAAAACCTTTCGGTTCAGTCCTCAACAGCGGCACCAGTTCAGCGGCGCTCCCGGTCTTGAGGGGCGCTTGATGGCGCAACAGCGCTCCCGGTCTCTGGATAGCGCCCGGAGGCTCAACAGCGCTCCCGGTCTTCGCTGGAGGTGCCCGGAGGCTTCAAGAGCGCTCCCGGTCTTTGCTGGGGGCAACAGGCCCGTAAAACTTTACAACAACAGAGGAACTTTCTGCCGGTCTGGAACAACACCGGTCTCGGCAAGTGCTGGAGGCAACAACTTACTCTGGGGGCCAGGCTCTCTTCCATTCTTCCGCTTGAGCCTGGATGTAGGCCCCCAGAGTTTGTCCCGGTTGGCGGCGGATTCGCCTGAAAGACACCGGGGCGTAGGACGGTTCCTCCGGCACAGCTGCTGCAGCTCCTCTTGGCGGTGACGGTGTTCCTGCCCGGGATGGTGGTGGTGCATCCAGCATAATGACCGGCTTATTAGTCACGTTTTGGGTCACCGCTACCACGGCTGGGAACTTCTCCGGATCAGGAGCCGGTTCCATCACTGCTTCCGGGGCAGCAGCCAGGACGCGCTGGGGCTGAGGAGGCGCGGGCGGGAGCGGTTTGGCATGGCTCCGGCGCCGCTCTTGCTGCTCCTCCCACTCTATCTCCTCCTGCCACTGCTCCGCTTCCCGGGTGGTCGGCATGCGGGAGACGCAGACGGCAAACAGGCCGCGGCTACCGGCATCCGGCAGGAAGGTGACTTTTTCGCCCGGCCAAAGGGTGTGAAGTCGCTTAGGGAGTCCTTCGACGTCGAGATGAACCCGGTTATAAAAATAATCATCCCCGGTCTCTACTTCTCGGATGAAGCCGTATCCCTCTTGCTGATTAAACTTGACTACCACCCCGGTCACAAACTGCTGGGCTAACTTCTCGCCACCGGAACCGAACAGCATTTCCCGGGCAACAGTCTCAGCCAGGAGCCGTTCTTGGACGGGGTCAGGCTTCGGGGGCGGAACACTGGGGCGCGACTCCTCCGGTGAGACGATGACTGGGTCCCAGAAGAAGCCCAGGTGGTCCTTCTCTAGACGCCCGGCTAACTCCTCGGCCGACTCTGGCGCCGGAACAAAGGGTGTGGCGGCGGCGTTAAGCTGCGGGGTGTCCCATGGGAAAACAGCAACCCCCGGACGGCTTGGCATGGGCGGGGTAGCATAGGTCGCCTTCACCTCTGTGATGGTGCTCCCGGTTTGAGCATCCCATGAGGTCTTCCAGGAAACTTTGTCTGGCCTCGTAGAACCTCCCGGTCCAATGGGAAGGTCCGCTATCGCGGCCTCGCTAGCAGGGGCGAACCGAGGTCGGCCTCGACCGAGGCTGATGAGGGCCATCGTTGTCGCCAACTCCGCAGGTTGCCCAAAGTTCTCCATCTCGGTTTCCGACAGAATCGCTATTAATGGCGGTGGTGTCGACGCTGAGGCTGGAGGAAGTGGAGGCGGGTCTTCATTTCCCGCTCTTAAACGAACTCCACCCCCAGCCTCACGCATCATCTCGACTCCTCCGCTGAGGTACTTCTTTTTCTTTTTCTTCTTCCATGCCCTGGAGCTGGCGCCTCCCCTCTTTGGGCGGAGTACTCCATGCCTTCTCTTCGGCACCGGCCAGCCCCAGGTTCTTCTTTCGGCGCCAATTTTCCGCGCGCTTTCTGTTTCTTCACAGACGACGGCCATCTTGCCGCCATCTTGTGCCCGGTCCAACGCCTTGGGCACTTCTTCCTCCCACCATGGGACTGGAAATCTGTTCTCATAGTCCGAATTCCGTGCTTCAGGCACTACTTGGTCTTCAGTCTCCTGGTTCTCCGGCAAGGGACTTGGATCCTGCCGACTACGCCACAGGAAGTGACCAGCCAGGGAGGCCTCTGGCTGTGTAGTCGTGGCAGCACTATTTTCAAAGCACATCCCTGACTCCATCACTTCCTTAATGTTGAGAGAGTGTATGTCGGTATCTTCATCGGCCGATGCACAAAGAGGCTGCAGGCAACAGTCCAGATGCAATAAAAACGACATTTATTCACAACGATAAAGAGAAAAACACTCCGGTCAGCGGATTTCGGCAATATTAGTGGAGCTGGGGACAACCTGCCCAAACGCACCCTCTGATGGGGATATGCCCAGAGTACTCCTCCCACTCTTCAGCCAAGCATACACCGGACCCACACCGGCAGAATAGGCTTCGAGATTGCGCCACTGGACTCCCACTCTTCAGCCAAGCATACACCGGACCCACACCGGCAGAAAAGGCTTTGAGGTTGCGTCCACCTCCTTATCTCCGGTGTCCCCTGATGTTCCGCTCACACCATCGCACTTGCCGCTGCAGATGCTCACTCTCCGCTGACCCGGATCTTTCTGTCTCACACACATTCAGACCTTGCCTAGATATCCGGCCGACTCCTCCTCCCCGGTGGCAACAGCCGTCCCACCCGGCCACTAGGGGGTGCCCTAACACATCATATAACAATAGTAAAACATTTTTAATAACAACAGTGCCGGGTTATCTATGCTAGACTAGTAGGGGGTAGGCCCACCCACTACACATATAATCATTCTTATCTATCTAATACGATGACAACAGCTCTCCATACCTGCAGTCCACCATAAGGACCACCCTCTCTAATCCCTGAAAAATGAAATTATCCTCAGTGACGAAGAGAGGGGGCTAAGCGCCCCCCATGGTCTCAGAGCTTTGACTCTTCTAAGAGTTAAAAGAGTCCTGCTCCCACTGATGGGGTGCAGCTGTGGGACCCTATTTTCAGAGATGATGTCCTCCACCCAACTCTCAAAAAGCTGAAAGGGTCTTCAGTAGAGATGGATAGTCGAGCTGGGCTATCAGACGGTCACCTCTGTAGCTGTAGTGTCATTTTTCCTATGGTCCAATGTGTAAATTAAACAAAAAAGTGCACGTTTGTTATGATGTCCAAGATGGGGACCAGGATGTGGACATAATAAAAAATTAGGGAACATGATAGGAGACATTTCTACAATACATATAATCATTCTTATCTATCTAATACGATGACAACAGCTCTCCATACCTGCAGTCCACCATAAGGACCACCCTCTCTAATCCCTGAAAAATGAAATCATCCTCAGTGACGAAGAGAGGGGGCTAAGCGCCCCCCATGGTCTCAGAGCATTGACTCTTCTAAGAGTCCTAAGAGTCCTGCTCCCACTGATGGGGTGCAGCTGTGGGACCTTATGTTCAGAGATGATATCCTCCACCCAACTCTCAAAAAGCTGAAAGGGTCTTCAGTAGAGATGGATAGTCGAGCTGGGCTATCAGACGGTCACCTCTGTAGCTGTAGTGTCATTTTTCCTATGGTCCAATGTGTAAATTAAACAAAAAAGTGCACATTTCTTATGATGTCCAAGATGGGGACCAGGATGTAGACATAATAAAAAATTAGGGAACATGATAGGAGACATTTCTACAATACATATAATCATTCTTATCTATCTAATACGATGACAACAGCTCTCCATACCTGCAGTCCACCATAAGGACCACCCTCTCTAATCCCTGAAAAATGAAATCATCCTCAGTGACGAAGAGAGGGGGCTAAGCACCCCCCATGGTCTCAGAGCATTGACTCTTCTAAGAGTTAAAAGAGTCCTGCTCCCACTGATGGGGTGCAGCTGTGGGACCCTATTTTCAGAGATGATGTCCTCCACCCAACTCTCAAAAAGCTGAAAGGGTCTTCAGTAGAGATGGATAGTCGAGCTGGGCTATCAGACGGTCACCTCTGTAGCTGTAGTGTCATTTTTCCTATGGTCCAATGTGTAAATTAAACAAAAAAGTGCACGTTTGTTATGATGTCCAAGATGGGGACCAGGATGTGGACATAATAAAAAATTAGGGAACATGATAGGAGACATTTCTACAATACATATAATCATTCTTATCTATCTAATACGATGACAACAGCTCTCCATACCTGCAGTCCACCATAAGGACCACCCTCTCTAATCCCTGAAAAATGAAATCATCCTCAGTGACGAAGAGAGGGGGCTAAGCGCCCCCCATGGTCTCAGAGCATTGACTCTTCTAAGAGTCCTAAGAGTCCTGCTCCCACTGATGGGGTGCAGCTGTGGGACCCTATTTTCAGAGATGATGTTCTCCACCCAACTCTCAAAAAGCTGAAAGGGTCTTCAGTAGAGATGGATAGTCGAGCTGGGCTATCAGACGGTCACCTCTGTAGCTGTAGTGTCATTTTTCCTATGGTCCAATGTGTAAATTAAACAAAAAAGTTCACGTTTCTTATGATGTCCAAGATGGGGACCAGGATGTAGACATAATAAAAAATTAGGGAACATGATAGGAGACATTTCTACAATACATATAATCAATCTTATCTATCTAATACGATGACAACAGCTCTCCATACCTGCAGTCCACCATAAGGACCACCCTCTCTAATCCCTGAAAAATGAAATCATCCTCAGTGACGAAGAGAGGGGGCTAAGCGCCCCCCATGGTCTCAGAGCATTGACTCTTCTAAGAGTCCTAAGAGTCCTGCTCCCACTGATGGGGTGCAGCTGTGGGACCCTATTTTCAGAGATGATGTCCTCCACCCAACTCTCAAAAAGCTGAAAGGGTCTTCAGTAGAGATGGATAGTCGAGCTGGGCTATCAGACGGTCACCTCTGTAGCTGTAGCGTCATTTTTCCTATGGTCCAATGTGTAAATTAAACAATAAAGTGCACGTTTGTTATGATGTCCAAGATGGGGACCAGGATGTGGACATAATAAAAAATTAGGGAACATGATAGGAGACATTTCTACAATACATATAATCATTCTTATCTATCTAATACGATGACAACAGCTCTCCATACCTGCAGTCCACCATAAGGACCACCCTCTCTAATCCCTGAAAAATGAAATCATCCTCAGTGACGAAGAGAGTGGGCTAAGCGCCCCCCATGGTCTCAGAGCATTGACTCTTCTAAGAGTCCTAAGAGTCCTGCTCCCACTGATGGGGTGCAGCTGTGGGACCCTATTTTCAGAGATGATGTCCTCCACCCAACTCTCAAAAAGCTGAAAGGGTCTTCAGTAGAGATGGATAGTCGAGCTGGGCTATCAGACGGTCACCTCTGTAGCTGTAGTGTCATTTTTCCTATGGTCCAATGTGTAAATTAAACAAAAAAGTGCACGTTTGTTATGATGTCCAAGATGGGGTCCAGGATGTGGACATAATAAAAAATTAGGGAACATGATAGGAGACATTTCTACAATACATATAATCATTCTTATCTATCTAATACGATGACAACAGCTCTCCATACCTGCAGTCCACCATAAGGACCACCCTCTCTAATCCCTGAAAAATGAAATCATCCTCAGTGACGAAGAGAGGGGGCTAAGCGCCCCCCATGGTCTCAGAGCATTGACTCTTCTAAGAGTCCTAAGAGTCCTGCTCCCACTGATGGGGTGCAGCTGTGGGACCCTATTTTCAGAGATGATGTCCTCCACCCAACTCTCAAAAAGCTGAAAGGGTCTTCAGTAGAGATGGATAGTCGAGCTGGGCTATCAGACGGTCACCTCTGTAGCTGTAGTGTCATTTTTCCTATGGTCCAATGTGTAAATTAAACAAAAAAGTGCACGTTTCTTATGATGTCCAAGATGGGGACCAGGATGTAGACATAATAAAAAATTAGGGAACATGATAGGAGACATTTCTACAATACATATAATCATTCTTATCTATCTAATACGATGACAACAGCTCTCCATACCTGCAGTCCACCATAAGGACCACCCTCTCTAATCCCTGAAAAATGAAATCATCCTCAGTGACGAAGAGAGGGGGCTAAGCGCCCCCCATGGTCTCAGAGCTTTGACTCTTCTAAGAGTTAAAAGAGTCCTGCTCCCACTGATGGGGTGCAGCTGTGGGACCCTATTTTCAGAGATGATGTCCTCCACCCAACTCTCAAAAAGCTGAAAGGGTCTTCAGTAGAGATGGATAGTCGAGCTGGGCTATCAGACGGTCACCTCTGTAGCTGTAGTGTCATTTTTCCTATGGTCCAATGTGTAAATTAAACAAAAAAGTGCACGTTTGTTATGATGTCCAAGATGGGGACCAGGATGTGGACATAATAAAAAATTAGGGAACATGATAGGAGACATTTCTACAATACATATAATCATTCTTATCTATCTAATACGATGACAACAGCTCTCCATACCTGCAGTCCACCATAAGGACCACCCTCTCTAATCCCTGAAAAATGAAATCATCCTCAGTGACGAAGAGAGGGGGCTAAGCGCCCCCCATGGTCTCAGAGCATTGACTCTTCTAAGAGTCCTAAGAGTCCTGCTCACACTGATGGGGTGCAGCTGTGGGACCCTATTTTCAGAGATGATGTCCTCCACCCAACTCTCAAAAAGCTGAAAGGGTCTTCAGTAGAGATGGATAGTCGAGCTGGGCTATCAGACGGTCACCTCTGTAGCTGTAGTGTCATTTTTCCTATGGTCCAATGTGTAAATTAAACAAAAAAGTGCACGTTTCTTATGATGTCCAAGATGGGGACCAGGATGTAGACATAATAAAAAATTAGGGAACATGATAGGAGACATTTCTACAATACATATAATCATTCTTATCTATCTAATACGATGACAACAGCTCTCCATACCTGCAGTCCACCATAAGGACCACCCTCTCTAATCCCTGAAAAATGAAATTATCCTCAGTGACGAAGAGAGGGGGCTAAGCGCCCCCCATGGTCTCAGAGCTTTGACTCTTCTAAGAGTTAAAAGAGTCCTGCTCCCACTGATGGGGTGCAGCTGTGGGACCCTATTTTCAGAGATGATGTCCTCCACCCAACTCTCAAAAAGCTGAAAGGGTCTTCAGTAGAGATGGATAGTCGAGCTGGGCTATCAGACGGTCACCTCTGTAGCTGTAGTGTCATTTTTCCTATGGTCCAATGTGTAAATTAAACAAAAAAGTGCACGTTTGTCATGATGTCCAAGATGGGGACCAGGATGTGGACATAATAAAAAATTAGGGAACATGATAGGAGACATTTCTACAATACATATAATCATTCTTATCTATCTAATACGATGACAACAGCTCTCCATACCTGCAGTCCACCATAAGGACCACCCTCTCTAATCCCTGAAAAATGAAATCATCCTCAGTGACGAAGAGAGGGGGCTAAGCGCCCCCCATGGTCTCAGAGCATTGACTCTTCTAAGAGTCCTAAGAGTCCTGCTCCCACTGATGGGGTGCAGCTGTGGGACCCTATTTTCAGAGATGATGTCCTCCACCCAACTCTCAAAAAGCTGAAAGGGTCTTCAGTAGAGATGGATAGTCGAGCTGGGCTATCAGACGGTCACCTCTGTAGCTGTAGTGTCATTTTTCCTATGGTCCAATGTGTAAATTAAACAAAAAAGTGCACGTTTGTTATGATGTCCAAGATGGGGACCAGGATGTGGACATAATAAAAAATTAGGGAACATGATAGGAGACATTTCTACAATACATATCATTCTTATCTATCTAATACGATGACAACAGCTCTCCATACCTGCAGTCCACCATAAGGACCACCCTCTCTAATCCCTGAAAAATGAAATCATCCTCAGTGACGAAGAGAGGGGGCTAAGCGCCCCCCATGGTCTCAGAGCATTGACTCTTCTAAGAGTCCTAAGAGTCCTGCTCCCACTGATGGGGTGCAGCTGTGGGACCTTATGTTCAGAGATGATATCCTCCACCCAACTCTCAAAAAGCTGAAAGGGTCTTCAGTAGAGATGGATAGTCGAGCTGGGCTATCAGACGGTCACCTCTGTAGCTGTAGTGTCATTTTTCCTATGGTCCAATGTGTAAATTAAACAAAAAAGTGCACATTTCTTATGATGTCCAAGATGGGGACCAGGATGTAGACATAATAAAAAATTAGGGAACATGATAGGAGACATTTCTACAATACATATAATCATTCTTATCTATCTAATACGATGACAACAGCTCTCCATACCTGCAGTCCACCATAAGGACCACCCTCTCTAATCCCTGAAAAATGAAATTATCCTCAGTGACGAAGAGAGGGGGCTAAGCGCCCCCCATGGTCTCAGAGCTTTGACTCTTCTAAGAGTTAAAAGAGTCCTGCTCCCACTGATGGGGTGCAGCTGTGGGACCCTATTTTCAGAGATGATGTCCTCCACCCAACTCTCAAAAAGCTGAAAGGGTCTTCAGTAGAGATGGATAGTCGAGCTGGGCTATCAGACGGTCACCTCTGTAGCTGTAGTGTCATTTTTCCTATGGTCCAATGTGTAAATTAAACAAAAAAGTGCACGTTTGTTATGATGTCCAAGATGGGGACCAGGATGTGGACATAATAAAAAATTAGGGAACATGATAGAAGACATTTCTACAATACATATAATCATTCTTATCTATCTAATACGATGACAACAGCTCTCCATACCTGCAGTCCACCATAAGGACCACCCTCTCTAATCCCTGAAAAATGAAATCATCCTCAGTGACGAAGAGAGGGGGCTAAGCGCCCCCCATGGTCTCAGAGCATTGACTCTTCTAAGAGTCCTAAGAGTCCTGCTCCCACTGATGGGGTGCAGCTGTGGGACCCTATTTTCAGAGATGATGTCCTCCACCCAACTCTCAAAAAGCTGAAAGGGTCTTCAGTAGAGATGGATAGTCGAGCTGGGCTATCAGACGGTCACCTCTGTAGCTGTAGTGTCATTTTTCCTATGGTCCAATGTGTAAATTAAACTAAAAAGTGCACGTTTGTTATGATGTCCAAGATGGGGACCAGGATGTGGACATAATAAAAAATTAGGGAACATGATAGGAGACATTTCTACAATACATATCATTCTTATCTATCTAATACGATGACAACAGCTCTCCATACCTGCAGTCCACCATAAGGACCACCCTCTCTAATCCCTGAAAAATGAAATCATCCTCAGTGACGAAGAGAGGGGGCTAAGCGCCCCCCATGGTCTCAGAGCATTGACTCTTCTAAGAGTCCTAAGAGTCCTGCTCCCACTGATGGGGTGCAGCTGTGGGACCTTATGTTCAGAGATGATATCCTCCACCCAACTCTCAAAAAGCTGAAAGGGTCTTCAGTAGAGATGGATAGTCGAGCTGGGCTATCAGACGGTCACCTCTGTAGCTGTAGTGTCATTTTTCCTATGGTCCAATGTGTAAATTAAACAAAAAAGTGCACATTTCTTATGATGTCCAAGATGGGGACCAGGATGTAGACATAATAAAAAATTAGGGAACATGATAGGAGACATTTCTACAATACATATAATCATTCTTATCTATCTAATACGATGACAACAGCTCTCCATACCTGCAGTCCACCATAAGGACCACCCTCTCTAATCCCTGAAAAATGAAATCATCCTCAGTGACGAAGAGAGGGGGCTAAGCGCCCCCCATGGTCTCAGAGCATTGACTCTTCTAAGAGTTAAAAGAGTCCTGCTCCCACTGATGGGGTGCAGCTGTGGGACCCTATTTTCAGAGATGATGTCCTCCACCCAACTCTCAAAAAGCTGAAAGGGTCTTCAGTAGAGATGGATAGTCGAGCTGGGCTATCAGACGGTCACCTCTGTAGCTGTAGTGTCATTTTTCCTATGGTCCAATGTGTAAATTAAACAAAAAAGTGCACGTTTGTTATGATGTCCAAGATGGGGACCAGGATGTGGACATAATAAAAAATTAGGGAACATGATAGGAGACATTTCTACAATACATATAATCATTCTTATCTATCTAATACGATGACAACAGCTCTCCATACCTGCAGTCCACCATAAGGACCACCCTCTCTAATCCCTGAAAAATGAAATCATCCTCAGTGACGAAGAGAGGGGGCTAAGCGCCCCCCATGGTCTCAGAGCATTGACTCTTCTAAGAGTCCTAAGAGTCCTGCTCCCACTGATGGGGTGCAGCTGTGGGACCCTATTTTCAGAGATGATGTCCTCCACCCAACTCTCAAAAAGCTGAAAGGGTCTTCAGTAGAGATGGATAGTCGAGCTGGGCTATCAGACGGTCACCTCTGTAGCTGTAGTGTCATTTTTCCTATGGTCCAATGTGTAAATTAAACAAAAAAGTGCACGTTTCTTATGATGTCCAAGATGGGGACCAGGATGTAGACATAATAAAAAATTAGGGAACATGATAGGAGACATTTCTACAATACATATAATCAATCTTATCTATCTAATACGATGACAACAGCTCTCCATACCTGCAGTCCACCATAAGGACCACCCTCTCTAATCCCTGAAAAATGAAATCATCCTCAGTGACGAAGAGAGGGGGCTAAGCGCCCCCCATGGTCTCAGAGCATTGACTCTTCTAAGAGTCCTAAGAGTCCTGCTCCCACTGATGGGGTGCAGCTGTGGGACCCTATTTTCAGAGATGATGTCCTCCACCCAACTCTCAAAAAGCTGAAAGGGTCTTCAGTAGAGATGGATAGTCGAGCTGGGCTATCAGACGGTCACCTCTGTAGCTGTAGTGTCATTTTTCCTATGGTCCAATGTGTAAATTAAACAAAAAAGTGCACGTTTGTTATGATGTCCAAGATGGGGACCAGGATGTGGACATAATAAAAAATTAGGGAACATGATAGGAGACATTTCTACAATACATATAATCATTCTTATCTATCTAATACGATGACAACAGCTCTCCATACCTGCAGTCCACCATAAGGACCACCCTCTCTAATCCCTGAAAAATGAAATCATCCTCAGTGACGAAGAGAGGGGGCTAAGCGCCCCCCATGGTCTCAGAGCATTGACTCTTCTAAGAGTCCTAAGAGTCCTGCTCCCACTGATGGGGTGCAGCTGTGGGACCCTATTTTCAGAGATGATGTCCTCCACCCAACTCTCAAAAAGCTGAAAGGGTCTTCAGTAGAGATGGATAGTCGAGCTGGGCTATCAGACGGTCACCTCTGTAGCTGTAGTGTCATTTTTCCTATGGTCCAATGTGTAAATTAAACAAAAAAGTGCACGTTTGTTATGATGTCCAAGATGGGGACCAGGATGTGGACATAATAAAAAATTAGGGAACATGATAGGAGACATTTCTACAATACATATAATCATTCTTATCTATCTAATACGATGACAACAGCTCTCCATACCTGCAGTCCACCATAAGGACCACCCTCTCTAATCCCTGAAAAATGAAATCATCCTCAGTGACGAAGAGAGGGGGCTAAGCGCCCCCCATGGTCTCAGAGCATTGACTCTTCTAAGAGTCCTAAGAGTCCTGCTCACACTGATGGGGTGCAGCTGTGGGACCCTATTTTCAGAGATGATGTCCTCCACCCAACTCTCAAAAAGCTGAAAGGGTCTTCAGTAGAGATGGATAGTCGAGCTGGGCTATCAGACGGTCACCTCTGTAGCTGTAGTGTCATTTTTCCTATGGTCCAATGTGTAAATTAATCAAAAAAGTGCACGTTTCTTATGATGTCCAAGATGGGGACCAGGATGTAGACATAATAAAAAATTAGGGAACATGATAGGAGACATTTCTACAATACATATAATCATTCTTATCTATCTAATACGATGACAACAGCTCTCCATACCTGCAGTCCACCATAAGGACCACCCTCTCTAATCCCTGAAAAATGAAATCATCCTCAGTGACGAAGAGAGGGGGCTAAGCGCCCCCCATGGTCTCAGAGCATTGACTCTTCTAAGAGTCCTAAGAGTCCTGCTCCCACTGATGGGGTGCAGCTGTGGGACCCTATTTTCAGAGATGATGTCCTCCACCCAACTCTCAAAAAGCTGAAAGGGTCTTCAGTAGAGATGGATAGTCGAGCTGGGCTATCAGACGGTCACCTCTGTAGCTGTAGTGTCATTTTTCCTATGGTCCAATGTGTAAATTAAACAAAAAAGTGCACGTTTGTTATGATGTCCAAGATGGGGACCAGGATGTGGACATAATAAAAAATTAGGGAACATGATAGGAGACATTTCTACAATACATATAATCATTCTTATCTATCTAATACGATGACAACAGCTCTCCATACCTGCAGTCCACCATAAGGACCACCCTCTCTAATCCCTGAAAAATGAAATCATCCTCAGTGACGAAGAGAGGGGGCTAAGCGCCCCCCATGGTCTCAGAGCATTGACTCTTCTAAGAGTCCTAAGAGTCCTGCTCACACTGATGGGGTGCAGCTGTGGGACCCTATTTTCAGAGATGATGTCCTCCACCCAACTCTCAAAAAGCTGAAAGGGTCTTCAGTAGAGATGGATAGTCGAGCTGGGCTATCAGACGGTCACCTCTGTAGCTGTAGTGTCATTTTTCCTATGGTCCAATGTGTAAATTAATCAAAAAAGTGCACGTTTCTTATGATGTCCAAGATGGGGACCAGGATGTAGACATAATAAAAAATTAGGGAACATGATAGGAGACATTTCTACAATACATATAATCATTCTTATCTATCTAATACGATGACAACAGCTCTCCATACCTGCAGTCCACCATAAGGACCACCCTCTCTAATCCCTGAAAAATGAAATCATCCTCAGTGACGAAGAGAGGGGGCTAAGCGCCCCCCATGGTCTCAGAGCATTGACTCTTCTAAGAGTTAAAAGAGTCCTGCTCCCACTGATGGGGTGCAGCTGTGGGACCCTATTTTCAGAGATGATGTCCTCCACCCAACTCTCAAAAAGCTGAAAGGGTCTTCAGTAGAGATGGATAGTCGAGCTGGGCTATCAGACGGTCACCTCTGTAGCTGTAGTGTCATTTTTCCTATGGTCCAATGTGTAAATTAAACAAAAAAGTTCACGTTTCTTATGATGTCCAAGATGGGGACCAGGATGTAGACATAATAAAAAATTAGGGAACTTGATAGGAGACATTTCTACAATACATATAATCAATCTTATCTATCTAATACGATGACAACAGCTCTCCATACCTGCAGTCCACCATAAGGACCACCCTCTCTAATCCCTGAAAAATGAAATCATCCTCAGTGACGAAGAGAGGGGGCTAAGCGCCCCCCATGGTCTCAGAGCATTGACTCTTCTAAGAGTCCTAAGAGTCCTGCTCCCACTGATGGGGTGCAGCTGTGGGACCCTATTTTCAGAGATGATGTCCTCCACCCAACTCTCAAAAAGCTGAAAGGGTCTTCAGTAGAGATGGATAGTCGAGCTGGGCTATCAGACGGTCACCTCTGTAGCTGTAGTGTCATTTTTCCTATGGTCCAATGTGTAAATTAAACAAAAAAGTGCACGTTTGTTATGATGTCCAAGATGGGGACCAGGATGTGGACATAATAAAAAATTAGGGAACATGATAGGAGACATTTCTACAATACATATAATCATTCTTATCTATCTAATACGATGACAACAGCTCTCCATACCTGCAGTCCACCATAAGGACCACCCTCTCTAATCCCTGAAAAATGAAATCATCCTCAGTGACGAAGAGAGGGGGCTAAGCGCCCCCCATGGTCTCAGAGCATTGACTCTTCTAAGAGTCCTAAGAGTCCTGCTCACACTGATGGGGTGCAGCTGTGGGACCCTATTTTCAGAGATGATGTCCTCCACCCAACTCTCAAAAAGCTGAAAGGGTCTTCAGTAGAGATGGATAGTCGAGCTGGGCTATCAGACGGTCACCTCTGTAGCTGTAGTGTCATTTTTCCTATGGTCCAATGTGTAAATTAAACAAAAAAGTGCACGTTTCTTATGATGCCCAAGATGGGGACCAGGATGTAGACATAATAAAAAATTAGGGAACATGATAGGAGACATTTCTACAATACATATAATCATTCTTATCTATCTAATACGATGACAACAGCTCTCCATACCTGCAGTCCACCATAAGGACCACCCTCTCTAATCCCTGAAAAATGAAATTATCCTCAGTGACGAAGAGAGGGGGCTAAGCGCCCCCCATGGTCTCAGAGCTTTGACTCTTCTAAGAGTTAAAAGAGTCCTGCTCCCACTGATGGGGTGCAGCTGTGGGACCCTATTTTCAGAGATGATGTCCTCCACCCAACTCTCAAAAAGCTGAAAGGGTCTTCAGTCGAGATGGATAGTCGAGCTGGGCTATCAGACGGTCACCTCTGTAGCTGTAGTGTCATTTTTCCTATGGTCCAATGTGTAAATTAAACAAAAAAGTGCACGTTTGTTATGATGTCCAAGATGGGGACCAGGATGTGGACATAATAAAAAATTAGGGAACATGATAGGAGACATTTCTACAATACATATAATCATTCTTATCTATCTAATACGATGACAACAGCTCTCCATACCTGCAGTCCACCATAAGGACCACCCTCTCTAATCCCTGAAAAATGAAATCATCCTCAGTGACGAAGAGAGGGGGCTAAGCGCCCCCCATGGTCTCAGAGCATTGACTCTTCTAAGAGTCCTAAGAGTCCTGCTCCCACTGATGGGGTGCAGCTGTGGGACCCTATTTTCAGAGATGATGTCCTCCACCCAACTCTCAAAAAGCTGAAAGGGTCTTCAGTAGAGATCGATAGTCGAGCTGGGCTATCAAACGGTCACCTCTGTAGCTGTAGTGTCATTTTTCCTATGGTCCAATGTGTAAATTAAACAAAAAAGTGCACGTTTGTTATGATGTCCAAGATGGGGACCAGGATGTGGACATAATAAAAAATTAGGGAACATGATAGGAGACATTTCTACAATACATATAATCATTCTTATCTATCTAATACGATGACAACAGCTCTCCATACCTGCAGTCCACCATAAGGACCACCCTCTCTAATCCCTGAAAAATGAAATCATCCTCAGTGACGAAGAGAGGGGGCTAAGCGCCCCCCATGGTCTCAGAGCATTGACTCTTCTAAGAGTCCTAAGAGTCCTGCTCACACTGATGGGGTGCAGCTGTGGGACCCTATTTTCAGAGATGATGTCCTCCACCCAACTCTCAAAAAGCTGAAAGGGTCTTCAGTAGAGATGGATAGTCGAGCTGGGCTATCAGACGGTCACCTCTGTAGCTGTAGTGTCATTTTTCCTATGGTCCAATGTGTAAATTAATCAAAAAAGTGCACGTTTCTTATGATGTCCAAGATGGGGACCAGGATGTAGACATAATAAAAAATTAGGGAACATGATAGGAGACATTTCTACAATACATATAATCATTCTTATCTATCTAATACGATGACAACAGCTCTCCATACCTGCAGTCCACCATAAGGACCACCCTCTCTAATCCCTGAAAAATGAAATCATCCTCAGTGACGAAGAGAGGGGGCTAAGCGCCCCCCATGGTCTCAGAGCATTGACTCTTCTAAGAGTTAAAAGAGTCCTGATCCCACTGATGGGGTGCAGCTGTGGGACCCTATTTTCAGAGATGATGTCCTCCACCCAACTCTCAAAAAGCTGAAAGGGTCTTCAGTAGAGATGGATAGTCGAGCTGGGCTATCAGACGGTCACCTCTGTAGCTGTAGTGTCATTTTTCCTATGGTCCAATGTGTAAATTAAACAAAAAAGTTCACGTTTCTTATGATGTCCAAGATGGGGACCAGGATGTAGACATAATAAAAAATTAGGGAACATGATAGGAGACATTTCTACAATACATATAATCAATCTTATCTATCTAATACGATGACAACAGCTCTCCATACCTGCAGTCCACCATAAGGACCACCCTCTCTAATCCCTGAAAAATGAAATCATCCTCAGTGACGAAGAGAGGGGGCTAAGCGCCCCCCATGGTCTCAGAGCATTGACTCTTCTAAGAGTCCTAAGAGTCCTGCTCCCACTGATGGGGTGCAGCTGTGGGACCCTATTTTCAGAGATGATGTCCTCCACCCAACTCTCAAAAAGCTGAAAGGGTCTTCAGTAGAGATGGATAGTCGAGCTGGGCTATCAGACGGTCACCTCTGTAGCTGTAGTGTCATTTTTCCTATGGTCCAATGTGTAAATTAAACAAAAAAGTGCACGTTTGTTATGATGTCCAAGATGGGGACCAGGATGTGGACATAATAAAAAATTAGGGAACATGATAGGAGACATTTCTACAATACATATAATCATTCTTATCTATCTAATACGATGACAACAGCTCTCCATACCTGCAGTCCACCATAAGGACCACCCTCTCTAATCCCTGAAAAATGAAATCATCCTCAGTGACGAAGAGAGGGGGCTAAGCGCCCCCCATGGTCTCAGAGCATTGACTCTTCTAAGAGTCCTAAGAGTCCTGCTCACACTGATGGGGTGCAGCTGTGGGACCCTATTTTCAGAGATGATGTCCTCCACCCAACTCTCAAAAAGCTGAAAGGGTCTTCAGTAGAGATGGATAGTCGAGCTGGGCTATCAGACGGTCACCTCTGTAGCTGTAGTGTCATTTTTCCTATGGTCCAATGTGTAAATTAAACAAAAAAGTGCACGTTTCTTATGATGCCCAAGATGGGGACCAGGATGTAGACATAATAAAAAATTAGGGAACATGATAGGAGACATTTCTACAATACATATAATCATTCTTATCTATCTAATACGATGACAACAGCTCTCCATACCTGCAGTCCACCATAAGGACCACCCTCTCTAATCCCTGAAAAATGAAATTATCCTCAGTGACGAAGAGAGGGGGCTAAGCGCCCCCCATGGTCTCAGAGCTTTGACTCTTCTAAGAGTTAAAAGAGTCCTGCTCCCACTGATGGGGTGCAGCTGTGGGACCCTATTTTCAGAGATGATGTCCTCCACCCAACTCTCAAAAAGCTGAAAGGGTCTTCAGTCGAGATGGATAGTCGAGCTGGGCTATCAGACGGTCACCTCTGTAGCTGTAGTGTCATTTTTCCTATGGTCCAATGTGTAAATTAAACAAAAAAGTGCACGTTTGTTATGATGTCCAAGATGGGGACCAGGATGTGGACATAATAAAAAATTAGGGAACATGATAGGAGACATTTCTACAATACATATAATCATTCTTATCTATCTAATACGATGACAACAGCTCTCCATACCTGCAGTCCACCATAAGGACCACCCTCTCTAATCCCTGAAAAATGAAATCATCCTCAGTGACGAAGAGAGGGGGCTAAGCGCCCCCCATGGTCTCAGAGCATTGACTCTTCTAAGAGTCCTAAGAGTCCTGCTCCCACTGATGGGGTGCAGCTGTGGGACCCTATTTTCAGAGATGATGTCCTCCACCCAACTCTCAAAAAGCTGAAAGGGTCTTCAGTAGAGATGGATAGTCGAGCTGGGCTATCAAACGGTCACCTCTGTAGCTGTAGTGTCATTTTTCCTATGGTCCAATGTGTAAATTAAACAAAAAAGTGCACGTTTGTTATGATGTCCAAGATGGGGACCAGGATGTGGACATAATAAAAAATTAGGGAACATGATAGGAGACATTTCTACAATACATATAATCATTCTTATCTATCTAATACGATGACAACAGCTCTCCATACCTGCAGTCCACCATAAGGACCACCCTCTCTAATCCCTGAAAAATGAAATCATCCTCAGTGACGAAGAGAGGGGGCTAAGCGCCCCCCATGGTCTCAGAGCATTGACTCTTCTAAGAGTCCTAAGAGTCCTGCTCCCACTGATGGGGTGCAGCTGTGGGACCCTATTTTCAGAGATGATGTCCTCCACCCAACTCTCAAAAAGCTGAAAGGGTCTTCAGTAGAGATGGATAGTCGAGCTGGGCTATCAGACGGTCACCTCTGTAGCTGTAATGTCATTTTTCCTATGGTCCAATGTGTAAATTAAACAAAAAAGTGCACGTTTGTTATGATGTCCAAGATGGGGACCAGGATGTGGACATAATAAAAAATTAGGGAACATGATAGGAGACATTTCTACAATACATATCATTCTTATCTATCTAATACGATGACAACAGCTCTCCATACCTGCAGTCCACCATAAGGACCACCCTCTCTAATCCCTGAAAAATGAAATCATCCTCAGTGACGAAGAGAGGGGGCTAAGCGCCCCCCATGGTCTCAGAGCATTGACTCTTCTAAGAGTCCTAAGAGTCCTGCTCCCACTGATGGGGTGCAGCTGTGGGACCTTATGTTCAGAGATGATATCCTCCACCCAACTCTCAAAAAGCTGAAAGGGTCTTCAGTAGAGATGGATAGTCGAGCTGGGCTATCAGACGGTCACCTCTGTAGCTGTAGTGTCATTTTTCCTATGGTCCAATGTGTAAATTAAACAAAAAAGTGCACATTTCTTATGATGTCCAAGATGGGGACCAGGATGTAGACATAATAAAAAATTAGGGAACATGATAGGAGACATTTCTACAATACATATAATCATTCTTATCTATCTAATACGATGACAACAGCTCTCCATACCTGCAGTCCACCATAAGGACCACCCTCTCTAATCCCTGAAAAATGAAATCATCCTCAGTGACGAAGAGAGGGGGCTAAGCGCCCCCCATGGTCTCAGAGCATTGACTCTTCTAAGAGTTAAAAGAGTCCTGCTCCCACTGATGGGGTGCAGCTGTGGGACCCTATTTTCAGAGATGATGTCCTCCACCCAACTCTCAAAAAGCTGAAAGGGTCTTCAGTAGAGATGGATAGTCGAGCTGGGCTATCAGACGGTCACCTCTGTAGCTGTAGTGTCATTTTTCCTATGGTCCAATGTGTAAATTAAACAAAAAAGTGCACGTTTGTTGTTATGATGTCCAAGATGGGGACCAGGATGTGGACATAATAAAAAATTAGGGAACATGATAGGAGACATTTCTACATTACATATAATCATTCTTATCTATCTAATACGATAACAACAGCTCTCTATACCTGCAGTCCACCATAAGGACCACCCTCTCTAATCCCTGAAAAATGAAATCATCCTCAGTGACGAAGAGAGGGGGCTAAGCGCCCCCCATGGTCTCAGAGCATTGACTCTTCTAAAAGTCCTAAGAGTCCTGCTCCCACTGATGGGGTGCAGCTGTGGGACCCTATTTTCAGAGATGATGTCCTCCACCCAACTCTCAAAAAGCTGAAAGGGTCTTCAGTAGAGATGGATAGTCGAGCTGGGCTATCAGACGGTCACCTCTGTAGCTGTAGTGTCATTTTTCCTATGGTCCAATGTGTAAATTAAACAAAAAAGTTCACGTTTCTTATGATGTCCAAGATGGGGACCAGGATGTAGACATAATAAAAAATTAGGGAACATGATAGGAGACATTTCTACAATACATATAATCAATCTTATCTATCTAATACGATGACAACAGCTCTCCATACCTGCAGTCCACCATAAGGACCACCCTCTCTAATCCCTGAAAAATGAAATCATCCTCAGTGACGAAGAGAGGGGGCTAAGCGCCCCCCATGGTCTCAGAGCATTGACTCTTCTAAGAGTCCTAAGAGTCCTGCTCCCACTGATGGGGTGCAGCTGTGGGACCCTATTTTCAGAGATGATGTCCTCCACCCAACTCTCAAAAAGCTGAAAGGGTCTTCAGTAGAGATGGATAGTCGAGCTGGGCTATCAGACGGTCACCTCTGTAGCTGTAGTGTCATTTTTCCTATGGTCCAATGTGTAAATTAAACAAAAAAGTGCACGTTTGTTATGATGTCCAAGATGGGGACCAGGATGTGGACATAATAAAAAATTAGGGAACATGATAGGAGACATTTCTACAATACATATAATCATTCTTATCTATCTAATACGATGACAACAGCTCTCCATACCTGCAGTCCACCATAAGGACCACCCTCTCTAATCCCTGAAAAATGAAATCATCCTCAGTGACGAAGAGAGGGGGCTAAGCGCCCCCCATGGTCTCAGAGCATTGACTCTTCTAAGAGTCCTAAGAGTCCTGCTCACACTGATGGGGTGCAGCTGTGGGACCCTATTTTCAGAGATGATGTCCTCCACCCAACTCTCAAAAAGCTGAAAGGGTCTTCAGTAGAGATGGATAGTCGAGCTGGGCTATCAGACGGTCACCTCTGTAGCTGTAGTGTCATTTTTCCTATGGTCCAATGTGTAAATTAAACAAAAAAGTGCACGTTTCTTATGATGCCCAAGATGGGGACCAGGATGTAGACATAATAAAAAATTAGGGAACATGATAGGAGACATTTCTACAATACATATAATCATTCTTATCTATCTAATACGATGACAACAGCTCTCCATACCTGCAGTCCACCATAAGGACCACCCTCTCTAATCCCTGAAAAATGAAATTATCCTCAGTGACGAAGAGAGGGGGCTAAGCGCCCCCCATGGTCTCAGAGCTTTGACTCTTCTAAGAGTTAAAAGAGTCCTGCTCCCACTGATGGGGTGCAGCTGTGGGACCCTATTTTCAGAGATGATGTCCTCCACCCAACTCTCAAAAAGCTGAAAGGGTCTTCAGTCGAGATGGATAGTCGAGCTGGGCTATCAGACGGTCACCTCTGTAGCTGTAGTGTCATTTTTCCTATGGTCCAATGTGTAAATTAAACAAAAAAGTGCACGTTTGTTATGATGTCCAAGATGGGGACCAGTATGTGGACATAATAAAAAATTAGGGAACATGATAGGAGACATTTCTACAATACATATAATCATTCTTATCTATCTAATACGATGACAACAGCTCTCCATACCTGCAGTCCACCATAAGGACCACCCTCTCTAATCCCTGAAAAATGAAATCATCCTCAGTGACGAAGAGAGGGGGCTAAGCGCCCCCCATGGTCTCAGAGCATTGACTCTTCTAAGAGTCCTAAGAGTCCTGCTCCCACTGATGGGGTGCAGCTGTGGGACCCTATTTTCAGAGATGATGTCCTCCACCCAACTCTCAAAAAGCTGAAAGGGTCTTCAGTAGAGATGGATAGTCGAGCTGGGCTATCAAACGGTCACCTCTGTAGCTGTAGTGTCATTTTTCCTATGGTCCAATGTGTAAATTAAACAAAAAAGTGCACGTTTGTTATGATGTCCAAGATGGGGACCAGGATGTGGACATAATAAAAAATTAGGGAACATGATAGGAGACATTTCTACAATACATATAATCATTCTTATCTATCTAATACGATGACAACAGCTCTCCATACCTGCAGTCCACCATAAGGACCACCCTCTCTAATCCCTGAAAAATGAAATCATCCTCAGTGACGAAGAGAGGGGGCTAAGCGCCCCCCATGGTCTCAGAGCATTGACTCTTCTAAGAGTCCTAAGAGTCCTGCTCCCACTGATGGGGTGCAGCTGTGGGACCCTATTTTCAGAGATGATGTCCTCCACCCAACTCTCAAAAAGCTGAAAGGGTCTTCAGTAGAGATGGATAGTCGAGCTGGGCTATCAGACGGTCACCTCTGTAGCTGTAGTGTCATTTTTCCTATGGTCCAATGTGTAAATTAAACAAAAAAGTGCACGTTTGTTATGATGTCCAAGATGGGGACCAGGATGTGGACATAATAAAAAATTAGGGAACATGATAGGAGACATTTCTACAATACATATCATTCTTATCTATCTAATACGATGACAACAGCTCTCCATACCTGCAGTCCACCATAAGGACCACCCTCTCTAATCCCTGAAAAATGAAATCATCCTCAGTGACGAAGAGAGGGGGCTAAGCGCCCCCCATGGTCTCAGAGCATTGACTCTTCTAAGAGTCCTAAGAGTCCTGCTCCCACTGATGGGGTGCAGCTGTGGGACCTTATGTTCAGAGATGATATCCTCCACCCAACTCTCAAAAAGCTGAAAGGGTCTTCAGTAGAGATGGATAGTCGAGCTGGGCTATCAGACGGTCACCTCTGTAGCTGTAGTGTCATTTTTCCTATGGTCCAATGTGTAAATTAAACAAAAAAGTGCACATTTCTTATGATGTCCAAGATGGGGACCAGGATGTAGACATAATAAAAAATTAGGGAACATGATAGGAGACATTTCTACAATACATATAATCATTCTTATCTATCTAATACGATGACAACAGCTCTCCATACCTGCAGTCCACCATAAGGACCACCCTCTCTAATCCCTGAAAAATGAAATCATCCTCAGTGACGAAGAGAGGGGGCTAAGCGCCCCCCATGGTCTCAGAGCATTGACTCTTCTAAGAGTTAAAAGAGTCCTGCTCCCACTGATGGGGTGCAGCTGTGGGACCCTATTTTCAGAGATGATGTCCTCCACCCAACTCTCAAAAAGCTGAAAGGGTCTTCAGTAGAGATGGATAGTCGAGCTGGGCTATCAGACGGTCACCTCTGTAGCTGTAGTGTCATTTTTCCTATGGTCCAATGTGTAAATTAAACAAAAAAGTGCACGTTTGTTGTTATGATGTCCAAGATGGGGACCAGGATGTGGACATAATAAAAAATTAGGGAACATGATAGGAGACATTTCTACATTACATATAATCATTCTTATCTATCTAATATGATAACAACAGCTCTCTATACCTGCAGTCCACCATAAGGACCACCCTCTCTAATCCCTGAAAAATGAAATCATCCTCAGTGACGAAGAGAGGGGGCTAAGCGCCCCCCATGGTCTCAGAGCATTGACTCTTCTAAAAGTCCTAAGAGTCCTGCTCCCACTGATGGGGTGCAGCTGTGGGACCCTATTTTCAGAGATGATGTCCTCCACCCAACTCTCAAAAAGCTGAAAGGGTCTTCAGTAGAGATGGATAGTCGAGTTGGGCTATCAGACGGTCACCTCTGTAGCTGTAGTGTTATCTTTCTTACGGTTCTAATGTTTAAATGTGTTATGATGTCCAAGATGGGGACCAGGATGTGGAAATGATAACAAAATAGGGAACATGATAGGAGACATTTTTACAATACAGACCTGCATCCCATCAAATGTTAAGGGCATATAGAGACAATCAACTTGTATGTAGACTAATCCAAGGTCCAGGTTCTATTGGTGCAATGCCCAGATGCCAAAATGTAACATCTTTCTGAACATGCAGATGGATAGGGATTCTTTATGCATGGTGATGTCAACTTCCCGTATAGGAATACAGAGTAATGGCTGTAATAGAATACCATAAAACAGATTCCAGATTTTGTTCTATATAGTCAGTGTGTGATGACACATAAGGCACCAAATACAATATACCGGTAGTCCTATAATCTAACACTAATCAATATAATGGCCCTTTCTAAATTCTTCAGTCTTCCTTTCTAGATCCCTATATAATCCCTGGAAAAAAAAGAAAAAAAGAAAGGGTCAAAGTCCTAGAATTCGGAAGACTAATGTAAAAATGGAAGATGGACTTCAATTGGTTGTGTTTATATGTGATCTGAGGTCCTTAAATTAGATTGTGACTAGATGCTCCATATGTGCACATACGTGAGAACAAATAATGGATAACCATCCCCCACCTACCAATTCTTCAGATTATAATGACATATTACAATGCAGACGTTACAACAATCCAAATTGTAATGGTCCCAGTGATCTAAAATGGCGGAATTTGCTCCACATTTTTCTGTATCACTCACTTCAAAACCTGCCAATCCATATTTTTTCAATTTTGCACCTTAATGATAAATGTGCGGCAATATTATGCCAGTGCAAGTGTTTAAGCATGGCAATGCACTTCCAATGTTAGATCAGATCAATGCGTCAAATAATTCAAGTCAAGTAAAACAAATCTATTTTAGAAAACTGGTATTTTTTATCATGTTAAAAATGATTGTCACAGAAACTTATTTGATGTATCGGTGGCACGGTGACTGCAGCGCTGGGGTCCTTGGTTCAAGTCCCACTAAGGACAACATCTGCAAGGAGTTTGTATGTTCTTCCCGTGCTTGCGTGGGTTTCCTCCGGTTTCCCACACTCCAATAACATACTGATAGGGAATTTAGATTGTGAACCCCAATTGGGACAGTGTTGCCAATGTATGTAAAATGCTGTGGAATTGATAGCGCTATATAAATATTATTATCTCCAAGTGGATGTCTCCATGTTTGCTGCATGGAGTTCTCTGCGTCCAACATTCCGCCATGTGACCTCACATAGAACCTTCATCACCCAAGTCTACACATTCTAACAGCAAAGACTGAAGCAATGTATAGTGCGTTACAGCCACAATCAGGACATTTGGAGGGTAAAGCTATGTTCACACAGGTTGTTTTTGGTGGGTTTTTTTTTTGCATTTTGTTTTATTTGTTTTATGCAAATACATGGTAACAAAAAACTGCTTGTTATCATACTAGCAAAACCTATGAGATTCCAGAAATCTCCTGCACACGCAGACTCACACCGACTTTTATTTTTCCTTACTGAACTGGCAAAATGCTGCGTTTTGTAAAGAAGCAGCATGCCTATTCTCTCAGCATTTGTTGTTGTTTTTTTCACCATTGAAAGCCATGAGAGTAAAAAAACGCAGCAGTGCATTTTTTGGTGCGTTTTTTGCCGCTTTTTTTGTGAATGAAAGAAACTTTATTTAACATGTACTGTAAACAAATGACAGACTTAAAACCCAGTAACAAACGTGGCAAAAACTCAGCACAAAAACGCAGCTTGTTTATTACTGCTAAAAGATCAGGTTTTGCTTCTAATCAAAGCACCAAAAACGCCTTGTGGGAACATAGCCTAAGCGTTCATGTTGGCACAAGTTTAACTGATTGAAAACCCTGTTAGGCTATGTGCGCACAGTGCGTTTTTCGCGGCATTTTTGCACGTTTTTCGGGTGCGTTTTTGGCCTCAAAACTGCAGGATTTTGCTTCCCCAGCAAAGTCTATGAGTTTTCATTTTTGCTGTCCGCACACACGGTTTTTTTTTCCTGCGTTTTTGAGTTAAAAAAAAAAATTGACATGTCAGTTCTTTCCTGCGTTTTTCTGCGTTTTCCCCCCATGCAATGCATTGGAAAAACGCAGCAAAACGCAGAGATCAAAAACGCAGCAAAACGCAGCCAAAAACGCACCAAAATGCGGCAAAAACGCATGCGTTTTTTGATGCATTTTTTCGACGCAGGTGCATTTTTGTGCGTTTTTAGCGGCCAAAAACGCACAATAACGCAGCGTCAAAAAGACGCAGTGTGCGAACCTAGCCTAAAGCTCCTCATTTACCTGTGTTGTTGATCCCGGATCCTCCACTCTCCTCGTCTTCACCTTCTGAGATGAGTCATCAATCCTGGATCCACCGCCCTCTTTGTCTTCACCTCTTGACTTGAACCTCTGAGTCCACAATCCTCGAGCGTCCACTCTCATTATCTTCACCTCCAGACATGACAATGTATCTTCAATCCTGGATCCTCCGCTGTTTGTCTTCTGAGATGACCATCTGTGTCCTCGATCCTTTGCTCTCCTCAACTTCATTTACTGAAATGAGCATTTGTCTCCTGTACACCAACTTCTATAGATTCTCAGTCATTGTGACATCACGCTGTGGGGTAACAATGGCCACCTGTATTAGATGATGTCACATATGTGACCATGAGGGACATCTCCTGTTATTAACATTGATGACAAGTAGTAATTATATAGGAGAACATATTGGTTAGGATCAAGCCTGTGAGGAGCCTGGTGATTAAGAGTCAAAAGTAAAATATGTTTATTTTGTCTGAAAAATCTAAATCTAATATATAACGCTGAATGTGTGTGTGCGTGTGTGTGTGTGTGTGTGTGTGTGTATGTACAGTACAGACCAAAAGTTTTTTGACACATTTTCTCATTCAAAGAGTTTTCTTTATTTTCATGACTCTGAAAATTGTAGATTGGACAGGACAATGACCCCAAACACACCTCCAGGCTGTGTAAGGGCTATTTGACTAAGGAGGAGAGTGATGGGGTGCTACGCAAGATGACCTGGCCTCCACAGTCACCAGACCTGAAACCAATCAAGATGAAGGCAAAAGGGCCTACAAGTGCTAAGCATCTCTGGGAACCCCTTCAAGACTGTTGGAAGACCATTTCGGGTGACTACCTCTTAGGCCCCCTTCACACGTCCGTGAAAATAAGGGTGAACAGGATGAATGACAAGAAAAATTGTGTTTGTGGCAAAAAATGGTGGTGTTGCTTTATAAAATTACATTAAAAATAAAGAAAGAAAAAATGTCTTTATAAAAGTAGTAGTGAAGAAAAAAGTGGAAATAAAAGGGGGGTGTAAACTATTTTACTAATAAAAATAAAAAGTAAAAATAAATAAAATAAAAATCATGAGTGCTGTGTTATAATAGAAAATGCGGTGTAAGAATGAATATCTGGGTTGAGCGTTCAGCGAATGAGTGATAGAAATTGTTACAAAAAGGAGTGTGTACGGTTTATGCAAAAATCTTCAGAATACGTAAATGAAAATTATATGCATGTGGAATGTCCCCCATGCTTTGTAAAAAATCATTTGTGAAAACATAAATAAAATATATATTATATTTATATATATATATATATATATATATATATATATATTAAAAAAATAAATAAATATATATGTGTGTATATATATATATATATATGTATAAAATCAACGTGGAAAGGTGCAGCTGGAATGGAGACTTCAGGTATTGTAATTAAAATCCAAAATTTATTGCAAATGGATTAAAAAAGTTTCCAGAGTTCAATAGCAAGGTGCAGACATCACGCTAAACAGACTACGCGTTTCGGCGGAGACAATATGCCGCCTTCTTCAGAGTCTCAACGGTTTCCTAGCAGCTATTTTACCATGAAGGCCTGCTGCACAAAGTCTCCTCTTAACAGTTGTTCTAGAGATGAGAAGGTGTGTCCAAACCTTTGGTCTGTAATGTATATATATATACTAGCTGTACTACCTGGCTTCGCCCGGGTTAATCACTGTTGTTAACAAAATAGAATGTATTAACAAAAATGTATTCTGCACACAAAAACCACAAAATAAATATATAGAAATGTAATTATTAAAAGGCAAAAACTAGCTAATAGAAGCATTTCACAACACATATTTCAACACCACAGATATTCCACACAGATTTAACTAAATTGGCCAAGAAATGTGCTCCGTCTGTCTCTTTCCCCGTCTCTCTTTCCCCGTCTGTCTCTTTCCTCTGTCTGTCTCTTTTTTTTGTCTGTCTCCATCTCTCTGTCACTTTCCCCATCTGTCTCTTTCTAGGTCTGTCTCTTTCCCAGGTCTGTCTCTTTCCCAGGTCTGTTTTTTTCCCCGTCTGTCTCCCCGTCTCTTTGTCTGTGTCTTTTCCTGTCTGTCTCTTTCCCTGTCTGCCTGTCTCTGTCTGTCTCTTTCCTTGTCTGTCTCTATTTCTCTGTCTTTTTCCCCGTCTGTCTCTATGAAGGTCTGTGTCTTTCCCCATCTATTTTTGTCTGTCTCTCTGGTTGTCTCCTCCTTCCTTGTCTGCCTGTCTCTGTCCCTGTCTGCATGTCTGTCTGTCTGTCTCTTTCCAAGTCTGTCTCTTTCCAGGTCTGTCTCTTTCTAGGTCAGTCTCTGTCTGTCTCTCTATCTGTCTCTGTCTGTCTCTTTCACCGTCTGTCTCTGTCTCTTTCCCTGTCTCTCTGTCTCTGTCTGTCTTTCTGTCTGTCTCTCTGTCTGTCTCTCTGTCTCTCTCTGTCTGTCTCTTGTCTGTCTGTATGTCTCTCTGTCTGTCTCTGTCTGTCTCTCTGTCTGTCTCTGTCTGTCTCAGTCTGTCTGTGTGTCTCTCTGTCTGTCTCTCTATCTGTCTCTGTCTGTCTCTGTCTGTCTCTCTCTATCCGTCTCCCCACCAACATCTTATTACCTCACAAATAAGCTTCTTATACTATGAATGTCTTTTGCTCCTATAGCAACCAATCACAGCTCCTACTAATAACCTGTAGTTCCAGGCTCCATTTACTTTAATGGAGCCATGTTTTTTGGAGAGTAACTATAAAGCGCAGGGTTACATTTTCCTGTCAAAACATAGTCTACGACGTTCCCTGTGTCACATGAGGTGTCTATGCAAAATATCGTGATTGTAAATGCGACGGTGCGGATACACTTCTCGTTTCACTTTTTCCTCATTATGTAGATAGGGGCAAAATTGATTGGTAAATTGGAACGCGCGGGGTTAAAATTTCACCTCACAATATAGCCTATGACGCTCTCGGGGTCCAGACATGTGAGTGTGCAAAATTTTGTGGCTGAAGCTGCTACGGTGCAGATGCAAATCCCGGACACACACACACACACACACACACACACACACACACACACACACACACACACACACACACACACACACACACTGTGTAGACAGTACTTTGCATTGCAACACTTTTAGGCAGGCATGGCAAAAATGGAAATTTAATAGAAGCGTAAATGTATTATAAATCTAATTATTTTTTTTATCAATTAAGAAAATATAAATGTAGTGAATAAAAATTAAATTAAATCTAATCGATATTTGAAGTGACCGTTCTTTGACTTCAAAACAACCTGAAAACATCAATTCTTCAAGGTACACTTGTACACAAATATAGAAGGAACTCAGGAAGGTTATTCTAAAGATCTCGGAGTACTAACCCCACATGTGGATGTGGCTTGTGCAAATCCTTTTGTCTCTTTCTGTAATCCCAGACAGACTCAAACGATGTTTTGATCAGAGCCCTGCGGGGGCCAAATCATCACTTCCAGGATCCCTTGTCCTTTTTTTTTTTTTTTTGCTGAAGATAGTTCTTAATTAGTGATAGGATAACCCAGACTGTAAAATCCGGGATCAGTGCTGGATACTTAGGGGTGCTTCACACACAGCGAGCTCGCTGCCGAGATCGCTGCTGAGTCACGCTTTTTGTGACGCAGCAGTGACCTCATTAGCGATCTCGCTGTGTGTGACACTGAGCAGCGATCTGGCCCCTGCTGCGAGATCGCTGCTCGTTACACATAGCCCTGGTTCGTTTTCTTCAAAGGCGCTCTCCCACTGTGACACACAGATCGCTGTGTGTGACAGCGAGAGAGTGACAAATGAAGCGAGCAGGGAGCAGGAGCCGGCGTCTGGCAGCTGCGGAGGCTGGTAACTAAGATAAACATCGGGTAACCAAGGTGGTTACCCGATATTTACCTTAGTTACCAGCCTCCGCAGCTCTCACGCTGCCTGTGCTGCCGGCTCCGGCTTTCTGCACATGTAGCTGCTGTACACATCGGGTTAATTAACCCGATGTGTACTGTAGCTAAGAGAGCAAGGAGCCAGCGCTAAGCAGTGTGCGCGGCTCCCTGCTCTCTGCACATGTAGCTGCATTACACATCGGGTTGACTAACCCGATGTGTACTGTAGCTAGGAGAGCAAGGAGCCAGCGCTCAGTGTGCATGGCTCCCTGCTCCCTGCACACACAGCTAAGCGGTGTGCGCTGGTAACTAATGTAAACATCGGGTAACCATACCCGATGTTTACCTTAGTTACCAGTGTCCGCAGCTTCCAGACGCCGGCTCCGTGCAAGCGCAGCATCGCTTGCACATCGCTGCTGGCTGGGGGCTGTTCACTGGTCGCTGGTGAGATCTGCCTGTTTGACATCTCACCAGCGACCATGTAGCGATGCAGCAGCGATCCTGACCAGGTCAGATCGCTGGTCGGATCGCTGCTGCATCGCTAAAGTGTGAAGGTACCCTTAGTATTCGTGCACCGACATCAGATCTGGAGATCTCAGGGAAATCCGTGTAACTATCAGCCATCCAGATAATTACAAAAAATAAAGGAAAAACAAAGCAAATAGGAATAAGCTGAAGCGTTATTGAAGCACCCAACGGGGCCTGGGGGGACACTTGTCGCCGGGCCAGTGAAGGGTCGGGGGATTTCAAGGGTGGCCTGATCGGTTTCGTGACCCTGAGGTGTCCACGGAAGGGGATGGATGGGATAATGGGGGTAGCAGTGGATGAGGGTGAGAATGATTGTCTCGTGACACCACCTGCGGTATGCGACCAGGGATTAGCCGCTGCTGCTGTCACTGTCCTCCAGGGCGGATGGTTGTAGCAGAAAAGATGGTTCTGCTCCCCACAGGTGGATCGGGCCCCGGGGAGGATGATGAGGGGAGTAGTAATGGCCGTTGGCGCTGAAGCACGGGGCGACAGCAGTAACAGGCTGACACAGTGTCTGCAGTTCCAGGTGTCTTTACTTACTGTTCCACTGCTGCCCCAGAGAACCGGTCATCGCCGTGATGGGCCCCAGTCGATCCCGGATCCGTGGGAGGTCAGACCCGGTACAGTGGTCGGTGGACTCTTCCTGCTTGCGCCTTTAGAGATGGATTCCGTGGCCTGAAGCTACTTGGGGACCCCGGTTCTTTAAGTATTGACTCCTGTCCTGTATGCAGGTGTCGCTGGTCCGTGGTGGGGCCTGACTGAGATCTCGACTCCGGACCCTATATGGCACTGTGCTCCGGGAACTTTGGTGGCCAGAGGGACATACAATCCCCCTGTCCTGCAGATTCTGGTGATTCAACTTGAAGTTTATTCTACCCTAGGATTCTGCACCCTGCACTGGCAACCTGGTTGTGTGTATGAGTTGGCATGTAGTGGAACCGGTACCAACCTCCTCTGGATCCAGGATGAGTACCGCATCTTAAGTGAGGTGCAGTACCCTGTGGCGACTGAGGCCTCAGTGGCGCCAAATTATACTTAACAAGTTTCCTGCGCAGCTGTAACACTACTTCCACGGCTGCTCATTACCCTCCTGCGTGTTCACTGCTTCTCCTGACTAAATATGAAAATTGCATGTGAGTGGTGTGGTCATGTGATGACTGCTGGAACCAGAATGCAGAGCTGAATCCTGACAGGGAGTATATTACATGCTATTAGGATTGGGCTTCAGTGCTTAATTTTATTGTTAAAGGGGTTGTTCAGGTTTATGATGAAAGTCTGTAGTCACTTTTATTCCTCCCCTTCTTTCCATACTGTGGCAGTATTTTTTCCTCCCCTCACCCTCCCCCATACTGTGTCTAAAGATGACCCCCACCCTCCGTTGTTCCTCTTCGGTGTCTTCAGCTCTGTGACTTGACTACTCACCACCACCGCTACTTACCGCCTCTGTGGGCTTCCGCACTGATGATTGATGTCAGCAGTGTGATTAGCTAACCTGATCACAGTACTGAAGTCACACTGACCTGGAAGTCAGCGCCGGTGGTCACAGGGTTCAATTATACTGGCGTCTGAAAGACACCAGTACAATTGGTCTCAGGGAGCCGTGTGCTGCACTTTCTCTGAGTCCGTCTGTCAGCTTGACACTATGGAGGGCGCAAGACACAGCGTCTGGAGAGATTCTCAGAGCATGGCATCAGGTGGACTGACGGCGCCCCCCTAGAACTGCGCTCGGGGCACATACCCTGCCAGCCCCCCTAGATACGCTTCTGGGTTAGTTCTCCAAGATATTTGGAACAACCTCCCTGCCAAGTTCCTTCACAAATTATGTACAAGGAAACCTAGAAGAATTGATGCTTTGATGCTATTCTGAAGGCAAAGTGTGGTCTCACCAAATATTAATTTCATTCAGATTACTCTTCTGTTTATTCACTTTCATTAAGTTAATAAAAAATAAACTATTACCAATTTTATTTTTAAATATTTCTAGCTTTTTAGCATTTTTTCAGGACTTGACTAAAACTTTTGCACAATACTGTATATAAATATAAGAAAGGCCCTTGTTACTCATACCAACCAATCAGAGCTCAGTTTACTCCATAAAATAAATTGCTAAAGGTAATAAGGACAGTTTGACTATTAAACAGGTTTCATGAATGAGACTCAATGTGAACCCTACTCTATATCTTTATAAAATCAGACTAGAGTTCTCCTGATTCTTCAGTTTGTGCTACTCATTAAAGGGAACCTGTCAGGTCCCCTTTGACCTCCAACTCCAGAAGCATTCACAGCCTTAGGCCTGCGCCACACATCCGTGCCTCCGGCACGTGTTTGTCATTTTTTACACGTACCGGCGGCACGGAGACACTTTAACCAATGCTACCCTATTGTAGCAGGCACACACACGTAAAACCACACGGAACGTGTGTCTGTGTGCGTTTGTACGTGTGTGCGATTTTCAAAGCGCTGACATGTCCGTTTTTTCACCGGCAGCACGGGTGTCACACGGCCCGCACCCGTACCACACGGGTGTAGTGTGGATGCGGTCCCGTGTGACACGCGCCGGAGAAAACACACATGTCAGTGGAAAAAAAAAAAAACATTTACTCACCTTCTCCAGCCCTCCTGTCTCTGCCGCTGCTGCCTCTTGCTGCCGACCGCCGCTCATTATTCTCATTGAATATTCACTTCACTGCCTGGCAGCAGCAGCAGCGGGGAGACGGGAGGGCTGGAGACTGAGGATCAGCACCACGGACAGCAGCGCGGACAGCAGGAAGGACCAGGTGAGTATAATAATTACTGATTCTACGTGTGCTATCGCGGATAGCACACGTAGAACACACGTGTCACGCACGTACCAGAGACACGTACTTACCTGCATGCAACACGCAGGGAAAATACGTGTCTCTCGGCACGTGCGTGAATTTCACGTGAGTGTGGCAGAGGCCTTAGGACTGCCAGAATCCAGCCCGTTGGGCTGTCCAGATCACAGCAGACGGAGGAGATTGGCACAATCTTTGTGGAGACCACAGTATATGCAGTGCCCGGCCGGAACCTCCACCCCCTCCCCAGGGGGTAGGTGGAGGCCGGCATGACGTGGCTAGGGGGATAGGGTGAAAAGAGAGAGGGGTGGGGGGTTTAGGGACCGTTAGGCTAGGAGCGGGAAGAACCAGGCATTGCTGCGGCTGCAGCTGAAGTGGTTGTCACTGCTGGACACTGCTGTCAAAAAAAAAAAAAAAAAAAAAAAAAAAGAGAAACCGTTCTTTTACCTGCTATGGACGGTCTGCTGGAGGAGCTGCGGGGGGCGGCCCGGCGCCATCCCTCCGGCTGGTTGGAGGAGCAGCTGCGGGCGGTGCTGACCGGTGGCGTGGTGTCGGGTGAGTCTGCCCCGGCTAGGCCGCAGGCGCGGCCCGCTCGTTGCGGTCGGCGGTCGGGGGGGGCTCCGGGGCCGGCCGCGGAGGTCTCTCCTGTAGCTAGGGGGCGGCCATGCCGCAGGTCCAGGCCTCCGGAGCGCCTCTCTCCCGGCGGTTCCGGGCGGGCCACTGGGCAGGCGCGTCCTGCTCGCAGGCCGCGGTTAGAGCCGGGGCGGTCCGGTGCAGTGCCTGCGGGGCCTCGGCGGCAGCGGGGAAGCCCCATCAGGGACCCTCCGGCGGTGGGGGAGGTGTCCAGCCTTGGGAGCCCCCTCCGCGCCGGGAGGAATTCACGTCCGCGGCTGAGGTCAGCGGTGGTTAGTAGGCCTCGGCCCGATATGGGGGAGGGGCCTGCTGCTACCTGGCATCAAGGGGACCTGGAGGCTGCGGCGGGCCGCACTGGCGATGTTCCGGTCGGGCGGCCTGGCTGGACGGCACGGGAAGCACAGGACGGACGGCAGGATCCCTGGCAGGAGGTCGGCAGGCCAGGGTGGGACTGCTCTGGGTCTCAGCAGCAGCCTGGTGTTCGGGATCCAGGAGCGGCAGTGCGTGGACCACCTGGATTGGGCTCGGGACCGACCGATCCGAGGTTACCTTCGCCGAGCGGACCAGTGGAGGACTTCAGACAGGAGAGGGACGCGGCTGGACGGCAGGATTCTGGACTGACGGCTGGCGGGATCACAGCTCCTGCGCAGCTTGGTGAGTATAGCTCTGTGTCTTGTTTGTCTTCTTTGACTAATGAGGTGTCAAGTAGCGCAGTGGGTCCGGCTGGGGCTGGGATGGCTCAGGGGCAGGCGGCTCCGCCGGGGTCACTAGGGGTTGTGGAGGTCTTGTCGGAGGTCAGGCAGTTGTTGGCGCGGCTAGAGGGGAGCGGGAGTGTCGGAAGTTGTGCGTCGGCGTGGGTGGGATCGGGGGTCCCGGGTGTGGGGGTGGCGGCGGCGAGTGCGGCGGAGGTACGGCGGGGGTCCGAGCCAGTGTCTGTTTCTGTGCAGACGGAAAAAGACAAGGATCGGATTCATTTGGATGATAAGGCGAGGGGGGAGGTGTATGTGTGTTTTGAGGGGCCGCTGGGCTCGCATTTGAAGAACGAAGTTAGGGAAAAAATTTGGAGGGATGATTATGTTGAAATCTTCTCTTTGTTGCCGTTAGAAAAATTTAATTTGGACAAGCCCAAGAAAGACGACAACAAAAAAGAGGATGATGAGAAGCGGCGGTGGCGGTTGATCCCTCAGACGTTTACAAACTGGCTGCAAGCGTTTGCAATTTTAGCCAGTGTAATAGGGGAAAAGGCGCCGGACAACTGTTCGCACCTTTTCTGCTATTTGGATTCTATAGGGGAAGCTTATAGGGTGTATGGGGGGCAGGCCTGGTTGCGGTACGACGAACAGTTTCGTCAGCGGAAAGCCATTCGGCCATCCATAAGATGGGACCAGAAGGATATTGGGCTCTGGTTGCGGGTCATGGCACCGACTCGGTATGGGCAATCCTTTCCAGGGGCGGCCGGGGCTTCCGGCCAGGCTGGGGGGCGGTACGGCCAGCAGGCCGGCGGGGGAGCCGGAGGTCAGCCGGGATCGCAGAAATCAGGACTTTGCTGGCTCTTCAATGAGGGCCAGTGCAAGTTTGGGGAGCAGTGTAAGTTTAAACACCACTGCTCACACTGTAGCGGCACCAATCACGGGGCGTCGAAGTGTTTCCGACGTAGCAGGGTCAAGGGGGGGCCTGGTAATTCAAAAGGGGGAGACTCCAGTGAAGCTTCAAGAGATGCTCCCTTACCTAAATAGGTTTCCTAGGAGGGAGGAGGCAGAGTTGCTAGCGAGGGGTTTTCAGTTCGGTTTTTGCATTCCTTCTGGAGCAGGTCCGGGGCAGGGGCATTTTAAGAATTTACAGTCGGCAAGCCAGCATCCGGATGTGGTACGGGAGAAGTTGGAAAAGGAGGTGTCTTTGGGGCGTATGGCGGGGCCGTTTCGGTCCCCGCCTTTTCCGGATCTGGTGGTTTCACCGTTGGGGGTGGTGCCGAAGAAGGAGGCGAATAAGTTTCGGCTGATTCACCACTTATCTTACCCGCGGGGGGGGGGATCGGTGAATGATGGTATAGATCCTGAGCTATGCTCGGTGGTGTATACGTCGTTTGACGAAGCGGCGGCCTGGGTGCGGCGGTGTGGACGGGGGGCTCTGATGGCTAAGACGGATATTGAATCCGCATTTCGGTTGTTGCCGGTTCATCCGGACAGTGTACGCTTGCTCGGCTGTTTTTGGGAAGGGAATTATTTTGTTGACAGATGCCTGCCCATGGGATGCTTGTTGTCCTGTTCATTGTTTGAGGCATTTAGTTCCTTTTTGGAGTGGGTGGTTAGGGATGTTTCGGGTTTGCAGTCCGTTATTCACTATTTAGACGATTTTTTCTGTGTTGGTCCACGGAATGCGGGGGTTTGCTTGCAACGATCGAGTGGGTAGCTCAGCGTTTTGGAGTCCCGTTGGCGCCAGGGAAGACAGAGGGTCCGGGGACATGTATTTCTTTTCTTGGCATTGTTATTGATTCGGACAAGTGGGAGTTTCGGTTACCGGCGGATAAGGTGGTCGCTCTCAGGGAGCAGGTAGCGAGGGCGCTGAGGGTCAAGAAGCTTTCCCTGAGGGAGGTGCAATCGTTGCTGGGCAGACTCAATTTTGCGTGTCGGGTGATGCCGATGGGGAGGATTTTTTCACGGCGGCTTGCGATGGCCACTGCGGGAGTGCTAGTGCCTCATCATTTTGTGCGTCTTTCAGCCGACGTCAAGGCGGATTTAGAGGTGTGGGGACGATTTTTGGAGGACTATAACGGGCGGTCCCTCTTCATGGAGCCTCTAGTGGGTAATTCGGAGTTGGACTTGTTTACCGATGCATCTGGGGGTCAGGGTTTTGGGGCTTATTTTGGAGGAGAGTGGTGTGCAGAGGGATGGCCGGAGGTTTGGCGGTCGGCGGGGCTGGTGAAGAATTTGGTGCTGTTGGAAATTTTTCCTATCTTGGTGGCAGTGACTCTGTGGCAGGAGCATTTTCGGAACAGGCGGGTGCGGTTTTACTGTGATAACATGGGGGTCGTGTTAGCAATTAACAATATCTCGGCCAATTCCCCTCCGGTGATTAAAGTTTTGCGGAGATTAGTGCT
Organism: Anomaloglossus baeobatrachus; assembly: GCF_048569485.1. Taxonomy (NCBI): domain Eukaryota; kingdom Metazoa; phylum Chordata; class Amphibia; order Anura; family Aromobatidae; genus Anomaloglossus; species Anomaloglossus baeobatrachus. The sequence goes on from NC_134357.1 coordinate 229,787,192, forward strand.
GGCCTGTTTGTCCATCAATGCTTGTGTGTCTGCGTCGCATGTGCCGGGGGTGTTGAACTCTATTGCTGATGCTCTCTCTCGTTTCCAGTGGGATCGCTTCAGGGAATTGGCGCCGGGGGCGATGGCCGTGGGATTGCAGTGCCCTCCCGAACTATGGAGTGTGGTATGAGGGCAGTTGGACATTTGATCAAAGGATCGTTGGCAGAGGCGACTTGGACGGCTTATCAGCAGGCGTGGCAGCAATGGGAGGCTTGGGTGCAGTCTTTTGGTTTGATTCGGTCGGTGGAGGATCAGGTAGGCGTGTTACTCTTGTGGATTGGGCGGTGGTCGGCATGGGGTTGGTCCCAGGCAAAGGTGGGTCGGGTGGTGGCGGGCCTGGCCTTTGGGTTTAAGTTGCGGAATAGGCCGGATTTGACGAAAAACTTTTTGGTGCGGCAGGCGTTGAGGGGGTTTCGCCGGGGGCAGAGTTGTGGGGATAGAAGGAGGCCAGTGTCTTTTGCTCTCTTGGAGCGAATGGGGGCCCACCTGAGTGCGGTGTGTTCGTCTGTTTTTGAGGTTATTTTGTTTCGGCTGGCGTTTTCGTTTGCGTTTTTCGGGGCGCTCCGGATTGGGGAACTGGTGGCGGTTAGTCGGCAAGGTTCCGGGGGGATTCAGGCGCGAGATGTTCTTTTATTTGACACCAGCGTGGAATTTTGGCTCCGGAGGTCCAAGACGGATCAATCTGGTAGAGGACGGCGGGTGTTACTGGGGATGGTGGCGGAATCGGCAATGTGTCCGGTGCGGTGTTTGCGGGAGTTTAGGGGGTTGCGACCGCGGGTAGATGGGCCGTTACTTTGTCATGAGGATGGTTCTTTCTTGTCGAATTATCAGTTTCGGGCAATTTTCCGGAGGTGTGTGGAAGGTCTTGGCCTGGATCCTGGTTGTTATGCGCCTCATTCTTTTAGGATTGGTGCGGCAACTGAGGCGGCTGTGAGCGGGTTGAGTCCGGAGATAGTACGGAGGATAGGTCGGTGGGAATCCAGGAGATATTTGAGTTATGTGCGACCTTAGAATGGCTTATGAGGTGGTGAGTTTTGGATTTGTTGGGTTATGGTATGGTACTGTAATGTTTTTTGTTGTCTTCCTTTGCAGGGGACTTTTCCCGTTTGGTCTGGATATTGGGCCACTCCTTTGTGCACTGGGCAGCGATCCGGGCAGACATTCGATCGGAGGGTCGTCAGCTGGGCTTTGCACGAAGTGTGGCGGTAATCCGGTGGTTGGGTATCCGGGGCATGTGGTGGATGCAGGTGTTGCCCGAGGTGCACAGGGCAATGCGATTGGACCGGGCGCCGGATATTCTGGTCTTGCACGTTGGGGGGAATGATGTGGGAATGGTGGCGGGCCGGGAGTTGATCAGAGATATAAAACATGATTTACTTCAGCTGTGGGTGGCTGTACCAGGACTTCGGACGGTCTGGTCAGAGATTGTCCCGAGACGGACATGGCGTAGGGCTCGGTCAGTTGAAAGGCTGAATAAGACCCGTATAAAAATCAATCGGGCCATTTCGGGTTTTGTAGTGAGGAATGGGGGGGTGGCGGTCCGTCATTTTGATTTGGAGGCGGTGGATCAGGATTACTGGTTGGCAGATGGGGTTCACCTGAATGCAGTGGGGACAGATTTGTGGTCTTTGGGGATTCAGGAGGGTATTGAGCGGGCCATGGCATTGTCCGGTAGAGGGGGGGTCTCGAGCGTTTGAGGGGGTCAAAGCGCTCTCGTTATGGTGGTGGGGGTGGGGTCCTCGAAGTTGGTGAAAATTGGATTGGGGGGTCCCAATGGAGGTGGAATCCCCCCCGTTAATTACTGGTTTGGGGAGTGGTCTGGTGATCATGGGGGAACATCGGCTTGGTGGGGTCGGTTCCCGTGCTTGGTGGTTTAACCCTTCCCCCTCATATTTGTTTGGTGCTCCCGAGTTTGTGGTTGCGGCTGGGAGTAATGGGGTTGAGGGGGAAGGTAGGATCGGAGTATTGGGTGATCACCAGATTGTTTGAGCTTCGAGGACCACAACCCCCTGTTTTATAAATGTTATTATAAGTTATGTTAAATAAAAGGCTGCTGTGGCCATTTTATCCAATTAGGTGTCTGTGGTCATTTCAACAAGGGGTTAAGCTATTGGGGGTGGGGGTATGGTAGCAGTTTAAGGGGTCACCAGGACTCCACTATGCCAACGTCAAGTGCCCGGCCGGAACCTCCACCCCCTCCCCAGGGGGTAGGTGGAGGCCGGCATGACGTGGCTAGGGGGGATAGGGTGAAAAGAGAGAGGGGTGGGGGGTTTAGGGACCGTTAGGCTAGGAGCGGGAAGAACCAGGCATTGCTGCGGCTGCAGCTGAAGTGGTTGTCCCGCCCACCCTCCCCTTTTGTTTTGTTTTGTTTTGTTTTATTTTGTTTTGTTTGTCTGGGTCATAGTGGCAGAGGTGGTGGGGGTGGGGTCCTCGAAGTTGGTGAAAATTGGATTGGGGGGTCCCAATGGAGGTGGAATCCCCCCCGTTAATTACTGGTTTGGGGAGTGGTCTGGTGATCATGGGGGAACATCGGCTTGGTGGGGTCGGTTCCCGTGCTTGGTGGTTTAACCCTTCCCCCTCATATTTGTTTGGTGCTCCCGAGTTTGTGGTTGCGGCTGGGAGTAATGGGGTTGAGGGGGAAGGTAGGATCGGAGTATTGGGTGATCACCAGATTGTTTGAGCTTCGAGGACCACAACCCCCTGTTTTATAAATGTTATTATAAGTTATGTTAAATAAAAGGCTGCTGTGGCCATTTTATCCAATTAGGTGTCTGTGGTCATTTCAACAAGGGGTTAAGCTATTGGGGGTGGGGGTATGGTAGCAGTTTAAGGGGTCACCAGGACTCCACTATGCCAACGTCATGTGCGCTCACTTTCTCCCTGTCACCCGCTCTGTGTTCAGCGCTAGTTGAGCCGTGACACTGGGCTGACAGGAGGATTGAACGTAGAATATACGGGTTCTTTTCAGGTCCTGACTACAGTCCATACATTCTACTGTCTTCAGCTAATAGCAGTGGCGTACTGCCAATAGAAGCAGGCGATGCCCCTACTAGGTGTCAATGTCAGCACTGGGCCCTCTGCTGAAGATCGCACTTTCAAATATACCGCTGTCTGTGCTCTCTGAGAGCTTAGCACAGCGGTAATGTCCCTACTGTTTGCCTGCTTTGCTGAGATGTGAAGAGCACAGACCCAATATGGTGGCACAGCAATATGAGGGCAAAGTATATGGTGGCACAGCAATATGGGGGCAAAGTATATGGTGGCACAGCAATATGTCGGCACAGCAATATGGGGGCAAAGTATATGGTGGCACAGCAATATGTCGGCACAGCAATATGGGGGCAAAGTATATGGTGGCACAGCAATATGGGGGCAAAGAATATGATGACACAGTAATATGGTGGCACAGCAATATGATGGCACAGTATACGGTGCACAGCAATATGGCGGCACAGTATATGAAGACACAGCAATATGGTGGCAGCATATATGGCGGCAAAGCAATATGGTTGGACAACAATATGGTGACACAGCGATATGTGGGCACAGCAATATGTGGGCACAGCATTATGTGGCATAGTATATGTGTCACGCTCCCCGGGTCCTCACCCCCGTTCCCCGGCTCACCTGCCACGCTCTCCGCTCCCCAGTCACCGGATTCCGTCCGTCCCAGGGCTCCGGGCCCCCGATCCCGGCGCCCGACAGCTTCCCTGGACCTGGCCGGCTCCCCTGCGTCCTCCTCGCAGCCTCCTTCCCTGGCTTCTGGCACCCGGGCGGCGCGCATGCGCATTAGGGCGCGCGCGCGGTCACTGACCCTTTCTTAAAGGGCCAGCGTCCATTAACAGGAAATGAGGTTGCACAGGTACAGGGTATATAGGGGGTCATTGTCCAAGGGGGCGGGGCCTGATCTTCGTGTTCCCTGAGCTAGGAGTCAGGTCTCTTGGTGTTTATGTGCCTGTACTCACCTATCTGTCTTTGTAGAGCCGTACCTGCCTCGCCATCCAGTCTGCCGTGTCCTGATCCCCGCACGCTGTCCGTCTGCCATCTGACAGTCCGTACCATCCCGGATCCCTGCGGTGACCCGTCATCTTGCTCCAGAGGTTCCGGACCCCGCCTGATATCACCTCGGCCTCCGAACCTGAGCTACGTCACCAAGACCACCTTCTGTGACTCCGTGGTCCCTGGGACTCCTCCGCTGCCTTCTCTTGCACGGACTGTTCTACTGCCCATCAGTGCTTCAGCTGCCGGACTCCCTACCACCATCTCAGAGAGTTCGGTCCAGTGGATCCACCTCCTGGGTCTGCCCGACCGCCCGGCCGTGACAGTAAGATCAGGCCATGGATCCCGCTGCAGCACTAATGGCTCTGCAAGAGGAACTCCAACGCCAGCGTGAAGTCCAGACCCGCATGCTGCAATTCATGACCTCCGTGGACACCCGCCTGTACACATTACAAGCATCAATGACGCCTGCGGCACCCAGGTCCCCCGCCAGGCAAGCCATGGCCCCCGCACCAGTGGCAACCTCGTCAGATGCTTCCCGACTCCGTTTGGCGTCACCTCCTCGTTATGCTGGAGATCCCAAGACCTGCAGGGGCTTCATAAATCAATGTTCCCTTCATTTCACGCAGCTGCCACATCTGTTCGCCTCCGACCAAGCCAAGGTCGCCTTTATAATGTCCCACCTAGAGGGCGAGGCGCTGGCGTGGATGAACCCCTTGTGGGAGAAGGAGGACCCCATGACCAAGGATCTTCAACAGTTCCTGCAGGCATTCCGCAGCACCTTTGACGAGCCGGGACGCGCTTCTGCCTCTGCTTCATCACTCCTCCGCCTACGTCAAGGAACACTGACGGTGGGCCAATACGCCATCCGTTTTCGCACTTTGGCTTCAGAACTCGGGTGGAATAATGAGGCCCTAACAGCCGCCTTCTGGGAGGGACTCTCGAGTCGCATCAAGGATGAGTTGGCGGGTCGGGACGTGCCCTCCACCCTAGATGCCCTGATTGCCCTAGCAACTCGTGTGGACATACGTTTTCAGGAGCGCTCCAAAGAGCTATCTCGTGAGAGACGCCCGTTACGGCATTCATCTCCTCCTCAGAAGCCCTCCGTACCTCAGTCATCAACAGCTGGGAGTCCCGTCCACGAGCCCATGCAGATTGACCGAGTGCGTCAGTCTGCACAACGTAGAGCAGAGCGGCTTGCCCAGGGTCTCTGCTTTTACTGCGGTGAGGGCACACACCTCCTCCGTTCCTGTCCGGAAAGGCCGGGAAACTCCAAAGCCTAGGGTTGGTAGGAGAGGCCACCCTAGGTGCTGGGACTCTCTCTGATCCGGTCACATGGACCGTGCAAGTGACAACGGGAGAGACGCGGTTCACGGCTGAGGCCTATCTTGATTCCGGGGCAGCAGGCAATTTCATCCAGCAAGCCACCGTGGACAAATACCAGGTGCCTGTTATCCCACTCAACAAGCCCCTGGTGATTGCCTCTGTGGATGGGAGACCCCTTTCTGACACCATCTCCTGGACCACCAGGCCGGTTGAACTGCGCATCGGTGCTCTTCACACCGAGAACATCGCCTTCTACGTCCTTCCGCACATGTCCCATCAGATCCTGCTGGGCCTTCCATGGTTACGGACTCACGAACCATCAGTCAGCTGGGGCACTGGCGAAATCACCCGCTGGGGTGCTTCGTGTCATGAGAGATGCCTAAAATCCACACAACCCATCCGACGACCTCCGGTTCCTGAGAACCTACCGGGGCTGCCCTCGGCTTATTGGTCCTTTGCTGATGTCTTTGATAAAAAAGAATCCGAGGTACTGCCGCCACATCGCCCCTACGATTGTGCCATCGACCTGCTCCCTGGAACAACGCCACCACGAGGACGGATATATCCTTTATCTCCAGCCGAAACAAGGGCTATGTCGACTTACATCTCAGAGAGCCTGGCTAGGGGATTCATTCGGAGATCCTCCTCTCCTGCTGGAGCAGGTTTCTTCTTTGTCAAGAAAAAAGAGGGCGATTTACGTCCCTGCATCGACTACCGGGGTCTGAATCAGATCACTGTTAAGAACAAGTACCCTCTGCCGCTCATCCCCGAATTGTTTGACCGGCTTAGAGGAGCTCGTCTGTTCACCAAGCTGGATCTTCGGGGTGCTTACAATCTGGTGCGCATCCGCTCTGGTGACGAATGGAAGACCGCGTTTAATACGCGCGATGGACATTATGAGTACTGCGTGATGCCCTTCGGCCTGTGTAACGCCCCTGCCGTCTTCCAAGAACTGGTGAACGACGTGTTCCGAGACCTCCTCTACACCTGTGTGGTAGTATATCTAGATGACATCCTTGTCTTCTCTCCGGACCTCCCAACCCACAGAGAGCACGTACAGCTGGTTCTACGACGACTAAGAGAGAACCGTCTGTACGCAAAGTATGAGAAGTGTGTCTTTGAGCAGTCTTCTCTCCCCTTTCTGGGGTACATCATCTCTGAGACTGGACTGCAGATGGATCCCAAGAAGGTCTCCGCCATTCTCAACTGGCCTCCCCCTTCTGGACTGAAGGCAATCCAACGCTTCCTGGGATTCGCCAACTACTACCGCCAATTCGTCCCTCACTTCTCTGCTCTGACTGCTCCACTTTCCGCTTTGACTAAGAAAGAGGCAAATCCAAAGGACTGGTCGCCTGCGGCCGACGCCGCGTTTGGCTCTTTGAAGCGGGCTTTTGCTTCCTCGCCTGTACTTCACCGTCCGGAGTTGAACCGCCAGTTCACCTTGGAGGTGGATGCCTCCTCCTCAGGAGCCGGAGCAGTGCTCATGCAGAAGTCCTCCTCCGGGAAGATGGTGACTTGCGGATTCTTCTCCAAGGGCTTCTCAGCGCCTGAACGCAACTATACCATCGGGGACCGAGAGCTCTTGGCAGTCAAACTGGCACTGGAGGAATGGCGCTACCTCCTGGAAGGTGCAGTGTATCCCGTGATCATCTACACGGACCACAAGAACCTAGAATACCTGCGGTCCGCTCAGCGACTGAACCCACGGCAAGCCAGGTGGTCCTTATTCTTTGCCAGGTTCGACTTTCAGCTTCACTTCCGACCCGCGGACAAGAATGTACGCGCTGATGCCTTGTCCAGGTCTTTCATGCCCATGGAGCAGGAGGAAGAGACTACCCAACCCATCATCTGTCCTAGCAACATCATTCCGGTGGCCCCTGTTACCCTAGCCCAGATACCGCCCGGGAAGACCTATGTCTCCGATACCGACAGGCAAAAAGTGTTACACTGGGGTCATGCCTCAAAAACAGCCGGGCATGCTGGTCAGAAGAGAACATGGGGTGCGATTGTACGCCATTACTGGTGGCCATCCCTTCGCACGGACGTCGCTGCTTTTGTCTCTGCCTGCTCCTCCTGTGCCAGGAACAAGACGCCCAAACACTTGCCCCATGGCCGTCTTCTGCCTTTACCGATACCCTCAGTCCCGTGGCAACACATAGCAATGGACTTTATTACGGACTTGCCATTATCCTCCGGGCACACAGTCATATGGGTCGTGGTTGATCGATTCTCCAAAATGGCCCACTTCGTTCCTATGGCCGGACTGCCCTCTGCTCAGGAACTCGCGGAAGCCTATATACATCACATCTTCCGCTTGCATGGCTTTCCATCCCACATAGTGTCCGACAGAGGAACTCAGTTCACCTCCCGCTTCTGGAGGGCTCTATGCAAACATCTGGGAGTGACTCTGGACTTTTCTTCTTCTTACCATCCTCAGTCTAACGGCCAAGTGGAGAGGGTCAATCAAATCGTGACCTCATACCTACGTCACTATGTCAACGCCCATCACGACGACTGGTCCTCGCTTCTACCTTGGGCTGAATTCTCCCATAACCACCACGTCAGTGAGTCATCCTCCGAATCTCCCTTCCATGTTGTTTATGGACTCCAGCCCGCCGTCCCATTGCCTATATCCCCTTCATCGGATGTCCCGGCTGCTGATACTGCAGTTCGTGACTTTGCTACCATTTGGGACTCTGTCAAAGCGTCCCTTGGGCGCGCTTCCCAGCGGATGAAGAAACACGCTGACAAGAGACGTCTGGATCCTCCGTGTTTCTCTCCTGGTGACCTGGTCTGGCTTGCTTCCCAGTACATCCGATTGAAGATACCTTCCTACAAGCTGGGTCCTCGCTACATCGGGCCGTTTAAGGTCCTCAGCAAGATCAATGAGGTATCCTACAAGCTACAGCTCCCGGCCACGATGAGGATACCCAACTCCTTCCACGTCTCTCTGCTCAAGCCGGTTGTCCTTGGTCCCTTCTCCGCTGCTGCCAGTCCGGCCCCTCCTCCTATTGCCGATGATGACATCTATGCGGTAAGGGATATCGTGGCCATGAAGACCGTACGAGGTCGACAGTTCTTCCTGGTGGACTGGGAAGGGTATGGTCCTGAGGATAGGTCTTGGGAGCCCAGGGAGAACGTGGGCACTCCTCTTATCCGTGCCTTCATGTCCCGGTTGCGGGGAGGGGGGCGTGGGGGGGGGGGTACTGTCACGCTCCCCGGGTCCTCACCCCCGTTCCCCGGCTCACCTGCCACGCTCTCCGCTCCCCAGTCACCGGATTCCGTCCGTCCCAGGGCTCCGGGCCCCCGATCCCGGCGCCCGACAGCTTCCCTGGACCTGGCCGGCTCCCCTGCGTCCTCCTCGCAGCCTCCTTCCCTGGCTTCTGGCACCCGGGCGGCGCGCATGCGCATTAGGGCGCGCGCGCGGTCACTGACCCTTTCTTAAAGGGCCAGCGTCCATTAACAGGAAATGAGGTTGCACAGGTACAGGGTATATAGGGGGTCATTGTCCAAGGGGGCGGGGCCTGATCTTCGTGTTCCCTGAGCTAGGAGTCAGGTCTCTTGGTGTTTATGTGCCTGTACTCACCTATCTGTCTTTGTAGAGCCGTACCTGCCTCGCCATCCAGTCTGCCGTGTCCTGATCCCCGCACGCTGTCCGTCTGCCATCTGACAGTCCGTACCATCCCGGATCCCTGCGGTGACCCGTCATCTTGCTCCAGAGGTTCCGGACCCCGCCTGATATCACCTCGGCCTCCGAACCTGAGCTACGTCACCAAGACCACCTTCTGTGACTCCGTGGTCCCTGGGACTCCTCCGCTGCCTTCTCTTGCACGGACTGTTCTACTGCCCATCAGTGCTTCAGCTGCCGGACTCCCTACCACCATCTCAGAGAGTTCGGTCCAGTGGATCCACCTCCTGGGTCTGCCCGACCGCCCGGCCGTGACAATATGGAGGCAGAGTATATGGGGACACTGCAATATGGTGGCATAGCAATGTGCCGCCACAGTATATGGGGCAGAGCAATTTGGTGGCACAACAATATGGTGGCAGAGTACATGGCGGCAGAGTATATGGGGTCACAGCAATATTATGGCATGGCACAGTATATGGGGGCACAGCAATATGGTGGCACAGAATACAGAGGCACAGTATATGTGGGCACAGCAATATGGCAGCACAGTATATGGGGCACAGCAATATGGTGCCTAGTATATTGTGGCACAGCAATTGGCTGGCACAGCAATATGGTGGCATCCTATTATGGTGGAATAGTATAAGGGGCACAGCAATATGGCAGCACAGCAATATGTGGGCAGAGTATATGGGGCACAGTATACAGTGGGGCACATTAGACAGTGGAGCACTATGGCAGCTGTCCTCGGTGACACGTTCAACAGTTGAGGATCTCTGCAGTCACCAACAAAATGGCTTTGCACTGTGATGCTAAACTTCATTCTCCCTTATCCTTTTGGAAACACCCAGAAGTGGAGGGGGAGGGGACATCACACACAGGAGAGCAGATTCCACCCACTTTTACTGTAGCTGTAATGTGAGCTAGTGTGTCGCCCTGGGCAAGCCAGGGGACACAGGTCACACACCACCACACCCTACATCCCAGGTAGGAACATCAAAGCTAACCAAAAATCCTTGTTGCCTTCCTCCAGAGGCTGATGATACACACCAGGGGGTGGGCCAGGCGGTTGGCTCCGCCCACCGAGGAGTTCACAGCTCTGGAGGCGGGAAGAACCAGGCAGTTGAGTTTAGGAGAAGGAAGTGGAAGGAGGGGAGGAGTAGCCCAGGCAGGGCTTGAGAAAACAGCTAAGTGAAAGTGAAGGAAGAAAAGTAGTAAAGGAGGAAAGCAAGAGTGGTGACAGAACAGAAAGAGCGTGCAAAAGCCTGAGGTAGCCCAGCTGTGTGCGGGACAGGTCAGCAAGGTCAGCAACGGCGGTGACTGTCTGGAGGGGGACCGTTTGGAAGTTCCTGGAAGGACCCCGGAGGCTGTGTGCCCGGCGGTCTGGAGCAGTGTTCCGAAGGACAGTCAGCACCAGGGCAAGGGCCTCTCGGACCCCGGCAAGGCTTGGAGTCGCCATAATTTGCCGAATCCGTCAGTGAAGGGGACGCAGATCCCCCAACAACCAAGTCCCGATTGAAGGCAACAGCCCAGCCAGTGTAAGAGAGACACCGCCACCGCCAAGGCACCAGTTTCTTAGGGCCAGCGCCTGCGGGCAAAGAGTAGAGCTCCCCCGGTCCAGCTTGAAGCCGGGGAGTGGGTTACCGGTGGGGACCCATCGCAACCAACAAGTACACAAAGGTGCAAGGAAGAGGGACATCACCGTCACCTACCGGGAGAGCAAGTGCAGCCGTCCGTGGGACCGTCTGACCAGCCGTTTGGTTTACCGTAAAAACTGTGTCCACGTCTCAGGCTGAGTGAGTACCACAGTGCTGCAAGGCACAGCGCTGCCCCCGCGTCCCTGCGCCCACCAGGCCCTGCACCTCCCAAGCCATCACCGGGCCCCGGGATCACCAACCCCTACCCACGGAGGGGCAACACAACACCTGGCTGCTCTGCATCACCATCCCCGGGATCCCCCTATCGAGCAGCGGTGGTGAAATCACCACAACCGTGGGTGGCGTCACGGACAACAAACAATCCCCACACCCAACAAACCCCCTTTCACTCACGGGCGAGGAGTGCCGCTCGAGAAACCCCCGGGATCCGGCCCACGGCTTGAGCCACCACTGAGCAGCAGCCGCCGGACCCGAGCAGAAGGGGTGAGCGTGGTGTGCCGACACCCTCCTCCCCGCCCGCGACACTAGTTGTATAGGTTTTCAGCAGCTGCTCCCCCCAATGTTTAAGAGTGGAAAATATCTAAGTTTGAAATTATTTTTTCTATTTTGGTCAGTTAAAAACAAAGGATAATATGTAAGCAAAACATTACTACTTTACATTTTTTCAGTTATTCAAAAAATTGTTTTTTTGATGACACTTTCCCTTTTAGCTGTGCATCATGAAGTGACAGTTGAGGGCCATTGCTTCAACCATCTCCACCTCAGATTACACCCAAACCACCAGTCACATCACCCTGAAGCCAGTCAGTGGCCTCAGTGGTCATATGATTAGTGGTTTTGAGCTCATGTCCTTCAGTCTGGTGGAAACGGCCGGAGCAGCAGCAATACAGGAGTGAGCTCATTATGGAGTAAGTAGACCTAATTCTTTTCTATCATAAGCATCCCTTCCTATTTCTAACTTTTAAATATGAGCAGCAAACTGCTATAAATAGTGAATATCTTACATTAGTCTGGAAAGCAAAGTCTGCGTGGACCAGGAAGGGGCTCCCAGATGCCAGCTGTAAAACTCGTCGCTCCACCATCGCAAATTCCTCACCAACATCAAGCACGGTTCTTTTGCAGATGAATTTAACAGCAAAGTCTTTGCAGGTAGATGGATCCTCCGCTAGCAGGACCGCTCCAAAACCTCCTCGGCCCAGCATATGATGGAACAACAATCTCCTTCTGATGTTATCAGAGACTGGGCTGCTGGAGCCGGATGGCCGAGCATCGCTGCCTCCTGGAAGCAGAAGAAATTGAGAAACTACTATATATATATATATATATATATATATATATATAATGTATATTTATGACTTATTTTTAAAATAGGTCATCAGTATAAGGCCCAGCAGACAGCTCCACCAATCCATGGTGGTTGTTGGATGCAAATAGTGCAAGGAAGACAGCAACTCTGCATGTTGTTTAGTGGCCGCTGCTGGGTCCTGCAGATCCACTCCAGTTCTCTTCAGCCATTACTAAACAGTGTACAGGGCTGTGCTTCTTTGTGCCTGGCCTCTGACACCCACCCGGTGGTGTTAATAGTTAATCGGTGGGGATCCAATACCCGGTACCCCACAGATCATCTGTTATCACTGTAGCGTGGGTGCAACTATGGGCGAGCTAGTAACTATGGGCGAGCTAGTAACTATGGGCGAGCTAATCATTTCTGATGCCCCAGCATGCCACATTGAAAGAGGGGGTCCTGCCTGGATGTATAGACTTTTGCTGCAGAAGCGATACACTTGGGAAACGCATGATACTGATGGCTTTGGCTGGCCAGGACCTGATATTAACCAGTGCAGTGAAGGAGACCACCTGTTCTTTAAAAACGTTATCTTACTGATACTAATGATGTGGTGGGCATTACGGAAACCTGGCTGGATGAAAGCCATGACTGGGTGACAAACATACAGGGTTATAGTACATTTAGGAAGGACAGGAAAGGCCAAAAAGGTGGTGGGGTGTGTATATTTATCAAATCTAACCTAAAACCTGTGTTGTATGATGACATTGAGGGGAACAGCAACAATGTAGAGTCAGTATGGGTAAATGTACATGGGGAGGGGAATAATGGAAAAATGCTAATTGGAGTTTGCTATAAGCCTCCTAACATACCTGAACAAATAGAGGGTGAAATGCTGGAACAAATTGAAAAGGCAGCTAATAATAATAATCGGGTTCTTATTATGGGGGATTTCAACTATCCAGACACACAGTGGGACATAGAATCTTCTGGTTCTGCTAAAAGCTGTAAGTTCTTATCTACCATTCAGGACCATTTCCTCTCTCAGATGGTAGATGAACCGACCAGGGGAGATAATTTGCTAGATCTGGTCCTGTCAAATAGACCGGATACAATTTCAAATCTACAGGTCCGGGAGCACTTGGGCACCAGCGATCATAATATGGTAAGCTTCGACATAATATTCAATAGAACATTTCAAAGGGGGAATGCTAAAACCTGGAATTTTAGGAAAGCTGATTTCAACAAATTAAGGGAAGAGCTTAAATGTGTAGATTGGGACAGAGTCATGGTAACTGGGGATACCGAACATAAATGGGGTAAGTTTAAGGATATACTGCTAGAGTCCTGTAAAAAACTTATACCCTCTGGTAATAAAATGTCCAGGAATAAAAAGAAACCACTATGGATAAATAAGACTGTACAAAGTATAATAAAACAAAAACAAAGGACGTTTAACATCTTAAAGGCTGAGAATACAGAAATAGCATTGCAGGAGTATAAAGATATCAATAGGCAATGCAAAAAAGAAATCAAACAAGCAAAACTAGCTACTGAAACAAAAATCGCCAATGACATTAAAATAAATCCCAAAATCTTTTATAAATACATTAATGCCAAAAGGAAAACAAAGGATAGTATCGGACCCTTAAAATATAATAAAAAGTTAGTTATAGAGGACAAACAAAAGACTGAGATATTAAATAGGCATTTCTCATCTGTATTCACCAAGGAACTGACTGTACCAGGGATCATTCAACAAGTGAAAAATCAAAGTCCACCACCCGATATAATTAATTTAACACAAGATGAAGTACGCCTACGTCTGAGTAAATTAAACATTGACAAATCCCCAGGGCCAGATGGCATTCATCCACGAATATTGAGGGAATTGAGCTCCGTAATCGACAGACCGCTGTATCTCATCTTTTTAGACTCACTTGTAACAGGGTTGGTGCCTCAGGATTGGAGGATTGCTGATGTGGTACCGATATTTAAGAAAGGTAAGAGGGTAGATCCAGGCAACTACCGTCCAGTAAGCCTGACATCAGTAGTATGCAAAGTTTTTGAGGGCATTTTAAGGGATGACATGCAAAAATATATTGCAGAAAATAATATGATAACTGACAAACAGCATGGATTCATGAAAGATAAGTCGTGTCTAACCAACCTGTTGGGGTTCTATGAGGGGGTAAGTGCAAACCTGGATATTGGTAATGCAGCTGATGTGATTTATTTGGACTTTGCAAAGGCATTTGATACTGTACCACATAATAGCCTTATACTAAAGCTCCAGAAGTAAGGACTAGGGGACACAATATGCAACTGGGTAAGGAATTGGCTAAAAGATAGGAAACAAAGAGTAGTCATAAATGCTACATTCTCTAAATGGGCTATAGTCAGCAGTGGGGTGCCGCAGGGATCTGTGCTTGGACCGATTCTTTTTACTCTCTATATTAATGACCTTGTGGATGGGATTGATAGTACAGTGTCAGTCTTTGCCGATGACACCAAACTATGTAGGATATTAAAAACTGACCTGGATAGTACAATATTACAAAAAGATCTGGATAAGATGTCAGAATGGGCAGATACTTGGCAAATGAGATTTAATGTTGATAAATGTAAAGTAATGCACCTAGGACGGAGTAATCCTATAGCTGCGTATACATTAAATGGAAGTAAACTCGGGACTACAGAACAGGAGAAGGACTTGGGTATTCTCATTACAAATAAGCTGAGCAGCAGCACTCAATGTCAGGCAGCAGCTGCTAAAGCAAACAAGATTCTAGGGTGTATAAAAAGAGAGATTAGATCCCGTGATCCCAACGTATTGTTACCCATCTATAAATCACTTGTAAGGCCACATCTGGAATACGGGATCCAGTTTTGGGCTCCACATTTTAAAAAGGACATTCAGAAGTTAGAGTCAGTTCAAAGGCGGGCAACTAGACTATTACAAGGAATGGAAGGCCTCCCATATGATGGCAGATTGAAAAAGTTAGATATGTTTAGCTTAGAAAAAAGACGTCTCAGAGGAGATCTCATTTATATGTATAAATACATGTGTGGTCAATATAAAGGACTGGCACATAACTTATTTCTTCCGAAAACAATACTAAGGACCAGGGGGCACTCACTGCGAGTGGAAGAAAAGCGATTCCGACACCTAAATAGGAAAGGGTTCTTTACAGTTAGAGCAGTCAGACTGTGGAATACACTACTACAAGAGGTAGTAATGGCAGATACTATAACAGCTTTTAAAAAAGGGCTGGATGATTTCCTCAGTACACAAAACATTGTTGGTTATAAATGACTTAGTGACTAAATGTACAACTGGTGGAGGAAGGTTGAACTAGATGGACCTAGGTCTTTTTTCAACCTAAGTAACTATGTAACTATGTAACTATGTACTATGTAACTGCACAACCACTTGATGGCAACTATATACAGCAGATAGCAGATACACAACTTCTCGTATGTTTCTTCTGTTACATAGAGTATCTCCACACATAATATCATCATTACATCTTCAACCTCACTTATTCCTGCCTGCAATAGTCTCATTTGCTTCATCACCACCTAGCTCAGTACAATGGCACTGGTCCTGCATGCCGCCGGATACTCTGAGTGCACTAACAGCGCTGCTCTGTGCTGCTGGCTCTACTGACCTGAGCTGGCAACAGAGCAGACACTTGCACTGAGCAGATTGCACAGTACACAGCGAGCAGTGAGGGACACAGCAGAGATGGAGCAGCCACTGAAACAAGTGTCACTGATGATTCTTTGTTTCAAGGAAGTGTCAGAGTCTGTGACAGTGACCGCAACCTCTACCTCCTGATGATGTTTTGTTTCAGTATTGCAGCATGCAGTGGGATCCTCAAACAAAGCATCATCTGACAGGAAGTAGGGAAAAAAATCTATGGGAGTTAGATAGTGTAGTCAAGTGAGGGTAGGACATTTTTTAACACAGCAATATTATAAATTAGATTAGGGCAATATATAGGGATTTCGATTTAAATATTTTCAGCCTTTGGACAACCTTTTTAAGATCAGGATTAGCTTATTAGAGCAACAGCTACAGAGAGAAAATTTACTTCCATTCTTCCTGCGTCTGCTCGCTTTTTGTTATTATGGTATTATCGGGGTGGTACTGAGAGCTCTTACAGTTACCACTCAGTAGACTGTGAGCAGCAGCTGTAATCACTCCCCAACACATTGACTGGCAGTTTACTCTGCAGTGTGTGTAAGCAGTGTTTCTATGCAGAGGAGGCTGTCAGTCAATGTGCTGTAGAGTAATTACAGCCGCTGCCACAGTTTGGAATGCATTGACTGTTACAGCTTCCTCCGCCGACCCTAAGACTGAAAGCAAGAGGCTGCAGGGAAGATATAAGCTAATTTTCCACCTGTAGCTGCACTTTCACTAAAGTAGGCAGGCCAGGCTATAAGGCCACGTGCACATGTTGAGGATTTGGTGAGATTTTTCTCTCAATATGTGTGAGCCAAAATCAGGAATGGACCAATCAGAGGAAAAGTATATTATAGAGACACGAGCACCAATTCTGCATTTTTTTACCCTCTCCTGGTTTTGGCTTACAAATACTGAGGTAAGAAGCTCACCAACTACTCAACATGTGCACGTGGCCTAATACTATTTACCATCAGGTTAACCCTGTATCTGCAGGTAAATAGCTTTTCCCAACATGACAGGTTCGCTTTTACACCATAAAATAGACTGAAAAATTGACATGTATCAGACTATTTAGTCTCCATGTAATGAGAACAAATGCAGAAATAAATTCAGAGATGCAGAAAAGGAAAAACTTTATTTATTGAAAAAAAATAAACTTACACATGAAATTAAAGAAAACAGTTTCCTCTATTATTACAGAACAAAATAGAGAAGAATGCATATAATGGATCAATAACGTATCCATGTGTCTCCTGGAAAACAAGCAATGTCAGTTTCATGGGGATGCCACAATCCCTACATTTACCTGATAAGTCATTTCATAGAAAAAACTGCAACATTTGCTTTGGTCATTTACCCCTTCAGGACCAGGAAAGTTTTAATTTTTGTAACTTTTTGTTTGTCTTCTTTCAAAAATCATAAAACTTTTACTTTTCCAGTGACGCAGCTTTATTTTTGCACAGTTATTTGTAGTTTTTAATTTATCAAACAATGTACTGAATAATAGGAAAAAATCCAAGTGAGATGAAATAGTGACAAAAATTGAAATCCCACCATTGTTTGGGGGTTTTATGGAGTTCATTACATGATTAAAATAACTTATGAGATGAAGATTCTCCAGGTCACTACGATTATGGTGATACCAAACTAGCGAGGAGTTTGTTTTCTATTTAAGTAAAAATTTGTAAAAAAAATGGGTGTTTGTTTTGTTATTTTCTGACATTTTTATTTTTCCGTTAATGGAACTGTTTCAGAGCTTGTATTTTTTGGGGGAGATTGACAGCACCATCCAGATGGTTTACAACAGTGATTGCTGTTGTTACAGTCAGAGGTTGGCTGTATAACACAGCTGGCATCACACTGTAAAGACAAAGGCTGGCTGTATAACACAGCTGGCACCTCCCTGTAGAAAAATTGGCTGGCTGTATAACACAGCTGGCAACTCCCTGTAGAGACAAAGGCCGGCTGTATAACACAGCTGGCATCTCCCTGTAGAGACAGAGGCTGGCTATATAACACAGCTGGCATCTCCCTGTAAGACAGAAGGTCGCTTTACATGCAACGACGTTGCTAACGCAATGTCGTTGGGGTCACGGAATTTGTGACGCACATCCGGCCTCGTTAGCGACGTCGTTGCGTGTGACACTTACGAGCGACCGCTGACGAGCACAAATACTCACCTTATCGTTGATCGTTGACACGCTGTCCAGTTCCCAAATATCGTTGCTGCTGCAGGTACGATGTTGTTCGTCGCTCCTGCGGCAGCACACATTGCTATGTTGGACACCGCAGGAACAAGGAAAATCACCTTACCTGCGTCCGCCGGTAACGGGGAAGGAAGGAGGTGGGCGGGATGGTCGTCCCGCTCATCTCCACCCCTCTGCTTCGATTGGGCGGCCGCTTAGTGACATCGCTGTGACGCCGCACGAACCGCCCCCTTAGAAAGGAGGCGGTTCACCGGTCACAGCGACGTCGCTAGGCAGGCGATGTTGTGCGCCACGGGAAGCGATTTGCCCGTGACGCACAGCCGATGGGGGCAGGTACGCACGCTAGCGATTTCGCTAGTGAGACTGCAGCATGTAAAGCACCCTAGAGACCGGATGTATAACACAGCTGGCAGCTCCCTGTAGAGATAGAGACCGGGTGTATAACACAGCTGGCACCTCCCTGTGAATGGGGCTTAGCTCCTGAACCCTTTCCACACTTACAGATCCCAGCACAGATGAGCAGTTAAGTAATTTTGCCCTAAGAAGTAAAAGCCCAGAATGCAGGCAGAAGAGGTTAAAGGGTTTGGCACATAAACAACATTTATCAGCAATCTTTAAAATATATGAAAAATGGATGAGGTAGGTCTGCCCCAGAGTTGCCACATCTCCAACAACAGTTGGGGATATTGGGGTTAAGTTTATGTAATAGGGAGGCAGAGTGATTGTTAATAGATCTGGTTACCAAAAGTAGTTCATGTAGAATTATCAGACTGACACTGTTCTTTAGTATTTTCTTACCCCCCCCCCCCTCCGCTCCTTCCCCTTTTATATCAATGTTCTGTCTTGTCTTGGCTGATGTATAAATGTAAAGATGAGGTGAACTCTTCAGAGTTGAGTTCATCCGCTGTTGCCTATAAATTCTTTACCAAAACTGTAAAACTGTATTGCATTGATTTTAATTGTTTTCTGCTTTATTTTGTAATTCTGTCAATTTAACTTTGTAAATTCAATAAAAATTCAATTGTTAAAAAATGTAAAAAATATGAAAAATGTTTGACCGCTGTTGGTCCCACTATGTGGACCCCTACTAATCCTGAAAATGATGGACCAATATTCCCTTTACAGCACCACTATAGAGTTTTGTTTCTTTATTGGGCCTCTGCAGTGGTGCTTTCAATGTAAGTCTCCTGCCCCCGGTCTGATACTCATCTTCTGACACCTTCATTCTTTTCCAGCATCGCTCCAGTCTGTCTCTGGCAAAAGGTGACCAGCTGTTCCAGTGTTTCATAGAGCGCGCCAGAGGTCACTTTCCAATACATCTCTATGAGAGCCATGATCTGGCCTTGTTCTGGCTCTCATAGAGATGCACTGAGCGCTTTTGACGTAACTTCTTACTTTCGGACAGTCATAATTTATGGGCACAAGATGGCGCCACAAGAATGGAGCGACAGCGGTAAAAGGTGAAGCTGCTGGAAGGTGAGTATAAGAACGGAGGTAGGGGAGTATATTTAAAGCGCCACTCCATCGCTGAATAAAAAACAAAAAACGCTGAAGTGGTGCTGTAAATGAAGTGATGATTACACATGTACATTACCGCCCCCTTCACTTTCTAAGGAACTGCTGGAGAGAGCCAAGTACAAGATCCACAGGGTTATAAACCTTTGTGCTGAACATTTACATTAATCATAATTTTAGCAGGACACCATTAGATGAGAACATGCGATTTACATCATTAGTTTGGCCATTTCACATATACAGTACATTAAAAATAAAGAAGAGTTTTCTCTGTCTTTACACCTAGATAACAAAGCAGCATTAGACATAACATATCCACAGCATTCACAATTGTACAGTTCTCTTGGTAATTAGGAATACATTATCTACCTGAGCCTCGCTGGTCTTCCTGCAAGTCTTCTTTCTTCTGGACTTGTTCAGGTTTCTTGATGGATCTTGCCAAGACCAGTCTTCTCTTCTTGGCTTTACTGCAGTCTTCTTCCTTCTTCATGTCCATGGCTTTCTGCCCGGATGAAATCCTTTGCCGTTTTCTTCCCTGGCTCACTTTGGGAGACTTTTCTTTGTCCCCCGATGAGCTGAAGACGGCTGCTCTCTTCTTGGCTCCCATCTTCCGATGTGCCTCTATCTCTTCCTCCTTCTTCAGGACAGATTGTTTGGGCTTCTTGACTGAAGACTTCCTCTCATCATCAGATGGGTCATAGGCAGATCTTCGTCTCTTCCCTCCTTCTGTCTTAAACTTCTTTTCTTTTGCATGCATATTATCGCTGTGCTCAGCAGACAACTCCTTCACCATCGCTGGTCACATCCAACTGTCACTCACTGACGATGTAAACATTCCAACTGCCCTGGCTGCACAGCAATACACCGGTCATGTGACCGGCAGCTGACCAATCATATTTATACTATGGATATACTTTAGATGAGATTTAATTATATAAATCTATGTCAGGTGTTCTGCAGAATACAAGGCACCACTATTACTTATAGCAGCAGATCTGCACCAACTGGCCATTTGTGTCTGCTACTACAGAACATCCTATGGGTGTAATCCATCAGATCTCAAAAAGATGAAAGATTTCCATTCCTGTATGTCCTATAGATATAAAGTATGTATTACTATTATATATGGGATATGGTAAACATGGGCTATCTGCGATGACCACTCTTCTTTGTAAATTGTTCTTGTTATTATAATTTCCAATTGGTTTAATCTTTCTTTGCATTTTCATTGAGCACAATTTATGATTTATGTCACTGATTATGGCAACAAGAAATCGGCAATGATGAACTGAATAATATATTAAATACTGGTATAACTATCAGGTCATATAATCCAGTTTGTACGGAAAACAGTGACAAAACCATTACAGAAAGCAGCACCTTTCAGTGTTATCATCATTTTCAATCATTTTATTGAATTTCTTCTACTTTAAGTAAATATTAAAGATTGTTCTTTCTAATATAATTAACAGATGTTATTGGTAATACATACATTATATATGCTATTGTGTTTTCCTGGTTTCCAGTTGAGCATTTTCCAAGTCAGCCATCCTCCATTCATCTACTCCTGGGTGCAGTGTTGGATTAACCCTTTAGGTCTCCGTCAGCGACTCAGGTTACTACATCTGATCCCTTCTGCTCAAGACATAATATTTATCCATGAAACCAACTTATAGTTCCTATTGCTTATATCACTGAGTAATATTCGTGTTGATTTACATTGAAAACACAATAAAAAAGGATTAAAAAAGTAACTTATGTATCCTGTGTTGTTTCCATACAGTTCTAAGGACCAAAATTTAAAGGGATTTTTTAAATATACAGTTAGGTCCATATATATTTGGACACTGACACAATTTTTTTTTACCTGTTTCCTGAAACATATTCAAGTTACAGTTATATAATGGACATGGTCATAAAGTCCTGACGTTTAGCTTTTATTTGAGTCAAGAAAGGAAAAAGATACTGCATATATCGGGAAGCACACCCTAAAATCGTGTAAATAAATAGGATTTTATTGAATTGCAAAAGGGATTTAAAACACAATTAAAAACATACAACCCACACCTGGGTATCTCCATAAATCACAATAGTATACAGGGAATGTGCACTGCAGTCAACCAATTGTGCAAAACAACGTAAATCGCAACATCCCAATAATAATGTGGTACTGTTGAAGTAAGGGTCACCAATTCATCTATTGTATCAGGCCATAGTATGTTTCCCTAAAGTGAGGAGACAACACACATCTCCATTATGGGAGAGAGCTGATGAAAAAGATAGCCCTAGGCACATACTATACAGACCGATGGTAGACCCAGCTGAATATAGCAACTTCAAACAGTGGAGACCCTGGCATACGCCCTACGCGTACAGATAGTGGTACACAATTCAATCCCCAATCCTCTTATATAGCATATAAACATAATTACATGTGACCAATAATCACCTGTGTGCTCTGGTCCGGACCAGTTGGAGCAAATAGTGCTCCATGTGTGCATACCGCCGGCCATGGTTAATCCAGCCCATGGTAGACGCTGCGCAGGTATCTATTCAGCAAAATCAAGTTCCGGCATATACGAGGAGATCTCGTGAGCCGTGCATGCGCTCCTATCCGTCACGGAGTCAGCGTCAATAGTCGTTATGGAGACAGGGTGAGTGAAGGGGGAGGAGGAGGGCCATAGAGCGCGCATGCGTAGTACAGTGAAAGGTCATAGCATCTATGCCTGTCAGAATAGTGTAAGTAAACGGAGAAGCAAATAAGTCACAAGCATAGCATTATAAGTAGTTGGTATTTAAGGTGTTTGTGCTCATTCGCCCAGGGAAGGAAATGCACCGTGGAGCCCACATATAGCGCATATTCTATCCATAATACAATTTTACATAGTGCACGGCCATTGAGTCTAGACATATAATCCCATTCTGATGTCTTCATAATAGACATAGTTCAGCCATATATTACAGACAAATAAGTGCAGCATTTTGCACCATCACACAGCACTATCCAATAGAATAGATGAGATGCTGTGATTACGGTCTTGCCACACACTATGATTAAGAGGCTAGAGTTCAGGGTCCAGCATATAACACATTATGCGTTTGTAATCCAGTGGTGCACACTTCCCCTTCATCTTCCAAGCATGGTGTCTTATGCCAATATCCTCCATTATCCTCTTCTCCCATCGTGCCTCCAAATTCAGATAAATACATAAATATAGTCCATTTTATTAAACCGAGGAGTTTTTTTCAATTTCTCCAGAAGAACCATATTGTCCACATAACGTTTCCAGTTCCTTAATCCAGACAGTCATATCCCAGCATTTCAGATGGTACAGATCATCACAGTTGGCACATGCGTTGTTCAACCCAGAAATCCTGTAAAGAGAAGTTCCTCATTTAATCCAAATGGTGTGATGGAATTTAATTTAAAAACCCATCTAGATTCCATCCGCAGTAACCACTTGTGGCAAGATCCCCCTCTTCCATTACCCTTAAACTTTTGTAACCCCAATACACGTATCCCTCTAGGATTGGACTTATGATGGTGGAGAAAGTGGGTGGCTATAGGGGTAAGAGACTTACCCTTCTTTTGGTCCGAAGCTGCCAGGTTAATAGTGGAAACATGTTTTTGGACTCTTTTCCTCAACTCCTGTGATGTTTGACCCACATATGTCATATTGCAGGGACAAATTAATGCATAGATGACATTCTTCGATTTGCAGTTAACATATGTTGTTAGTACATGTTCCTTATTGTCCTGGAGGTTACAAAATTTGTGTCGGGTTATCTGCATACATTGGCAGACATTGCAATCTCCACAAGGGTAGGAACCTACGGGATTGTATCCCCTATTGAGTTTTATTTGGGGTTTCACAAAGTGGCTAATCATTAAAGGGTCTCTCAGGTTCGGTGCCCTCCGTGCAGTTAGGAGGGGATATTCACTGACCACATTACATGTCTGAAGATCTGTGGTCAGGATGGGCCAATGATTTTGTAAAATGTTTCTTATTTTATCCCACTGATTGTTATATGTGGTGATAAGTCTCACCTGCCGATCCTGTTTTTTTGGCTTCGTCAAGATCAATGACGCTTGAGACTCCTGATTGGCCCTCTGAAATGCCCTCGAGATCATATTTTTAGGGTATCCGCGTTCCCGAAACCTATAGGTTAGATTTTTTAGCCTGTAACCGAAACACCCCATCATCAGTACAGTTTCATCTTGTTCTGAGGAACTGACCTGTTGGTACGCCAATCTTCGTGTGTATCAGATGTAAGCTGTTAAATTGAAGCAGGCTGTTTGTTGCCGTCGTCTTCCGGCATGAGCTGGTTGTGAGTTTGTCATTGTTTCTTATAATCTCCAAGTCTAGAAAGTTGACCTTAAGGGGTGATATAGTGCATGTTAAATAGATGTTGAGATCATTATCATTCAATTTCTCCAGAAGAACCATATTGTCCACATAACGTTTCCGGTTCCTTAATCCAGACAGTCATATCCCAGCATTTTCAGATGGTACAGATCATCACAGTTGGCACATGCGATGTTCAACCCAGAAATCCTGTAAAGAGAAGTTCCTCATTTAATCCAAATGGTGTGATGGAATTTAATTTAAAAATCCATCTAGATTTCATCCGCAGTAACCACTTGTGGCAAGATCCCCCTCTTCCATTACCCTTAAACTTTTGTAACCCCAATACACGTATCCCTCTAGGATTGGACTTATGATGGTGGAGAAAGTGGGTGGCTATAGGGGTAAGAGACTTACCCTTCTTTTGATCCGAAGCTGCCAGGTTAATAGTGGAAACATGTTTTTGGACTCTTTTCCTCAACTCCTGTGATGTTTGACCCACATATGTTATATTGCAGGGACAAATTAATGCATAGATGACATTCTTCGATTTGCAGTTAACATATGTTGTTAGTACATGTTCCTTATTGTCCTGGAGGTTACAAAATTTGTGTCGGGTTATCTGCATATATTGGCAGACATTGCAATCTCCACAAGGGTAGGAACCTACGGGATTGTATCCCCTATTGAGTTTTATTTGGGGTTTCACAAAGTGGCTAATCATTAAAGGGTCTCTCAGGTTCGGTGCCCTCCGTGCAGTTAAGAGGGGATATTCACTGACCACATTATATGTCTGAAGATCTGTGGTCAGGATGGGCCAATGATTTTGTCAAATGTTTCTTATTTTATCCCACTGATTGTTATATGTGGTGATAAGTCTCACCTGCCGATCCTGTTTTTTTGGCTTCGTCAAGATCAATGACGCTTGAGACTCCTGATTGGCCCTCTGAAATGCCCTCGAGATCATATTTTTAGGGTATCCGTGTTCCCAAAACCTATAGGTTAGATTTTTTAGCCTGTAACCGAAACACCCCATCATCAGTACAGTTTCATCTTGTTCTGAGGAACTGACCTGTTGGTACGCCAATCTTCATGTGTATCAGATGTAAGCTGTTAAATTGAAGCAGGCTGTTTGTTGCCGTCGTCTTCCAGCATGAGCTGGTTGTGAGTTTGTCATTGTTTCTTATAATCTCCAAGTCTAGAAAGTTGACCTTAAGGGGTGATATAGTGCAGGTTAAATAGATGTTGAGATCATTATCATTCAATTTCTCCAGAAGAACCATATTGTCCACATAACGTTTCCGGTTCCTTAATCCAGACAGTCATATCCCAGCATTTTCAGATGGTACAGATCATCACAGTTGGCACATGCGTTGTTCAACCCAGAAATCCTGTAAAGAGAAGTTCCTCATTTAATCCAAATGGTGTGATGGAATTTAATTTAAAAATCCATCTAGATTCCATCCGCAGTAACCACTTGTGGCAAGATCCCCCTCTTCCATTACCCTTAAACTTTTGTAACCCCAATACACGTATCCCTCTAGGATTGGACTTATGATGGTGGAGAAAGTGGGTGGCTATAGGGGTAAGAGACTTACCCTTCTTTTGGTCCGAAGCTGCCAGGTTAATAGTGGAAACATGTTTTTGGACTCTTTTCCTCAACTCCTGTGATGTTTGACCCACATATGTCATATTGCAGGGACAAATTAATGCATAGATGACATTCTTCGATTTG
This sequence comes from Anomaloglossus baeobatrachus, assembly GCF_048569485.1. Classification (NCBI taxonomy): domain Eukaryota; kingdom Metazoa; phylum Chordata; class Amphibia; order Anura; family Aromobatidae; genus Anomaloglossus; species Anomaloglossus baeobatrachus. Next base: position 229,812,624 of record NC_134357.1, read on the forward strand.
CAGTTAACATATGTTGTTAGTACATGTTCCTTATTGTCCTGGAGGTTACAAAATTTGTGTCGGGTTATCTGCATACATTGGCAGACATTGCAATCTCCACAAGGGTAGGAACCTACGTGATTGTATCCCCTATTGAGTTTAATTTGGGGTTTCACAAAGTGGCTAATCATTAAAGGGTCTCTCAGGTTCGGTGCCCTCCGTGCAGTTAAGAGGGGATATTCACTGACCACATTACATGTCTGAAGATCTGTGGTCAGGATGGGCCAATGATTTTGTAAAATGTTTCTTATTTTATCCCACTGATTGTTATATGTGGTGATAAGTCTCACCTGCCGATCCTGTTTTTTTGGCTTCGTCAAGATCAATGACGCTTGAGACTCCTGATTGGCCCTCTGAAATCCCCTCGAGATCATATTTTTAGGGTGTCCGCGTTCCCGAAACCTATATGTTAGATTTTTTAGCCTGTAACCGAAACACCCCATCATCAGTACAGTTTCATCTTGTTCTGAGGAACTGACCTGTTGGTACGCCAATCTTCGTGTGTATCAGATGTAAGCTGTTAAATTGAAGCAGGCTGTTTGATGTCGTCGTCTTCCGGCATGAGCTGGTTGTGAGTTTGTCATTGTTTCTTATAATCTCCAAGTCTAGAAAGTTGACCTTAAGGGGTGATATAGTGCAGGTTAAATAGATGTTGAGATCATTATCATTCAATTTCTCCAGAAGAACCATATTGTCCACATAACGTTTCCGGTTCCTTAATCCAGACAGTCATATCCCAGCATTTTCAGATGGTACAGATCATCACAGTTGGCACATGCGTTGTTCAACCCAGAAATCCTGTAAAGAGAAGTTCCTCATTTAATCCAAATGGTGTGATGGAATTTAATTTAAAAATCCATCTAGATTCCATCCGCAGTAACCACTTGTGGCAAGATCCCCCTCTTCCATTACCCTTAAACTTTTGTAACCCCAATACACGTATCCCTCTAGGATTGGACTTATGATGGTGGAGAAAGTGGGTGGCTATAGGGGTAAGAGACTTACCCTTCTTTTGGTCCGAAGCTGCCAGGTTAATAGTGGAAACATGTTTTTGGACTCTTTTCCTCAACTCCTGTGATGTTTGACCCACATATGTCATATTGCAGGGACAAATTAATGCATAGATGACATTCTTCGATTTGCAGTTAACATATGTTGTTAGTACATGTTCCTTATTGTCCTGGAGGTTACAAAATTTGTGTCGGGTTATCTGCATACATTGGCAGACATTGCAATCTCCACAAGGGTAGGAACCTACGGGATTGTATCCCCTATTGAGTTTTATTTGGGGTTTCACAAAGGGGCTAATCATTAAAGGGTCTCTCAGGTTCGGTGCCCTCCGTGCAGTTAAGAGGGGATATTCACTGACCACATTACATGTCTGAAGATCTGTGGTCAGGATGGGCCAATGATTTTGTAAAATGTTTCTTATTTTATCCCACTGATTGTTATATGTGGTGATAAGTCTCACCTGCCGATCCTGTTTTTTTGGCTTCGTCAAGATCAATGACGCTTGAGACTCCTGATTGGCCCTCTGAAATGCCCTCGAGATCATATTTTTAGGGTATCCGCGTTCCCGAAACCTATAGGTTAGATTTTTTAGCCTGTAACCGAAACTCCCCATCATCAGTACAGTTTAATCTTGTTCTGAGTAACTGACCTGTTGGTATGCCAATCTTCGTGTGTATCAGATGTAAGCTGTTAAATTGAAGCAGGCTGTTTGTTGCCGTCGTCTTCCAGCATGAGCTGGTTGTGAGTTTGTCATTGTTTCTTATAATCTCCAAGTCTAGAAAGTTGACCTTAAGGGGTGATATAGTGCAGGTTAAATAGATGTTGAGATCATTATCATTCAACGTTGTTATGAATTCCTGACACTCTTCCTCCGTCCCATTCCAGATAAAGAAGACATCAGCTATATATCTTGACCAATGGGTTACTCGGGTTTTAAATTGGTCCAGTCTATGCACCCATAATGCTTCCCACCAACCTAAAAATAGGTTGGCAAAAGCGAAAGCTTTTATTTGAGGATATCACATTAGAATTGGATGACTGGTTTAGGCATTTCAGCTCCTTTACATGTGCCACTCGGGTTTTAAAGGGCCCAAAAGTAATTGGACAATTGACTCTCAGGCTGTTTCATGAGCCGGTGTGGGCAATTCATTTGTTATTTCATTCTCAATTAAGAATATAAAAGGCCTGGAATTGATTTGAGGTGTGGTGCTTGCATTTTGAAGTTTTGGCTGAAAAGTAAAACATGCGGTTAAAGGAGCTCTTCATGCAGGGGAAATAAGCCATTAGTGATGAGCGAGTATGCTTGTTACTACTCGGTACTCGCACGAGTATCACTGTACTCGGGCTACTCGGCAGGGACCGAGTAATCTTGCGATACTCGTGCTGTACTCGTGGTCTTCATCCCTGCATGTTGGCGCTCATTTGAGAGCCAGCCCTCATGCAGGGATTGGCTGGCAGACCACTGCAATGCCACAGCCCTGTTAGTTGTGGAATTGCAGTGATTGGCCGGCCTGCACAGCGTGACCGAGCCTTTATACCGGCGGGCGCACTGTGCTCTGCTCACAGCCATCCAGACAGTCAGTGCAGGGAGAGTGTTGCTGCTTCAGGGAAAGGTTTGCGGCCCTTTATAGTTATTTCCGTAGCAGAGCTGCAAACAGTGTGACCAGAAGTCCTTCTCAGGACTATTATAGTTGTATACAGGCAGGCAGGGTATGGCCAGGTCGGAGTACAGGCTAGTGACCAGAAGAGTCCTTGTCAGGACTATAGTAGCAGTATACAGGCAGGCAGGCAGGCAGGGTATATAGCCATTCCTAGTGGTGACCGTATACCAGCCTTCATCATATCTGGGGCTGGTGTACACAGTCTAAAACAGTCCTGATAGTGTCAGACTTCTCAGTAATTGTCGCTCCTAAAAACCTGTTAGGTTCTTAGTGCGTCCGTGCTTGCATTTAAAAACCGCACGTGTGTGCCTGTCGGTGGCAGCGTACAGGTGCACGTTTTGCACAAACTATTATATAACGCACAAGTCTAGTGAATAATACACGTCAGTCAGCAGTGTCTGATAGTGTCAGACTTCTCAGTAATTGTCGCTCCTAAAAACCTGTTAGGTTCTTAGTGCGTCCGTGCTTGCATTTAAAAACGCACGTGTGTGCCTGTCGGTGGCAGCGTACAGGTGCACGTTTTGCACAAACTATTATATAACGCACAAGTCTAGTGAATAATACACGTCAGTCAGCAGTGTCTGATAGTGTCAAACTTCTCAGTAATTGTCGCTCCTAAAAACCTGTTAGGTTCTTAGTGCGTCCGTGCTTGCATTTAAAAACCGCACGTGTGTGCCTGTCGGTGGCAGCCTACAGGTGCACTTGTGCACGTTTTGCACAAACTTGGATATAACGCACAAGTCTAGTGAATACACGTCAGCACAGCATTGCAAAATGCGCAAGGGCGTTGGCAACGAACAAGGAAGTGGACGTGATGGTGGTGCAGGCAGAGGCCGAGGTCGTGGGCAAGCTCTAATTTCGCCACAACAAAGGGCCACATCTACTCGCTCGCACGTCCTGTCCCAAATTCTTGGGGACCGCAGCAGTACACCGCTCTTGAACCAAGACCAGTGTCAACAGGTTGTTAGTTGGATAGCGGATAATGCTTCCAGTCAGATTGGCACCACCACAAACACTCTGTCTTCCACACGGTCAAGTGTCAGTAGCCGTGATACTGCACCGCACATTTCAGAACCTGATCCTCCTTCCTACCACCAGGCAGAGTACACATCCTCGGACATTACTGATCCCACACTTGGACACTCGGAAGAGCTGTTCACGTTTCCATTCGCACATTCTGGCCTCTCGCCAGCTCATGTTGAAGTGGGTCATGAGGAGATCGTATGTACAGATGCCCAAATATTTGAGCAGCCACGTTCTCACGAAGTTGGCAACGTGTCTCAACAAGGGGTGGACGATGATGAGACACAATTGTCAGGAAGTCAGGAGGAGGAGCAGGGTGCGGAAGAGGAAGATGACGTGGTGGATGATCCAGTAACTGACCCCACCTGGCAGGAGGATATGCAGAGCGAGGACAGCAGTGCACAGGGGAAGGGAGGCGTAGCATCCCAACAGGCAGTAAGAAGCAGGGTGGTGGCTCCAGGCAGAAGTCAGGCAACAAGGTGCCTGTACAAATGTTAGGTCTTCCCGAGTCTGGCAGTTTTTTAAGTTGGCTCCAGATGATTCTAAAAAGGCCATTTGCAACACCTGCCGTGCCAGCATCAGCAGGGGTACCAAAACTAGCAGCCTGACCACCACCAGCATGATCAGGCACATGTCAGCCAAGCACCCGACTTTGTGGGAAGTACAACAGAGTCGAGGAGCAGTGCTTGCTGATGTCACTGCTACGTCTTCGCTTGTTGTGCATGCGAGCCAATCCCCTGTCCATGCTGCCTGCGAACAAGCCTCCTCCGGTCCTGCACCTGCAGTTGCCTACGCAGAAATAACACCATCATCAAGCACGTCTTTGTCCCAGCGCAGCGTTCAGTTATCCATTCAGCAAACCTTTGAACGCAGGCGCAAATACACTGCCAACGCCCCACATGCCACAGTTCTAAATGCTAACATTTCGCGACTGCTTGTGCTGGAAATGTTGCCTTTTAGGCTGGTGGAGACAGAAGCATTCCGCAACCTGATGGCGGCAGCTGTCCCACGTTACTCGGTCCCCAGCCGCCACTATTTCTCCCGGTGTGCCGTCCCCGCATTGCATAACCACTTGTCACAAAACATCACACGTGCCCTGAACAACGCTGTTTCACCCAAAGTCCACCTAACCACAGACACGTGGACAAGTGCTTGTGGGCAAGGCCGCTACATCTCATTGACGGCACACTGGGTTAATATTGTGGAAGCTGAGACCCAGTCTGAGCGAGGGACGGAACACGTCCTTCCCACACCAAGGTTTGCAGGCCCTACCTCAGTTAGGGTTTCACCCACACTCTACAGCTCCAGAATGTCATGCTCTTCAGCCTCCTCCTCCTCCTGCGCATCCTCATCCACTTTACCCTCCACACCAGTCCCAAGCTGGAAGCACTGCAGCACTGCCTCGGCGAAGCGGCAACAGGCTGTGCTGAAGCAAATCTGCATAGGAGACAAACCCCACAATGCAGAAGAGGTGTGGACAGCTCTGAAACAGCAGGCAGATCACTGGCTCACACCTCTGAACCTAAAGCCAGGAAAGGTCGTGTGTGACAATGGCCGGAACCTGGTGGCGGCTTTGAGGCGAGGCCAGCTGACACATGTTCCATGCGTGGCCCATGTGCTCAACCTCGTGGTTCAGCGGTTTCTAAAGTCATACCCAGAGCTGTCTGATCTGCTGGTAAAAGTTCGCCGCCTGTCTGCACATTTTCGAAAGTCACCTACTGCTTCAGCCGGCCTTGCCGGCTTTCAGCGCCGTTTGCATCTTCCGGCTCACAGACTGCTGTGTGATGTCCCCACGCGTTGGAATTCAACTCTGCACATGTTGGTCAGGATATGTGAGCAGAAGAGGGCAGTTGTTGAGTACCTGCATCACCTAAGCCGTCGGGAAATGGGTCAAACTCCACACATAACACCTGAGGAGTGGAGATGGATGTCCGACCTATGTACCATCCTCCAAAACTTTGAGGACTCCACCAAGATGGTGAGTGGTGATGACTAGAGTTGAGCGCGGTTCGTGGTTCGTGGTTCTCCAGTTCGCGGCTCGAGTGATTTTGGGGCATGTTCTAGATCGAACTAGAACTCGAGCTTTTTGCAAAAGCTCGGTAGTTCTAGAAACGTTCGAGAACGGTTCTAGCAGCCAAAAAACAGCTAAATCATAGCTTGGTTTCTGCTGTAATAGTGTAAGTCACTCTGTGAATCAAACTATTATCACATTTCAGTGTATAGTGTGCGTGAACAGCGCCTTCAGATCACTGCTGTTTCTATAATGGCGATCGCCATTTTTTTTTTTTTTTTTCCTTGTCTTCCTCCCCTAAGCGCGCGCGTCTTGTGGGGCGGGCCAGCATGTCAGCCAATCCCAGACACACACACAGCTAAGTGGACTTTGAGCCAGAGAAGCAACGGCATGTGTGATAGGATCTGCATGTCACATGTCCCTGCATTATAAAACCGGACATTTTCTTCACGGACGCCATTATCTGCCTTCTGCGTCTTTGGTGTCAGACATCACTGTCGCAGCTCCGTCTTCCTGAGTCCTATAGCCGATACAGCTGTATGCGCTGCATACACAGCGTTAGACAGCTTAGGGAGAGCACTTTATAGCAGTCCTTTTAAGGGCTCCAACCGGCAGGGTCAGAGAGCCATAGGTGACAGGTCCTGCAAACAGCAACAGCGTCTGTGTAGCCCAGGTCAGGGATTTCCTACCTGCATTTCACCATTAGGAGGGAATAGAAAGGCAGTCTTCCATTCCTCTACCCAGAGCACCACAATCCTGCCACTGTACCCTCTTGTCCTCTGCACACTCCAACTGATAACTAAGCCATTATACTAGCAAACACTCAGTGTACCTAGTGGCATCCTATACGTGGCTATTGGACTTTGCTATAGTCCCACTAGTGCAAAGACATTTGCAGAGCGCGTCTGCCTGCGTTGCACACTACAACTCATTCTAACCAAGCCATTATACTAGCAAACACTCAGTGTACCTAGTGGCATCCTATACGTGGCTATTGGACTTTGCTATAGTCCCACTAGTGCAAAGACATTTGCAGAGCGCGTCTGCCTGCGTTGCACACTACAACTCATTCTAACCAAGCCATTATACTAGCAAACACTCAGTGTACCTAGTGGCATCCTATACGTGGCTATTGGACTTTGCTATAGTCCCACTAGTGCAAAGACATTTGCAGAGCGCGTCTGCCTGCGTTGCACACTACAACTCATTCTAACCAAGCCATTATACTAGCAAACACTCAGTGTACCTAGTGGCATCCTATACGTGGCTATTGGACTTTGCTATAGTCCCACTAGTGCAAAGACATTTGCAGAGCGCGTCTGCCTGCGTTGCACACTACAACTCATTCTAACCAAGCCATTATACTAGCAAACACTCAGTGTACCTAGTGGCATCCTATACGTGGCTATTGGACTTTGCTATAGTCCCACTAGTGCAAAGACATTTGCAGAGCGCGTCTGCCTGCGTTGCACACTACAACTCATTCTAACCAAGCCATTATACTAGCAAACACTCAGTGTACCTAGTGGCATCCTATACGTGGCTATTGGACTTTGCTATAGTCCCACTAGTGCAAAGACATTTGCAGAGCGCGTCTGCCTGCGTTGCACACTACAACTCATTCTAACCAAGCCATTATACTAGCAAACACTCAGTGTACCTAGTGGCATCCTATACGTGGCTATTGGACTTTGCTATAGTCCCACTAGTGCAAAGACATTTGCAGAGCGCGTCTGCCTGCGTTGCACACTACAACTCATTCTAACCAAGCCATTATACTAGCAAACACTCAGTGTACCTAGTGGCATCCTATACGTGGCTATTGGACTTTGCTATAGTCCCACTAGTGCAAAGACATTTGCAGAGCGCGTCTGCCTGCGTTGCACACTACAACTCATTCTAACCAAGCCATTATACTAGCAAACACTCAGTGTACCTAGTGGCATCCTATACGTGGCTATTGGACTTTGCTATAGTCCCACTAGTGCAAAGACATTTGCAGAGCGCGTCTGCCTGCGTTGCACACTACAACTCATTCTAACCAAGCCATTATACTAGCAAACACTCAGTGTACCTAGTGGCATCCTATACGTGGCTATTGGACTTTGCTATAGTCCCACTAGTGCAAAGACATTTGCAGAGCGCGTCTGCCTGCGTTGCACACTACAACTCATTCTAACCAAGCCATTATACTAGCAAACACTCAGTGTACCTAGTGGCATCCTATACGTGGCTATTGGACTTTGCTATAGTCCCACTAGTGCAAAGACATTTGCAGAGCGCGTCTGCCTGCGTTGCACACTACAACTCATTCTAACCAAGCCATTATACTAGCAAACACTCAGTGTACCTAGTGGCATCCTATACGTGGCTATTGGACTTTGCTATAGTCCCACTAGTGCAAAGACATTTGCAGAGCGCGTCTGCCTGCGTTGCACACTACAACTCATTCTAACCAAGCCATTATACTAGCAAACACTCAGTGTACCTAGTGGCATCCTATACGTGGCTATTGGACTTTGCTATAGTCCCACTAGTGCAAAGACATTTGCAGAGCGCGTCTGCCTGCGTTGCACACTACAACTCATTCTAACCAAGCCATTATACTAGCAAACACTCAGTGTACCTAGTGGCATCCTATACGTGGCTATTGGACTTTGCTATAGTCCCACTAGTGCAAAGACATTTGCAGCACGTCTGCCTGCGTTGCACACTCCAACTAATTATAACTAAGTTGCATTGTCAGGGATATTTATTCTTTATTATTCTGCTGTTAATAAAGCTAGACCACCACTGCAATCTTCACCACCTCTCAATTTTTACTACCACATTTTCAGTCCACAATCTTGTCGCAATCAACATGAGTGGCAAAATGACAGATGCTGGTGGAAAGGGGAAGAGGCGTGGTGGAAAAGGCAAAAAAGGTTTTGTCCGTGGGGAAGGTGGCAAAGCTCCATTATCATCTGCTGAAGATAGACCATCTACCAGCAAAAGTAAGATGTCTACTACTTACCGTGGACAATCCGATGTGCTCCCTTTGTTACGGACACGAACAACAGGAACAAAGGTAGATGATGGGCAAAAAAGGAAAATGCTTGAATGGATCTCAAGTGGTCCAACAAGTGCCCTCTCTGCCACTTCAAGTACCGCATCCAAAAAACACCAGTCCTCTGAGTTGTCATCCCAATCAAACTTGCTTTCTCCCAGCTCTGAAGTCTCCATCAGCCCTGCACAGTATGGTGGAACTGAGATGGCTGAGTCTGCAGAGCTGTTCAGTCACACTATAGCCTGGGAATCAGAGGTCTGCTCCCAAGCTACAGTGAGTACAGAACAGGAAATGGTCTGCAGTGATGCCCAGAACCTTTGTGACTCAGATTCAGGCCGTGAGGACCAAGTTTCTGAGCATAATGTTGACCCTTTGTCACAAACTGTAACACCTGTGGTTATAGACAATGAGGAACATACTGATGAAGATGAGACGCAGATACCCGATTGGGATGACAACTTAAATATTCCGTCAGGGCAAGAAGAGGCTCGGTCTGAGGGGGAGGGGAGTGCAAACACAACAATTGATGATGACGTTCTAGATCCCACCTACTGTCAACCCCCAGTCAGGCACTCGAGGAGGTCAACAGAGGCGGTGGAGGAGGATGCAACCGACGACGAAGTTACCTTGCGCCTTCCTGGACAGAGTCGGAGCACTGGTAGCACGTCTACAACTGCATCCTCAGCCACCACTCTGCCTATGAGCATTATTCGGGGTGGATCAACAGGTCGCATGGCCTCTAAGCCTTGCCTAGCCTGGTCCTTTTTTCACATCGAAAAAGATCGCCCAACTCATGTGATATGTAACATTTGTCATGATTCTGTTAGTAGAGGTCAAAACCTCAGCAGTTTGACAACTTCTTCCATGAATCGTCACATGACTAAATATCATAAGTCCCGGTGGGAAGCTCACCGTGCTGCAATGCGGCCTAGTGGAGCGAACCATCCACCGCCCGCCCTTTCCACTGCATCCGCGCGCTCTTCATCTTCTAGGACTGTGGGGACAGCTGCCACACCTGTTTTTCCACGCAAAACTTCCACCACTGTAACCGCAACAGGCAGTTTGCTTGTAAGGTCGTCAGTTGGTTTGGAAGGGGAAACAAGTGAGTGTGTACAGCTCTCTCAGACATCGATAGCACCAACGTTGGATGAAGGCAACATCATGTCTCCGCCTGCACTTTCCTCACAAACCTGCATTTTTCAAGGGACACCCTACTCAACACCGTCTACACACAGCAGCCAGATCTCTGTCCCTCAGATGTGGTCAAATAAAAGGCCACTTCCTCCGACCCATGACAAAGCTAAGAGGTTGACTCTATCCCTCTGTAAGCTGTTGGCTACCGAAATGCTGCCTTTCCGCCTAGTGGACACACAGGATTTTAGAGACCTTATGTCTGTCGCTGTGCCCCAGTACCAGATGCCTAGTCGCCACTACTTCTCTAAGAAAGGTGTGCCCGCGCTACACCAGCATGTCGCACACAACATCACCGCTTCCTTGAGAAACTCTGTGTGTGAACGGGTGCATTTCACCACCGATACTTGGACCAGTAAGCATGGACAGGGACGTTACATGTCGCTGACTGGGCACTGGGTAACTATGGTGATAGATGGTGAAGGGTCTGCTGCACAAGTCTTGCCGTCCCCACGACTTGTGTGTCAATCCTCTGTCTGTCCAAGTTCCGCCACTGCTTCTGCATCCTCCACCTCATCTGGGTCCTCCACCTCCGCCCCAAGCCTGCCTGGTCAGGCCACCAGCGTTCTCACTGCGCAGAAGGAATCACGCACCCCTCATTACTATGCTGGCAGCAGAGCGCAACGGCATCAGGCGGTCTTTAGCTTGACATGTCTTGGTAATAAGAGTCACACAGCTGAGGAGTTGTGGTCAGCTTTGCGGTCCGAGTTTAATAAATGGTTGTCTCCACTCAAACTGCAGCCTGGTAAGGCCGTGTGCGACAATGCTGCAAACCTGGGTGCGGCACTTCGCCTGGGCAAGGTGACACACGTACCTTGTATGGCTCACGTGTTGAACCTTGTCGTGCAGCAATTTTTAACACACTATCCCGGCCTAGATGGCCTTCTGAACAGGGCACGAAAACTGTCAGCTCACTTCCGCCGTTCAAGCGCCGCAGCAGAGCGACTTGCATCGCTCCAGAAGTCTTTCGGCCTGCCGGTTCATCGCCTGAAATGCGATGTGGCGACACGCTGGAATTCAACTCTCCACATGTTACAGCGACTGTGGCAGCACCGCAGAGCCCTGGTGCAATACGTCATGACGTATAGCCTGGGCCAACGAGATGCAGAGGTGGGGCAGATCACCCTGATGGAGTGGTCTCAGATCAAGGACCTATGCACCCTTCTGCACAGTTTCGACATGGCGACGAATATGTTTAGCTCTGACAATGCCATTATCAGCATGACGATTCCAGTCATTTACATGCTGGAGCACACGCTAAACACTATTCGGAGTCAGGGGGTGGGACAACATGAAGGGGAGGAACTACAGGAGGATTCATATGCGCAAGGGACAACAACATCACGAAGGTCCAGACGTTCATCATCACCAACGCAGCAGGCATGGGACCATGGGGGACAGGGATCGACAAGGGCGCATAGTAGCAGGCGAAATGTTGAGCAAGGTGCAGGAGAACATGAAGAAATGGAGGACGAACTGTCCATGGACATGGAAGACTCAGCGGATGAGGGAGACCTTGGTCAAATTTCAGTTGAAAGAGGTTGGGGTCAGATGTCAGAGGAAGAAAGAACGGGTAGCACCTCTATGCCACAAACACAGCATGGACTTGGTCCGCATGGCTGCGCAAGACACATGAGTGCCTTTTTGTTGCACTACCTCCAACATGACAGTCGTATTGTCAAAATTAGAAGTGATGATGACTACTGGATTGCCACACTATTAGATCCCCGGTACAAGTCCAAATTTTGTGACATAATTCCAGCCATAGAAAGGGACGCACGTATGCAGGAGTATCAGCAGAAGCTGTTACTAGATCTTAGCTCGGCTTTTCCACCAAACAACCGTGCAGGTGCAGGGAGTGAATCTCCCAGTTGTAACTTGACAAACATGGGACGGTCTCGTCATCTTCAACAGTCTACCCGTACCAGTAGGACCTTTTCTGGTGCCGGTAACAGCAATTTTATGGAATCTTTTCATAATTTTTTTAGACCCTCTTTTGCAAGGCCACCAGAGACAACAAGTCTGACACATAGTCAACGGCTGGAGAGGATGATACAGGAGTATCTCCAAATGAACATCGATGCCATGACTGTGCAACTGGAGCCTTGCTCCTTTTGGGCTTCAAACCTACAAAAATGGCCAGAGCTCGCAACTTACGCCTTGGAGATTTTGTCGTGTCCAGCTGCCAGCGTTGTCTCTGAACGTGTATTCAGTGCTGCTGGGTGTGTGCTGACAGATAAGCGCACGCGTCTGTCCAGTGACAATGTGGACAGACTGACGTTCATCAAAATGAACAAGTCATGGATCCAGAAGGAATTTACTACCCCTGTGTCATCCTGGGGAGAGTAAATGCTTGTGGATTTGGAATGTGCTTGATGCAAATCAAAACATCCTGTTTGCAACTAGGGCCCAAGTGCTGCCACTGATGGGGTGGGTGTCTGTGTGGCCCAATTTTTGGAAAAAAGGGAGACTCCGCTTGGAGTAACCCTTGCTTGCTGTGTTTTTAAAAGAAGCCAAGATGAACAGAGCTGGGATCAGGAAAGACTTTGCTACCTACCCCGGTGTCATCCTGGGGACGGCTAAGAATAGCGTATTTTTGAATGTGCTTGATGCAAATCAAAACATCCTGTTTGCAACTAGGGCCCAAGTGCTGCCACTGATGTGGTGGGTGTCTGTGTGGCCCAATTTTTGGAAAAAAGGGAGACTCCGCTTGGAGTAACCCTTGCTTGCTGTGTTTTTAAAAGAAGCCAAGATGAACAGAGCTGGGATCAGGAAAGACTTTGCTACCTACCCCGGTGTCATCCTGTGGACGGCTAAGAATAGCGTATTTTTGAATGTGCTTGATGCAAATCAAAACATCCTGTTTGCAACTAGGGCCCAAGTGCTGCCACTGATGGGGTGGGTGTCTGTGTGGCCCAATTTTTGGAAAAAAGGGAGACTCCGCTTGGAGTAACCCTTGCTTACATTGTTTTTAAAAGAAGCCAAGATGAACAAGTCATGGGTCAGCAAAGACTTTGCTACCTACCCCGGTGTCATCCTGGGGACGGCTAAGAATAGCGTATTTTTGAATGTGCTTGATGCAAATCAAAACATCCTGTTTGCAACTAGGGCCCAAGTGCTGCCACTGATGGGGTGGGTGTCTGTGTGGCCCAATTTTTGGAAAAAAGGGAGACTCCGCTTGGAGTAACCCTTGCTTGCTGTGTTTTTAAAAGAAGCCAAGATGAACAGAGCTGGGATCAGGAAAGACTTTGCTACCTACCCCGGTGTCATCCTGGGGACGGCTAAGAATAGCGTATTTTTGAATGTGCTTGATGCAAATCAAAACATCCTGTTTGCAACTAGGGCCCAAGTGCTGCCACTGATGGGGTGGGTGTCTGTGTGGCCCAATTTTTGGAAAAAAGGGAGACTCCGCTTGGAGTAACCCTTGCTTGCTGTGTTTTTAAAAGAAGCCAAGATGAACAGAGCTGGGATCAGGAAAGACTTTGCTACCTACCCCGGTGTCATCCTGGGGACGGCTAAGAATAGCGTATTTTTGAATGTGCTTGATGCAAATCAAAACATCCTGTTTGCAACTAGGGCCCAAGTGCTGCCACTGATGTGGTGGGTGTCTGTGTGGCCCAATTTTTGGAAAAAAGGGAGACTCCGCTTGGAGTAACCCTTGCTTGCTGTGTTTTTAAAAGAAGCCAAGATGAACAGAGCTGGGATCAGGAAAGACTTTGCTACCTACCCCGGTGTCATCCTGTGGACGGCTAAGAATAGCGTATTTTTGAATGTGCTTGATGCAAATCAAAACATCCTGTTTGCAACTAGGGCCCAAGTGCTGCCACTGATGGGGTGGGTGTCTGTGTGGCCCAATTTTTGGAAAAAAGGGAGACTCCGCTTGGAGTAACCCTTGCTTACATTGTTTTTAAAAGAAGCCAAGATGAACAAGTCATGGGTCAGCAAAGACTTTGCTACCTACCCCGGTGTCATCCTGGGGACGGCTAAGAATAGCGTATTTTTGAATGTGCTTGATGCAAATCAAAACATCCTGTTTGCAACTAGGGCCCAAGTGCTGCCACTGATGGGGTGGGTGTCTGTGTGGCCCAATTTTTGGAAAAAAGGGAGACTCCGCTTGGAGTAACCCTTGCTTACATTGTTTTTAAAAGAAGCCAAGATGAACAAGTCATGGGTCAGCAAAGACTTTGCTACCTACCCCGGTGTCATCCTGGGGACGGCTAAGAATAGCGTATTTTTGAATGTGCTTGATGCAAATCAAAACATCCTGTTTGCAACTAGGGCCCAAGTGCTGCCACTGATGGGGTGGGTGTCTGTGTGGCCCAATTTTTGGAAAAAAGGGAGACTCCGCTTGGAGTAACCCTTGCTTGCTGTGTTTTTAAAAGAAGCCAAGATGAACAGAGCTGGGATCAGGAAAGACTTTGCTACCTACCCCGGTGTCATCCTGGGGACGGTTAAGAATAGCGTATTTTTGAATGTGCTTGATGCAAATCTAGCTGTGAAGTGTACAACTGGGGCCCAAGTGCTGCCACTGAAGGGGTGGGTGTGTGTGGGGCCCAATTTTTGGAAAAAAGGGAGACTCCGCTTGGAGTAACCCTTGCTTGCTGTGTTTTTAAAAGAAGCCAAGATGAACAGAGCTGGGATCAGGAAAGACTTTGCTACCTACCCCGGTGTCATCCTGGGGACGGATAAGAATGGCGTATTTTTGAATGTGCTTGATGCAAATCTAGCTGTGAAGTGTACAACTGGGGCACAACTGCTGCCACTGAAGGGGTGGGTGTGTGGGGCCCAATTTTTGGAAAAAAGGGAGACTCCGCTTGGAGTCACCTTGCGGTGTTTTACATGACTTTAGAAGGGCGTGCCATGCCTATATCTGTGTGTCCTCCTCTTTTTCCTTGTCCAGCTGTTTTGTTTTCGCATGAGTACATGTCCTTGTCACTTTCCCATGTGTTTGTGTTGTGTTGTGAGTTGTTTGTCACCTTTTGGACACCTTTGAGGGTGTTTTCTAGGTGTTTTACTGTGTTTGTGATTGCCTGCCATTGTTTCCTATGGGCTCGAGTTCGGTTCGTCGAACGTTCGACGAGCCGAACTCGAGCCAGACCCCCCGTTCGGCGAACCGCCTCGAGCCGAACCGGGACCGGTTCGCTCATCTCTAGTGATGACGCCATTATTAGCGTCACCATACCGCTTCTCTGCCTTCTAAAACGGTCTCTGCTCAAAAACAAACATGATGCATTTCAGGCGGAGCGCGATGAGTTGGAGCAAGAAACAGTAGTGGGTGTGGGTGATAACACACAGCCCAGCCTCGTCTCATCACAACGTGCAGTGGAGGACTATGACAAGTAGGAGGATGAAGACATGGAGCAACTCTCCGGCCAAATTGAGGATATGACATGCACACCAGTCATATCCTCGGTTCAGCGTGGCTGGCCAGAGGACAGGGTAGATGAGGAGGAGGAGGAGGACAGCATGTTCAGTCATCGTGTTGGTCAGGATACTGAAGTACTGGCTGTTAAGAGTCTGGCGCACATGGCTGACTTTATGGTAAGCTGCCTGTCTCGTGACCCTCGCGTTAAGAACATCTTGGCCGACAATCATTACTGGTTGGTAACACTGTTAGACCCACGCTACAAGGATAACTTTATGTCTCTTATTCCCGAGGCGGAGAGGTCAGCCAAAATGCAGCAGTTCCGGAAGGCCATAGTCACGGAAGTAGGCAAAGCATTCCCCTCACAAAACGCTAGCGGCATAGGTCAGGAATCAGTGGACAACCAAGGCGTACAGCCGAGAGGGGCACAAGTCCAATCCGCCAGAGGTAGGGGAACAGTCTTTAAGATGTGGGACAGTTTTCTCAGCCCCTCACGTACCACAGCCCCTGAGGTGCGGGGTAGTGCCACAAGAAATCCTAAGTTTGCCCAGATGCTCAAGGAGTACCTTGCAGATCGAACAACTGTACTCCGACATTCCTCTGTGCCTTACAATTATTGGGTATCCAAGGTGGACACGTGGCATGAATTGGCTCTCTACGCCTTGGAAGTCCTGGCCTGCCCTGCCGCTAGCGTTTTGTCAGAGCGTGTTTTTAGTGCCGCAGGTGGAATCATTACAGATAAACGCACCCGCCTGTCAACTGAAAATGCTGACAGGCTGACTCTGATCAAGATGAACAAGGGTTGGATTGGGCCAGACTTCACCACACCACCAGCAAATGAGAGCGGAATTTAAAGTTTGTAACGGGAATTTGCCATGTACCTCCACTCACCCATGGGTACACACTTCTGGACTTTGGATAATCGCTGGACTGCTCCTCCTTCTCCTCATGCGCCACCATGATGACCGTTACAATAGTTAGGCTTTTGTTTCAGGTATACCCCAAGTGGTAAATTTTTTCGCCCATTCTTTCAGAATGGACATTACAACGACAGGAGACCCGCTCCTTTGTAATGGGAACAATGTTTTGAGGCCCTCATGCTCGTCTCTATCCAGGGACAATGTGGAGCCTCCCAATTTTTGGCTGCCCTGCCTAAGGGCTATACTACAATAGACCCACTTCCTGACAATGGACACTTCAGGTTTACAGGCCCTCATGCACGTCTCTATCCAGGGACAATGTGGAGCCTCCCAATTTTTGGCTGCCCTGCCTAAGGGCTATACTACAATAGACCCACTTCCTGACAATGGACACTTCAGGTTTACAGGCCCTCATGCACGTCTCTATCCAGGGACAATGTGGAGCCTCCCAATTTTTGGCTGCCCTGCCAAAGGGCTATACTACAATAGACCCACTTCCTTACAATGGGCACTTCAGGTTTACAGGCCCTCATGCACGTCTCTATCCAGAGACAACGTGGAGCCTCCCAATTTTTGGCTGCCCTGCCAAAGGGCTATACTACAATAGACCCACTTCCTCAAAATGGGCACATTAGACTCAAGAGGCCTTCATGTACGTCTCTTCTCAGGGACATCGAAGTGCCACACAATGTTTTCACGTAAAATCTTTCATGTAATCTCCAAAAGTAACATACACCAGCTCTATCTCACTATTGGGTATGTGCCCTTAACATTTCCGCCATGAAAATTAATTTTGATGTCATTTTGGAAGGTTTTCTGGTGAGTCCGTAAAAATAGCGTAAAACGCGGACAAAATTGTTCACAGCTGTGACTTTTGAGTGATAAATACTTCAAGGGATCTTCCCCATGCTGTTGCCATGTCATTTGAGCACTCTTCTGAGACTTTTGTGACATTTTTAGGGTTTCTACATGCTGCCGGGGGTGATTTCATAAAAATACTCGGGTCTCCCATAGGATAACATTGGGCTCGGTGCTCGGGCCGAGTACACGAGTATCTTGGGATGCTCGGCCCGAGCCTCGAGCACCCGAGCTTTTTAGTACTCGCTCATCACTACAAGCCATCCTTCAGGCCAAAAACACACTTCCGCATAAAAAACGTACGTGTGACACGGTCCGTTTTTCGGGTCCGTGTTCCGGGTTTTTTTGGGCGTTTCTCCGGTACGTATGACATCCGTATGATGGCGTATGCTATCCGTGTGTGCGTGTGGAATGTCCGTGTGTGCGTGTGGAATGTCGGTGTATGTGTACGTGAAATGTCCGTGTGAAATGTCCGTGTGTGTGGTAAAATGTCGTTTGATACATACCCACTGACAGCAGACAGAGTTGCACGATGAGAATGAACTCGGGTGAACTCCACCTGACTTCAGCCTCATACCGCGGCTCTGTCTGGGTGTCGCGTACTGATTAGCGGTCACCCGTGAAGGACTCACCGGTGACCGCTAATCCCCTGAGTGACTGAAGTGAGCAGCGCGCTTAGCGCTGACGTCACTCAGGTTACCCGCGGCTAGCTGGATCCTCCACCCGAGACCGCAACTCACCTGTGACTTCATCGCTGTCACTCGGGCGACTTGCTGTCACAGTTGGAGGATCCAGTAGTGGCTGCGAGTAACCTGAGTGACAGCTCAGCTGATCGCGCTACTCACCTCAGTTGCTGCGTGGAGGTGACAGGAGCGGCGGTGTTCTTCTGCAGCTCCTGTCACCTTCATGTAGCAGAGCTGGAAGCGATGCGGGACCTCCGTGGATTACGCCGGACATGGATGGGTATTTGGGGCATAATAAATTGGTGAACGAGGGAATTTGTTATTGTTTTTTATTTCAAATAAAAGGATTTTTTCACTGTGTGTGTTTATTTACTTTAACTTGCAGGTTAATCATTGGGGGTGTGTCATGGACGCCTGCAATGATTAATCTTGGACTTATTGGCAGCTATGGGCTGCCAATAACTCCTTATTAACCCGATTGCCAACGCACCAGGGCAAATCGGGAAGAGCCGGGTAGAGTCCCAGAACTGTCGCATCTATTGTATGCGGTAATTCTGGGTGGCTGCTGGCTGATATTGTTAGGCTGGGGGGCTCCCCATAACGTGGGGCTCCCCATCCTGAAAATACCAGCCTTCAGCCGTATGGCTTTATCTTGGCTGGTATCAAAATTGGGGGGAACCGCACGCCGTTTTTTTATTTAATTATTTATTTATTTCACTGCACAGTATATACCCGCCCACCGGCGGCTGTGATTGGGTGCAGTGAGACAGCTGTCACTCAACATGGGGGCGTGTGTAACTGCAACCAATCATAGGCACCTGTGGGCGGGGGATAGATTGATTAATGAGCGGCCGGCATTTTCAAATGACTTGAAGCCGTATATTTTCGGCACAGCTGTTCCTCGCTGCGCTGGTGATCGGGGATTGGTAAGTATGAGCTGGGGGAAGAAAACGACCGAGCGCCAATGTAAGTATGACTGAGAACAGCAGAAAAAAAGGTAAGTAGACTGACTTTAATAAAAAAAAAAAAAATAAATAGATCGCTCGTTTACAAACGCACACGGACGAAACGTGCTGAACACGGACATGCTCTGTGTGTCGTCCATGCAGGCACGGACCCATTGATTTAGCGGGTCTGTGCCTGCGTGCTGACCGCCAAAAACGGACACGTTGTCCGTGCGGGAAAACGCACACACGTACTTATCACACGGACACACGTTCCATGTGATTTTACGCGTGTGTGCCATCACCCATAGAATAACATGGGTCTCCGTGTCTCCGTGTCTCCGGTCCGTGCAAAAACATACCAAACACGTACCGGAGGCACGGATGTGTGTTGCGGGCCTCATAGAAAACAGAAAAAAACGATCCAAGAAATTGCTACAATATTAGGATTGGCAAAATTTATAGTTTGGTACATCCTGAGAAAGATGGTAAGCACTGGTGATCTCAATATTGCAAAAAGACCTGGACGCCCACAGAAGACAACAGTGGTGGATGATCGCAGAATAATTACCAAGGTGAAGACAAACCCCTTCACAACATCCAACCAAGTGAACAACACTCTCCAGGAAGTAGGTGTATCAATATCCAAATCTACCATAAAGAGAAGACTGCGAGAAAGAAAATGCAGAGGGGTCACTGCACGGAGCAAGACACTTGTAAGCCTCAAGAATAAGAAGGAGAGATTGGACTTTGTTGAAAAAAAAACAAATCAAAACATTATCAGAGACATACTGTGTGCTCAATTCCAGCCAAATGCAGCCAAACTGATTGGTCAGCGTTTCATAATACAGATGGACAATGTCCCAAAACATAAAGCCAAAGCAACCCAGGAGTTTATTAAAGCAAAGAAGTGGAATATTCTTGAATGGCCGAGTCATCACCTGATCTCAACCCAATAGAGCCGCATATTAATTGTTAAAGACTAAACTTCAGACAGAAAGGCCCACAAACAAACAGCGACTGAAAATCGCTGCAGTAAAAGCCGGGAGAGCATTAAAAAGGAGGAAACACAGCGTCTGATGATGGCCATGAGTTTAAGACTTCAGGCAGTCATTGCCAACAAAGGGTTTTCAACCAAGTATTAGAAATTAACATTTTATTTCCAAATATTTAATTTGTCCAATTACTTTTGAGCCCCTGAAATGAAGGGATGGAGTTTACAAAATGCTTTAGTTCCTCACATGTTTATACAATCATTTTGTACAACCCACTGAATTAAAGTTGAAAGTCTGAACGTCAACTGCATCTGAATTGTCTCTCTACAAATATATATGGACCTAACTGTAGGTAACTTAGGCTCAACCCCATCCAGATTTTTTAATTAAAACTGAGTACTTGTTCCAATTGACGCTGTTTCACTAATTCAGGTTTTCTTTTTTTTCTCTGCCACCCTGTCGCCAAATAATGCCCATCGCCCACCACCTTCCTGGTTAATAAAGATTCTGGGCTTCTTGCTATAGTTTTGATAAATCACTGTTATCTGCTGCAGCTCTATTACTTTTATTACCAATGAGCTCTTTATAACCCACCCACACCACTGATTGACATGTTTCTGCTTATACTGTGCAAAGGCAGAAATCTGCAAAAGGAACAAATCTTTAATATAAAAATACAGTACAGTATTCAATTGAAAAAAAAAAATCGCACTCACCATTGTAGCATGGTGGCCCACTGTAATTCAGTTGGAGGCTTCAAGCTAATCCCACCAAGTCATGGATGATAGAAGTCCATAGAAAAAAAGAAAACATAAAGTCCATAAGGACATATTTCCTCCACCTTTATGTCCCATCGTCTCAGGCATTGGGTCTCTCAGCGAGAGACTCAGTGCCTGGGTTGATTTGTATCTTCAAACCTTAATTAAAAAACACCAGGATTCCTATCTTGGATCTCTTCATTCCTAACAGACCGAACTTTCAGCGTCTCCCACTGTCACCCCACTTCCTCATCTCACACCTTATCTGTTCGTGTTCCCCAAGGTTCTGTTCTTGGACCCCTCCACTTTTCCATTTACACCTTCGGCCTGGGCCATCTCAAAGAGTCCCACGGCTTTCAGTATCATCTCTACGCTGATGATACGCAGATCTACCTCTCTAGACCCAACATCTCCACCATACTAATCAAAATTCCACAATCTCTGTCTGCTATTTCATCTTTCTTCTCTGCGCAATCCATAAGCTTAACATGGAGAAAACCGAATTCATTATCTTTCCTCCTCTCTCAACCCCTCCAACAAGCCTATCCATCAAAGTTGATGACTGCTCACGCTCCCCAGTCTCGCAAACTCGTTATCTCGAAATAACCCACAACTTTGTTCTTTCCTTCAAGCCACATATCCAAGCCCTCTTCACCTCCTGCCGACTACAACTCAAAATATCTTACGGATTCATGCATTCCTTAACCAAGAATGAGCAAAAACACTAGTGTATGCCCTCATCATCTCCATCCTCAACTACTGAAACCTCCTGCTCTGTGGCCTCCCTTCCAACACTTTGGCACCCCTCCAATCTATCCTACACTCTGTGGCCTGATTTATCCACCTCTCCCCTCACTATTCACCAGCCTCTTCCCTCTGCCAATCTCTCCACTGGCTTCCCATTGCCCAAAGACTTCAGGTCAAAACACTAACCATGACATACAAAGTCATCCACAACCTGTCTCCTCTATAAATCTCTGACCTAGTCTCCCGATACGTACCTACACGCAACCTCATATTCTCACAAGACATCCTTCTCTTCCCCTCTCTTATCTCCTCTCCCCAGAATCGCATACAAGATTTCTCCCATATCTCCCCCATACTCTGAAACACTCTACCCGCATATCAGACTTTCACCTACCATGGAAACCTTCAAAAGGAACCTGAAGACCCACCTCTTCTAACAAGCCTACAACCTACAATAACCCTAACACCAGTACACCACTGCGCAACCAGCTCTGTCCATTGTACCCTCGCCCATCCCCTGTAGACTGGTTCTACTGGTTCCTGGGGGCCAGTATTTATGCCCCCAGGAACCCAGTGTCTACCAGAATGTGTATGCCACCCAGGCCCTCAGCGTCCCCCAGAATGTGTATGCCCCCCTGCATCCCCAAAGTAATATGTATTCCTCTCAGGCCCCATCATCTCCCAGTAATGTGTATGTCTCCAGCGTCCCTCAGTAATGTGTATGCCACCCACTGACTCCAGTAATGTGTAATAACCCTATTGGCCCTAATAATGTGTATGCCACCCACTGATCCCAGTAATGTGTATGCCACCCACTGGCCCCAAGTAATGTGTATGCCCCTCACTGACCTCAGTATTGTCTATGCCGCGTAGCGGCCCCAGCAATGTGTATTCCACTCACTGACCCCAGTAATTCGGATGCCACCCACTGTCTCCAGTAATGTGTAAGCCTCCCACCTGCCTCAGTAATGTGTATGTCCCCATTGATCCTAGTAACCTGTATGCCCCCCACTAACATGCATGCTCCTGTCGCGGGTGGGGAGGACGCCGCCGCCGCGCGCTTGCTAATGTTCGGGTCCGGCACTGCTGCGGCTGCTCGGTGGCTCGAGCGGTGGGCCGGATCCGGGGACTCGAGCGGCGCTCCTCGCCTGTGAGTGAAAAGGGTGGTTGGTTTGGGGGATTTAGTCCGTGACACCACCCACAGGTCGTAGTGAAGATGGGCACTACCGCTGCTGGTGAAAACTACATACATCATGACAGAGTTCTTAGATGTTGCAGAGCACAGAAAGCTAACCCCACCCACACTTCCGCTTTATATGTATATTGTCTATTGATAGCGAGCTGCTTATCAGAGAAGGGGGTGTGGTTGGACTAGGGCTCATGTGCCATGTCCAAGCAATGATAATCTCCTGATGATAAAACCTTAATTGTATGGAAGCAGCACACATCCTAATAAATAATACAAGGCTGAAATCTGTATCTCAGCCCCAACCTCTTGCTGTCCTTTACCTTTCATCCACCACAAAAAGTTAAAACCTTTTTGGTGCACCTCCCTGTTTAATATGTTCAGGAACTGTAGCAATTCCCATAATCTGTAATTTGTCATCCATTTTTTTTTTTTTGAGCAGGCCTTCATTTATTAGCATTTTGCAAGCACTATAGCACCTTTCCCTTGCTTCCCTGCATAATTGTTCCTGCCATTGTCCAATGGCTTTAATGACCTGAACCGATAACCTGATATTACGTGATGCCTGTATTTAGTTTGACAGACAAAAGAACGGCCTTAAAAGACAAAAATGTGCTCCCCCTATTTCCTATAGTCAGTCTTGGAATCTCTGCTGCTAGATAAGGATTGCACTTTACAACAGGCAGTGGGCCACTGGCGGACATACTGCCGGTGCAATGGCACAAGGGCACCGAGCGGGAGGGGGCTCCCAAGATCTTGAAAACCTATGGAGACTTTCTTTGCCAGCGGAACTTGAACACTAACAGGAGAAGCAGGGGGCTCGATCAGCTGAACCCGTATAATTATGCAGAGCTGACACTGGCCCCTTCCCTCACCTGTTAGGGCCTGTTCTGCCTTCGTCCAAGTGTGAGCTGTGTGGACTCCGGCATACAGCTAACCTTCATCCACTGTTTCAATAAACAGACTGTGTTGCCTTTAAGTCTTTATTTATTAAATGATGATGGATAGGTGGATGATCATAAGAAATGGATGATTGATTGGTAAAAACTATAACAAAAGATACAAATCCATATCAGTACAGGCATATCACAAATAACAGAATGACATACATAGTAGTACTGGTATTTACAGAATCTGCATAACATAGAGAGCAATGCATATGACTGAACACAACATTTACACTGCTGAAGCTGCCCTACACCTGCTCTGCATGTATCACAGCCTATGCAATCTGAGTAGATCCAATGCCACTTCACAGTGCCTACATAACAACTGTACACATATTCCAACACAAATATGTAGTCTAATACAATGATTCCTACCGGGATCCATTAGTCAGGAGGAACGATTGAAGAAAAGGTACTGGAGCCAACCATAGCACCTCTGAATCCTATGGAGGCATCAAGACATCTGCGTCTCCAACTCAGTAAGGGAAGGGAAAAAGGGGCAGTCCAAGGAAGTATCTTTTCCTTAAAGCAACAGGCTCAAAACCACAGAAATACTGTAGAGAGGTATGAGGAAAACATAAGAAAGCCAACAGTGACCTCTTGTGGGCAACAAACGATATTACCCTTATCCTATTTAATGAATAGGAGACAGAACACTCCCCGCTTGGCGTTAACCAATGCCACTATTGGACTCCTGAGGGGATAACAACAACACAAGTTCAGTGACTGGTCTGGTGAACAGTTTGTTCTCTCCGAGCTTGCTCACTCTGACCTCTACCTTGCGTACTCTCCCATCCTTGCTGGGAAAGGGTTTGGTGACTAGGCCTAGTGGCCACTCATTTCGGTGTGATTGACTGTCCTTTACAAGTACCACATCGCCAAGTCTGATGTTTGGATGGTCTTTCTGCCATTTTGTTCTGGTTTGCAGAGTGGAGAGATATTGTTTCCTCCATCTGTCCCAAAAGGCATTGGACACGTTTTGTACTTGCCTCCATTGTCTTCTGTAGAGGTCTTTCTCGGTGAATTCTCCAGGTGGAGCTCCTGGGACACAGGTTTTCTGTGTAAGTAACATGGCAGGAGTAAGAACTGTTGAGTCTCCAGAATCTCCAGAAAGAGCTGTCAATGGCCTAGCATTCATGATAGCTGTAACTTCGGCCAAGAACGTAGTCAAGCTTTCGTGGGTAAGTCTGGTGTTTGCTTGCAAGAGGATAGAATCTAGAATCTTGCGTGCAATTCCTATCATTCTTTCCCAGGTGCCTCCCATGTGCGAAGAGTGTGGCGGGTTGAAGGTCCAGGTGCATCCTTGCTCACCTAGGTACCTCTCTACATTTGTAATGTCTATATTGGAAGGGATTTGGAGTTCTCTTGCTGCTCCAATAAAGTTCGTGCCTCTATCAGAACGAATGTGCTTCACAGGGCCTCTGATAGCGATGAAGCGTCGAAGTGCATTTATGAAACTTGAAGTGTCCATAGATTCTATTACTTCGATATGAACAGCTCTGACAGACAAACAGGTGAATAGAACTGCCCAACACTTTGCTTCGGCATGGACCTTCCTAGTGCGTCTTGTAGCTACGGACCAGGGGCCGAACACATCCAGTCCAACGTTGGTGAAAGGGGGTTCAGTACTGAGCCTGTCAGGTGGAAGATTAGCCATCTTCTGGTTTTGAAACATGCCACGAAGTTTGCGACACGTAACGCAGTTGAAGATGAGTTTGCTCACGCTTCTCTTCGCTCCGACTATCCATAGTCCAGCCGTTCGTAGACTCCCTTCGGTAAACAAACAACCTTGATGTCTCACCAAGATGTGATGATGTTGAATGAGCAAGGTTGTGACGTGATGACGTCCGGGAATTATTACCGGGTGTTTCTCTGAGACTTCTACCTTAGCTTCTTGAATGCGGCCACCTATTCTCAGCAGCCCATCTTTGTCAATGAACGGGTCGAGTTTCCTCAACGCACTGTCTCTTGGAATGGGTAGTCCTTTGTCGAGATTGTCTATCTCCTTGTTGTAGGCTTCATTTTGTACAACATGGAGTATAGTAATCTTGGCTTTCTCTAGGTTGGGAGCAGTAAACGCATGCTTGCAGTGATGCCAACCTTTACTGCATCCTTATCCTATTTAATGAATAGGAGACAGAACAGGGCCTGCAGGAGGGAGAATTCATGTCTGCAGAAGCTGCTGTCCAGCGAGCAGAGGGTGACGTCATTTGTCAGCACCAAAGAGGAGGCTCCACCCACCAGCTCCGTCCCCAGCAGAGCAGAGGCCTCAATATACAACCATGGCTCCCTGCCCCCCTCATCCCTGAGCTGGTTCCCCTCCTGCACTGGAATTATTTCAAGAGATTACAGCAGTTAAGCTTCAGGTGGAGGGGAGGCTGCACCACAGAGAAGATGGGAGAACCAACTCCAGAGAAGAACCTGCTGTCCTGGGCACAATGTGCAATCATCTGCAGAGAGGGTGAGTCCACGAGTAATGTGTGTCTATATATCATATTGAAAAGTCCGTGGAGCCTCTGTTAGGAGTCTCGACACAGAAACTAGCCAGATATCCCTCCAAGAAGGACCTAGCCAAGATACATATTTCCCAAGGGGCAATGCACCTAGGATTTCACTGTGTTGAGCACCCTCGTTGGCTGCCGGCAGTGTTTTCTCTGGCTGGTCTCCCCGAGATCAGTGATTTTGTTTTTTCTTGTTTATATATCATATTATCTGTGTATCTAATATATATATATATATCCCTGTATCCATTTATCACATCTCTATCTATGATCTATCTATTATCTGTGTATCTAAACTATTATCTATCCCTCTATCTGTGTCTATTTATATATTATCTGTTTATCCAATCTATTATCTGTCTATCTACTCACTTTTTTACGGATAGTGTGTGTCTGTGCAAGTAATTGAGTGTGAGTGTATTTATATACTCACCTACTGCCAATCTTCTACTTTCCTGAGTGCAATCACCGCTCTGTAGTATCTTGGGTCACACTACACCCTGAGCCAGATGTCTTTAACAATTAAAACCTATAGAGCAGCTTTCTGCTAACACGGAGATGCTTGAGAGAGTGGGGACGTCACTGAGAAAAGGAGCAGAACAGCACTGGACACCAGAGAGCGGCGGTGACATCACTGAGAAGAGGAACAAGACCGTGTTAGACACTAGAGATACTGGAGAGCGGTGACATCACTGAGAAAAGCAGAACAGCGCTCGACACCAGAGAGAGGGGCAGTGACGTCATTGAGAAGAGGAGCAGAACAGCGCTGGACACTGGAGAGCGATGACGTCAGTGAAAACAGGAGCAGAACAGCGCTGGTCACCGGAGAGAGCGGCGGTAGGTGAGTATATTATGACACTACATGCAAATACACATATTCCATCAGTAAACAATTTAGTGAGACCTTTAATTATGCCTATGATGCGGCTGTTTTTTGTTGTATTTCCTCTGTTTCTCTGCTATACCCTCCGGTGGTATAGAGCGCTGCTTACAAGGGTCCTGTCAGCGGATACATGTCACCTGTGGATTAGCAGCATGAATCACACATCACATCTGTCCGACTAGTATTTCATGTGGCTCAGTCCCTGACATATATTAATGTTTTTCTCTGAATCTCTGCAGCAATTTAGGGTCAGAGATGCCTGGCTGTGATCATACAGCCACTGCCTGGTACAGGCTGCCCACGGCTCATGGGTATCAGCTGTCAGGTACACACATACCTGACTGTGATCATACAGCCACTGCCTGGTACAGGCTGCCCACGGCTCATGGGTATCAGCTGTCAAGTACACACATACCTGACTGTGATCATACAGCCACTGCCTGGTACAGGCTGCCCACGGCTCATGGGTATCAGCTGTCAGGTACACACATACCTGTCTGTGATCATACAGCCACTGCCTGGTACAGGCTGCCCACGGCTCATGGGTATCAGCTGTCAAGTACACACATACCTGACTGTGATCATACAGCCACTGCCTGGTACAGGCTGCCCACGGCTCATGGGTATCTGTCGCGGGCGGGGAGGAGGGTGTCAGCACACCGCGCTCACCCCTTCTGCTCGGGTCCGGCAGCTGCTCAGTGGTGGCTCGAGCGGTGGGCCGGATCCCGGGGTGTCTCGAGCGACACTCCTCGCCCGTGAGTGAAAGGGGGGTTTTGTGGTTGGGGATTGTTATAGTTCGTGACGCCACCCACGGTTGTGGTGATTGCACCACCGCTGCTCAGTATGGGGGTCCCGGGGATGGTGATGCGGAGCAGCCAGGTGTTGTGTTGCCCCTCCGTGGGTAGGGGTTGGTGATCCCGGGGCCCGGTGATGAGATGTGAAGTGTAGGGCCTGGAGGGCGCAGGGACGCGGGGGCAGCGCTGTGCCTTGCGGCACTATGGTACTCACTCAGCCTGACACACGGACACAGTTTGTACGGTAAACCAACGGCTGGTAGGACGGTCCCACAGACGGCTGCACCTGCACTCCCGGTAGGTGACGGTGATGTCTCTCTTCCTTGCACCTGTGTTGACTGATGGTAGCGGTGGATTCCCTCCGGTTACCCGCTCCCCGACTGCAATCTGGGCCGGAGGAGCTCTACACTTTGCCCGCAGGCGCTGGCCCTGAGAAACTGGTGCCGTGGCGGTGGCGGTGTCTCTCCAATACGGGTTGGGCTGTTGCCTTCTATCGGGACTTGGTTGTTGGGGGATCTGCGTCCCCGTCACTGACGGATTTGGCAAATCTGGCGACTCCTAGCCTTGCCGGGGTCCGAGAGGCCCCTGCCCTGGTGCTGACTGTCCTTCGGAACACTGCTCCAGACCACCGGGCACACAGCCAACGGGGTCCTTCCAGGAACTTCCAAACGGTCCCCCTCCAGACAGTCACCGCCGTTGCTGACCTTGCTGTTCTGGCCCTCACAAAGCTGGACCCTTCAGGCTGTCTTTCTCTTCTGTCACTTTACTTGCTTTTTCTCCTTTTCTACTTTCACTTTCACTCTGTCTAGACTACTCCTCCACTCCTTCCACTTCCTCCTCCCTGACTAGACTCCTTCACTCTTGCCCTGCCTGGTCTCGACTGCCTGGTTACTTCCTGCCTCCAGAGTTGTGAGCTCCTTGGTGGGCGGAGCCAACCGCCTGGCCCACCCCCTGGTGTGCATCATCAACCTCTGGAGGAAGGCAACAAGGATTTGTGGTTAGCTGTGATGTGCCTACCTGGAGTGTGGGGTGTGGTGGTGTTGTGACCTGTGTCCCCTGGCTTGCTCAGGGCGACACATTCCCCCTTAGCAAAATGCAGACCGTCCGCGGGCTGCCGTCCTACACCGGTTTTATTTTTCTGTAAAAAGGGGATAACAGGGTTAAGCAAAACATAAATAACATTTTTAATAACTCTTCCCAAGACGGGAGGCACATTTACTTAAACGTTGCAACGATATACGGTCACGGTTTCCGCTCTCTCCCACCCAAGCAACCTGGCCCTGATGCTGCCCCTAAAACCCAGGCAGCACCCCTTGACCCACAGTCCAGCACAAGTTACCCGAGCGGGATCTGTCCTTCCCCTCCAGAGGGTGGCCACCGGTTCCTTTGGTGGCTGGGCCCTAGCCTGCTCTGCTCAGGGCCCTCCCTCCAACCTGCCTCTCCGGAGGCGGCACTGCGGAAACGGTAACGGTACCCAACATATTTACAAGCCACTTAACGTTTGTGGTGCCCTGCAAGTTCACGGGCTTGTCCATGGATAGTTCCCATGCAAAACTTTAAACGGTCCCCACAGGGACAACGGTGCCGGCTCCTGCCGGTTCAATCACAAAGCAAATCAGGTAAAAACTCGGTATCATTTTCATTTTCCTTATCATTTGCAGAACTTTTTCAAACTTTTTCAAACTTTTTCAAACAAACAGCAGCACTCTTACATTGGCGGACCCCTTTCACTCATAGAACGGTCTCCCTGTACCTAAGTGGGGGTCTACCTAGGTTGGAACGGGTGGACCTTCGGGGCCCGGTGTCAGTGGTGCTAGACAGTGGGGTAGAGGGAACAATCGGTTCCTCCTCCCTGCTATAGTGTGGAGCAGGCGGAGGTGCAGGGGGGCTGGGTACAGGTTCATCCCTGGGCACTGGCACTGGTTCTGGCTCACGGTTAACCGCTTCCACTACTTCTTCATCCACGGGTTGTGGGAACAGTATCACTGGAAGGATCACCGCGCCGTCCTGTGTAGGCCAGTCTGCTGGGAAGTCACCCATTACAGTGTGGATTACCTCTGCTGCCTTCTCCACTGGTGGAGGAACCGGTACTTCAGCCTTTGCCTTCAGCGCTGGGGGGCATTTTTTTAGATGGTCCCGGGAAACTGTGGCTAGGGTGTCCCCTTGGTCACGACTGATCTGGTAAGTCTTCCCGTCTCCCCATTCTGTGGGTTGTATGACATAAGGGACTTGCTCCCACTGATCATCCAGCTTGTGGGTTTTCCTCTTCCGTTTCAGTACCACATCCCCTGGCTGGAAAGGACCTGCGGGCGCCTTCTGGTTGAACCGGTGCTCCTGCTGCTCTCGACTTCGACTAAGGTTTTTCTCCACATACTCCTGGATTTGCCGGTACTGTGCCCTCCTCCGACTTTCCCACTCTGCCGTTGAGGGGAGTGCTTCCGGGGCTTCCAACCCCATCTCCAGATCCACCGGCAGGCGGCCAGGCCGAGCCCTCATCAGATACGCTGGGGTGCACTTCGTCGAGCTGGACGGGATATTATTATACATGTCGACCAAGTCAGGTAGCTTTTCCGGCCACATGTTCCGTTCTTCCAGCGGTAGCGTCTTGAGGAGGCCCAGGACCAAGTGATTCATTTTCTCGCACATGCCGTTGGTTTGGGCGTGGTACGGAGTGGTCCGGATCTTCTTGCAGCCGTACAACTGGCAGAATTCGTGAAACACCTCTGCTTCGAAAGCCGGGCCTTGGTCAGTCAGCACCTTCTCGGGGTACCCATGGGGTCGGCAGAAATAAGCCTGGAACGCTCGAGCAGCGGTTCGACCAGTTAGGTCCTTAACGGGGACTACCACCATAAATCTTGAGTAGTGGTCTACCATGGTCAATGCGTAGGTGTACCCACTTCGGCTAGGGGTGAGCCTGACATGGTCCAGGGCGACCAGCTCCAGCGGCTGATGGGTGACTATGGGATGTAACGGTGCCCTCTGGCTAGTCTCGTCCTTTCTCCTCAGTGTACAAGGACCACACTCTCGACACCAGGCTTCCACCGATTCACGCATCCCACTCCAATAGAACCGCTCCCTCAACAGCATCTCCAGCTTCTTCCACCCGAAGTGGCCAGCACCATCATGGTATGCCCGCAGGACAGTAGCGACCTCAGCTTGAGGAACGATCAACTGGCATATCTTCTCATGGGTCTTCGGGTTGATCAGCTCACGGTACAGCCTCCCTTGGTGTAGGTAAAGCCGTTTTCGTTCTTTCCACAAGCGTTGAGCTTCGGCTGGAGCGGCAGGGTCTATTCCCATAGCACCTTGTTCCACCAGAGTCTTGACAAGGCGGACAGCCGGCGCTTGGTCCTGGACGTCCTGCCACTCTTGACTGGGCCGTGGGTCCAGATCCACCCTTTGCTGACAGACTTGTACCCTCTCAGTAGGCAGCTGGTGAAACGCAGGCAACTCGATCTCCTCGAGGTCGTCATCCTCGCACCCCTCTTCTGACAAATGGGGCATCCGGGAGAGTGCATCAGCATTTATGTTGACACGACCAGCTCGGTACTTTATGGTGAAATCATAGTTGGCTAGCCGGGCTACCCACCGCTGCTCCAGTGCGCCCAACTTGGCCGTGTTCAGGTGAGTCAGCGGGTTGTTGTCCGTAAACGCTGTGAACTTGGCTGCCGCCAAGTAGTGGCGGAACCGCTCCGTGATAGCCCACACCAACGCCAATAGCTCAAGCTTGAAGGAGCTATAGTTCTCAGGGTTCCTTTCGGTCGGCCGGAGTTTTCGGCTAGCGTAGGCAATCACCTTCTCCTTTCCATCCTGGGCCTGGGATAGGACCGCTACTAGCCCCACATTACTGGCGTCCGTGTGGAGGATGAACGGGCTCCCATAGTCAGGGTACGCCAGGACCTCTTCTCCGGTCAAGGCCGCCTTCAACTGGCAAAAGGACTCCTCATGCTTGTCCTCCCACGACAGTGGGGCCCCAATGGGTCTACCACCTTTGGTCTGTCCCACGAGGAGATCTTGCATGGGGGCAGCCATCTTCGTGTATCCCTTTATAAAGCGCCGATAGTACCCCACCAGACCCAGGAACTGCCTTACTTCCCTCACTGTAGTTGGTCTCGGCCAGCTCTGGATGGCAGTAATCTTCTCAGGGTCGGGGGCGACACCATCCGCACTCACCACATGCCCTAGATACTGCACTCTGGGTTTCAGCAGGTGGCATTTTGAGGGCTTCAACTTCATCCCGCACTGGGCAAGGGACGCGAACACCTCGGCCAGGTGCTCCAGATGGGCTTCATACGTCTGGGAATAAACAATCACATCATCCAAATACAGCAGGACGGTCTCGAAGTTTAAATGTCCCAGACAGCACTCCATCAACCGTTGGGAGGTCCCAGGGGCATTGCACAGCCCAAACGGCATGCTATTGAATTCGCAGAGTCCCATCGGGGTGGTGAAGGCGGTCTTCTCCCGGTCTTCTGGGGCCACGGCCACTTGCCAGTATCCGCTGGTGAGGTCAAGGGTCGAGAAGTAGTTTGCAGTTCTCAGTGCAGCCAAAGACTCTTCAATACGAGGTAAGGGATAGGCATCTTTATGGGTTATCTGGTTGATCTTCCGGTAGTCCACACACATCCGCATGGTACCATCTTTCTTCTTGACCAGTACCAACGGAGCGGCCCAGGGACTACAGCTGTCCCGAATAACCCCTGCCTCCTTCATATTCCTCAACATATCTTTGGCACACTGGTAATGTGCAGGGGGAATAGGTCTATACCTCTCTTTGATAGGGGGATGTTCACCTGTGGGAATGTGGTGTTGAACCCCCTTGATCCGCCCAAAGTCTAGGGGGTGCTTACTGAAAACCTGTTCGTACTCCTGCACCACCCTGTGTACCCCGGCCCTGTGATGTGTAGGGGTATCATCAGTGCCTACATGTAGCTGTTGGTGCCACTCCTTTGTGTCCCCCTGGGGTGGGGAAGTGTTGGGGGTAGGTGGGAGTGTGGATGGACTGGCTTCATGGATAGTGTGAGGGTCCAGGGTGAGCAGCTTGGCAATGGTGGCATACCGGGGGAGCCTGACTTCTTCCTCTCCACAGTTCAACACTCTCACGGGCACTCTCCCTTTCTTCACATCTACCAC
Organism: Anomaloglossus baeobatrachus; assembly: GCF_048569485.1. Taxonomy (NCBI): domain Eukaryota; kingdom Metazoa; phylum Chordata; class Amphibia; order Anura; family Aromobatidae; genus Anomaloglossus; species Anomaloglossus baeobatrachus. The sequence continues at coordinate 229,845,320 of NC_134357.1, forward strand.
CCCTCGGGCGGCCACTACAGTGGCCCAGTGTTCGGAGGGCATGGGCTCCATCATCGCAGGGTAGTCACGCCCCTGAGTCCCTACTGCTGCCCTACACCAGATCATCATCTCACTCCTAGGGGGCACAGTCAATGGAGCAACATCCATCACTCTCACTCCACCAATCTCCCCTCCTGTTGAGCTTACATGCTGGCGGTACATCAGGGCGCGGATCTCACGCTGCACAGCCCTCTGCCGGCTCCCCGCCGCGGTGGCGGCTAGCTGTTGCAATAGGTTCAACACATCAGCCATGCAGTGTTCCATCACATTGGTTCCCAGCACTATTTTCGGGTTATGATCACTGGGTTCATTCATGATCACAATCATACCCTGGTGTTGCAGTTCAGCTTGCCCCACTGTCATAGCCACTTGTTTATACCCCACCTGGGTCAATGGAAGTCCATTAGCGGCAATCAAATTTATACTATCGTCTGGAGGCGCTAGCTCGTCTGTGGCCCAATACTGCCGATACAACGTGTACGGTATGGTAGTTACCTGTGATCCAGTGTCCAAGAGAGCCATCACTGGTATGCCGTCCACAGCCACGGGGATGATAGGGCGGGCCCCGACATATCGGTCTCGCCAGTCCGGGGGGCCACGGTGTTCTACTCCTGAGGATTGGCCCGGGGCCCCAGGGGTTGCTCGTTTAACGGGCACTGTCGGTAATAATGGCCCGGCTTACGGCACTTGTAGCAGATTGGGGGTCTGCTCCGTGGGTTATTAGCGCTTCTCCGCTGCATCCAGGGAACGTCTTCGGGACTGTCAGCAAGCTGTATCTCCGCTGGAGGCTGAGATCTGGTCAGAGGTTGTAGCGCAGCAAGGATCTTGGCAAGGTCTCCGTCCAGGCGACGGACCTGGGCTGCCAGTTCTTCCACGGTGCTGCTCGGGGCTGCAGGTATTGAGGAGGTTAGTTTGGCTGGGGCCGCCACAACGGGAGCTGTCTCGACGGGCCACGGGACGGGTTCCAGGACTTCAGCAGCTGGGGGCTGTAGTGCCTTGATAGCCCGCTCCTTTAACACAGCAAAGTCCACATCAGGGTGTTCCAGGGCCCACAGCCGGAGTTGTTTACGATCCTCAGGGGACCTCATCCCCTGCGCAAATTGCTCCACTAACATCTTGTTGCTATCCGCCTCATTAATAGAGTTCACCCGCTTCAGCGTGCGGAGGGAGGTCTGCAGACGTAGAGCATAGTCCCGAATGCTATCCCCAGCTCGTTGCCGGCACTGGTAGAACTGCATCCTCAGCTCAGCTTCAGTCCGGGTCTCGAAGGCAGTCTGTAGCTTCTCGAAGATGGTGGCTACAGAGAGCCGGTCCCCCTCGGCCCAGGTCTCCGCCTCCTGCTTCGCCGCACCGGTTAGCTGGCCTAGCACTATCGCTGCACGTTGCTTGTCAGTCAGGGGATACAGCTCTAGCAACGGGTTAAGCTTTTTCCGGAAGGCCTGTAGGGCATCCGGTTTCCCGTCATACCGCGGTAGCCAGGCAGCTCTGGACGCATAGGGCAAGGAGAATGCCATGACCTGAGCAAACGCGGGGGCCGCGGCACCTCCCGCCGGTACGACCGGGACCTGGGCAGGCCCATTCCCATCCGCGGGTGCCGCTGCGGCTGCGACCACCGCTCCTCCAGCGGCTCCGTCGGGCGCAGACATCTTGTTTCCGTCCCCCTTAGCTCTTTCCGGCCCCTCCTCTCTCGGGGCGGAGTTTTGGCCTTCGCGCTTCTACTGCTCGAGAAGACGCTCGAGCGGGAACTTTTCGCGCCAAAGATGGCGGCTTCTGAAATTTTTCTGCCGGATGCCTCCGGCGGTAACAAGGCGCACCTCTACCTGACGGCAGAGCGGTAAGATCCTGTTCGTGACGCCAAGTTGTCGCGGGCGGGGAGGAGGGTGTCAGCACACCGTGCTCACCCCTTCTGCTCGGGTCCGGCAGCTGCTCAGTGGTGGCTCGAGCGGTGGGCCGGATCCCGGGGTGTCTCGAGCGACACTCCTCGCCCGTGAGTGAAAGGGGGGTTTTGTGGTTGGGGATTGTTATAGTTCGTGACGCCACCCACGGTTGTGGTGATTGCACCACCGCTGCTCAGTATGGGGGTCCCGGGGATGGTGATGCGGAGCAGCCAGGTGTTGTGTTGCCCCTCCGTGGGTAGGGGTTGGTGATCCCGAGGCCCGGTGATGAGATGTGAAGTGTAGGGCCTGGAGGGCGCAGGGACGCGGGGGCAGCGCTGTGCCTTGCGGCACTATGGTACTCACTCAGCCTGACACACGGACACAGTTTGTACGGTAAACCAACGGCTGGTAGGACGGTCCCACAGACGGCTGCACCTGCACTCCCGGTAGGTGACGGTGATGTCTCTCTTCCTTGCACCTGTGTTGACTGATGGTAGCGGTGGATTCCCTCCGGTTACCCGCTCCCCGACTGCAATCTGGGCCGGAGGAGCTCTACACTTTGCCCGCAGGCGCTGGCCCTGAGAAACTGGTGCCGTGGCGGTGGCGGTGTCTCTCCAATACGGGTTGGGCTGTTGCCTTCTATCGGGACTTGGTTGTTGGGGGATCTGCGTCCCCGTCACTGACGGATTTGGCAAATCTGGCGACTCCTAGCCTTGCCGGGGTCCGAGAGGCCCCTGCCCTGGTGCTGACTGTCCTTCGGAACACTGCTCCAGACCACCGGGCACACAGCCAACGGGGTCCTTCCAGGAACTTCCAAACGGTCCCCCTCCAGACAGTCACCGCCGTTGCTGACCTTGCTGTTCTGGCCCTCACAAAGCTGGACCCTTCAGGCTGTCTTTCTCTTTTGTCACTTTACTTGCTTTTTCTCCTTTTCTACTTTCACTTTCACTCTGTCTAGACTACTCCTCCACTCCTTCCACTTCCTCCTCCCTGACTAGACTCCTTCACTCTTGCCCTGCCTGGTCTCAACTGCCTGGTTACTTCCTGCCTCCAGAGTTGTGAGCTCCTTGGTGGGCGGAGCCAACCGCCTGGCCCACCCCCTGGTGTGCATCATCAACCTCTGGAGGAAGGCAACAAGGATTTGTGGTTAGCTGTGATGTGCCTACCTGGAGTGTGGGGTGTGGTGGTGTTGTGACCTGTGTCCCCTGGCTTGCCCAGGGCGACACATATCAGCTGTCAGGTACACACATACCTGTCTGTGATCATACAGCCACTGCCTGGTACAGGCTGCCCACGGCTCATGGGTATCAGCTGTCAGGTACACACATACCTGTCTGTGATCATACAGCCACTGCCTGGTACAGGCTGCCCACGGCTCATGGGTATCAGCTGTCAGGTACACACATACCTGTCTGTGATCATACAGCCACTGCCTGGTACAGGCTGCCCACGGCTCATGGGTATCCGCTATCAAGTTCCCTTTTAAAGGAGTTGTATGAAATACATGTACTGTAAAGAAATTGTCTGGCAAAATAATCTAATAATCTAATAATTACATTTTGTAAAACTAACAAAATAAATTATTTACCCCTGCTGTCACCTCCTGGATCTAACGCCTGCTGTCCTGTGGTCTGTCCCAGCAATAATTATGTCACTGTTCTACCAGACACAGGACCTCTGCAGTTTGTGATTGGCTGCAGCGGCCAGGTGACTTCAACTGCAGGTATCACAAGCTGCAGCGGTCCTGTCAACCATAGAATGGTGACATAATTAATGCTGGCACAGCACGGCCGGCGCTGGATCCAGAAGGGTTGACAGTAGGTGTGAATACAATTTATTTTGTTATTTTTACAGAATCTCGTCTCCAGGTAATGCTCTTTTGTGTGGACAATCCCTTTAATAAACTATAAATCTCATCTTTCTTCCACCTGCCAGCTCTAGTGTTCCATTCCCTGATGTTTCTATTTACAATGGCTGCAGACATCACAGCCCAGGTACCTCATATGACTGCTGCAAACAATCACTGGCTTCAGACTCAAGCCGTATACCACTGACAAGCTGCAAAACACACGGAGTATCCAGGTTGTGCCATCACCAGCCAATGTAAATAGAAGCATTAGAGACAGCGCTGAAGCTGCAGCAGATAGGAGGGTGGCAGGACTGGTCTGTTATATTCAGATGGTATATATGTAGCCTAGTTATTGTTTAGATTTAGTAGTTGTGTCCTAAACTAGTAATGCAATCTATTTTGTTGTGGTATGAAGAGAGGGGCCCAAAAAGATTTATTGTACAGGGGCCCTCTGCATTCTGTGTCCGCCCCTGGCCACCGGTAAGTATGTTACTACACACACAGAACATACATTACTGATACTTAACCAGTGGTGAAATATAGAACAATCCCCAGAGTAGAGCTTTAATACCCGACCATCACACAGATTGTTGTTTCATCTTTACGCAAAACAACACCAAAATCTAGAGCTGTCATGAGCATGAGGACATCCTATTACAGGGAAGTGCAAAATATTTGACACGCCTATAATTATAGGAAAAGTCAGATATTATGGCACTTATACTTTTCGTGAGCTAGTGACTTAATCTTCCGGCTCCACCAACTTCATGATCTTTTTAACACCCTCCCAATATTGGACGTATTAGTACTTCCAATGTCAGGTCCCTGTCTCTGATGCAGGCTTAGGATCTGAGCTTGTGTGGCGCCCCTGACCTGGTCAGGCACCACTGAGTACTGCACCCATGCTGGGGACAGTACAATACAGGTAATCCAGAAGGCTGACCGGGGTGTGGAACACAGGCGCATAGTGATCAGGTCTCACACATGTACCCATGAGAGGACCCCTGGGGATCCCAGGAGGGGGAAAAGCCTTGACCTTCACTGGAATAGTGGAGGGGGCCAAAAGCCTCCATCTCCTCTCAAGGGGTGTGGTAAGAGAGTCTGGTTGCTAGGTGGCGTAGGCAAGAACAGGAGAGGAGGGGCAGTGAGTCAGTTAGAGCAGAACTCCATAGGGCTCAGTGAGGAGCAGACCCCTGGGCTGCTGGAGTCTGACAGCGTCCGCGCAGTGGCTACTGACGGGGGAGAACGGTCAACTAGGAGTGCTACCCGAAATCCATCTTCAGCTAAAGAGAGAGCACGGAGTGGGAAGTAAGGAGACTGCTAGAGAGTACCAGGCCCAAACGGGCGGCAGATCCCGAAGCGGAGATAGATCCAGCTTTCTTTTGCTAAACCTGCCGGTGTGGGGCTCTCAAAGCCCACACCACAACACCTAAAAGCCGCAGCCACGTAGCCACAGTTAGGGCCCACAGTTCACAGGAGGCAAGAAGCTGGAGTGATCTGGCCCAGGCAACAAGCACACGGCAAACGAAGGGGAGAGAGGCTTCAGCATCTTCCCTGGGTGACCCCCATAGGGACTCAAAGTCGGGGTTACCCCAAACCAAAAAGGGCTAAGGAAGGCGAGTTAGTAGTCACCCTCACAAGTCAGCCTGAAGGACACCTGGTTCCCGCCTGGTTCATCCCAGCTACGCCCGGGTTACTCACCCTGCCACCTGAAGTGAGTAAAAACCCTGAAAGACATTCTGCCTGTGTGGAGTTATTCTGCGCCTTGTGGTACTACCACCTACACCGGGCCCTGGGGCTTGCCTCACTCTCAGGAGGCTATTCCAACTAACTGCACATACCATCAGCCCCAGGCGACCCTCAACCTGCAGTGGCGGTCCCTATTGGCCGCAATACTGAGAGTGGCGTCACGACTAGAAGAAGATCTCCTACCTGTGACCAGATCCAGCTGAGTGGAGTCCCTGAAGGTAATGCACCGACACAACACCTGTGGGGCTTCACAACTGGCGTCACGAACAGGATAAGGACTAGACCTGTTCAGACAGGTGACCATGTGCCTGGGCGGTCCGCTTGAAAAATTGGAAGCGCCGCCATATTGCCACCATGAAAAGCGCGCTGAAAAACAACAGCAGCCCGCGCTGGGAGAAGTTACCGCCCACGAAGAGGTGTGGCTACCCAGAGATCCCCTGCAGAGTTCTGACCTCGCTTGTGAAGAGAGCGGAAGCGTCCAGAGACGGCGGAGCAGGAGAGAAGCCAGCAGCTTGCTAGAGAAAATGGCGTCTGAGTGCAGAGACCCAGAGCCAGGCTCCGCTGCCTGGTGGTGTCGGGAGCTCGCCGAGTTCTGCGATCAACTGGAAGCCAGGGTCGGAAGGCTGATCAGAGAGGGACGCGAGGAGTTTCTATGGATGACCGCGGCGGTTCGGGCCTACGAGGAGAGAGCCGCGCACCGAGTGCCAGACCGGGCGGTGACGACTCAGACCCCGATGCTGCTACCGATGGGTGAGTCCAGTGTTGCCCCTGCCGGCCCGGATGCCCCGACCCCTGCTGCCACGCCCGCGGTCCCTGAAGAGGCGCCCGGTGTGGCGACGCTGAGTCAGGCCGCAGCCATGCCAGGTGCGGCCCGCCAAGCCCAGCCCGCCGCAGCGATGCCCTGCTCGGCCCGCAAAGAACCGGCTGCCACCGCGACCCTCATCCGCGCCGCAGGCGTAACGCTGACCCAGGCCGCCGCCCTGCTAGGCCCGGCCCGCCAAGACCCCACCGCCGCAGCAACGCTCGTCCGCGCCGCAAGTGAGGTGCTGAACCAGGCCGCAGCCCCGCCAGGTGCGGCCCTCCAAGCCCAGACTGCTGCAGCGACGTCCAGCCCAGCCTGCACAGAGCCCCCTGCAACAGCGACGCTGATCCAGGCCGCCGCCATGCCAGGCGCGGCCCGCCAAGACCAGGCCGCCGCCATACAGGGCGCGGCCCGCCAAGACCAGGCCGCCGCCATGCCAGGCGCGGCCCGCCAAGGAAAGATTGCCTCATCATTTTCCCCGGCCTGCAAGGCCAGAGCAGACACCGCTCCCCAGTCCAAAGAGGTCCCTGCTAGGAAGACCCTGATAGGAGAGGACCCCGAATACTGGAAGCTGAAGGCTGACCTAGAGGCCCAGTTTCCACAAGAGATGGTGGATCGGTATCTGCTCCCTCCGCATACCCCCAAGGAGATTCAGGCAACCCCTGCAGCCGCGCCAGAGAGTCCACCGCCCGGACCAGCTGAGGACCACTCATCCCCAGCGCTGCCACAACCAGAGTGCAGCGAAGAACTAAGGGGGAGAGGAGGCCAGGAAGCTGAGGAGCTGACTCCGGAGCCACCGGCAGTGGAGCAATACTCAGAGCCGGAGATGTTACCCTATTCACGTTGGGATGAGGAGGACTTGACACCGTCTGCTGACGAAGATCAGCCCAGAAACCTCACCTGGGGCCCTGCAGGCATTGAAGTAACAGCCCAGCAGAACCCAGCCCGCAAGACCAGGCGTCGCAATAGAACAACGCTGTCCCCTGCACCACAGTCTCCAGAGCAGAGAGAAGTCACAGCCAGAGACCTACAAGAAAAACGGTCCCTCAGAAGAGCCAAAGCCCAGGTCAGAGGACCCCTTTGCAGAGGAGTAGTGGAGGATTTCAATTTGAGAAGTGGATATGGATTCATTGTAGCCCCTGGTATCAAAGAAGGGATATTTGTCAACCGAAGAGATGTGAGCGCTCATCTGCCTAGAGGACACCCTGGCAGAAACTTAAAGATGGGAAATACAGTACAATTCACTATGCATGAAGGCGAAAGAGGATTGTATGCGCTTGATGTAGCACCATGTCCCAAAGAAGAAAGAAAAGACAGAGATAAAGAAACAGATACAGGAAAGGAAACAGATGAAGATAGAGAAAGCAGAGACAAGGAACCTGCAGATGAGACTACCTCAGACGACGACAAAGAGCAAGAAAGCAGCAGGTGCCGCAGCCCAACAGGCCCAAGCCCTGGAATGGAGGAGTAAAGTAAAGTAAAGAAAGAAGTTACCAGTTGAAGTTTTGAAAAGTTTTGTTTTGCAACGTTCTCAAGTTCAAGTAATGTGCCCACAAAAACTATTGTGAGAAAAACCATAAACCTTAAGGCTATGAACTGGCTATAGCCACAAACTCTCGCAGTGTAAATAGTTACACCAAAAGGGCACCACCGCCACCAGAGTCAGCCTGTTTAGGGGCTTGGCTCGTCTGCAACCAGGAGGAGCCCGTCCGTATATAGGGCCTTGGCTTACCTGCAACCAGAGAGCATGCCTGTTTATGGGGCCTGGCTCTCCACCACAAAGAGGGTACCTGGTCAGCACCAACTGTGGAGGCCGCCTCTGCATCCTGCCAGAAGAGGCTGAAGGCGCGGATCCACCAGGCCAGGTATACCCTGAAGACCACCAAACCATGAAAGCCGCCTCTACATCCTGCCAGAAGTGGCTGAAGTCGCGGCCAACGTGAAAGGGTTTTGGGTGGGTTAACGGACTTGTGGGTGGAGGGTGGTGATGTATGGTACCTGGTGCTTTTAAAATGTTTTACATGTTTTAATGTTTTATGCATTTTAAAATGTTGTCTTGCAGCCCGAGGACGTGCTGGTGATAACTAAGGGGGAATGTGGCGCCCCTGACCTGGTCAGGCACCACTGAGTACTGCACCCATGCTGGGGACAGTACAATACAGGTAATCCAGAAGGCTGACCGGGGTGTGGAACACAGGCGCATAGTGATCAGGTCTCACACATGTACCCATGAGAGGACCCCTGGGGATCCCAGGAGGGGGAAAAGCCTTGACCTTCACTGGAATAGTGGAGGGGGCCAAAAGCCTCCATCTCCTCTCAAGGGGTGTGGTAAGAGAGTCTGGTTGCTAGGTGGCGTAGGCAAGAACAGGAGAGGAGGGGCAGTGAGTCAGTTAGAGCAGAACTCCATAGGGCTCAGTGAGGAGCAGACCCCTGGGCTGCTGGAGTCTGACAGCGTCCGCGCAGTGGCTACTGACGGGGGAGAACGGTCAACTAGGAGTGCTACCCGAAATCCATCTTCAGCTAAAGAGAGAGCACGGAGTGGGAAGTAAGGAGACTGCTAGAGAGTACCAGGCCCAAACGGGCGGCAGATCCCGAAGCGGAGATAGATCCAGCTTTCTTTTGCTAAACCTGCCGGTGTGGGGCTCTCAAAGCCCACACCACAACACCTAAAAGCCGCAGCCACGTAGCCACAGTTAGGGCCCACAGTTCACAGGAGGCAAGAAGCTGGAGTGATCTGGCCCAGGCAACAAGCACACGGCAAACGAAGGGGAGAGAGGCTTCAGCATCTTCCCTGGGTGACCCCCATAGGGACTCAAAGTCGGGGTTACCCCAAACCAAAAAGGGCTAAGGAAGGCGAGTTAGTAGTCACCCTCACAAGTCAGCCTGAAGGACACCTGGTTCCCGCCTGGTTCATCCCAGCTACGCCCGGGTTACTCACCCTGCCACCTGAAGTGAGTAAAAACCCTGAAAGACATTCTGCCTGTGTGGAGTTATTCTGCGCCTTGTGGTACTACCACCTACACCGGGCCCTGGGGCTTGCCTCACTCTCAGGAGGCTATTCCAACTAACTGCACATACCATCAGCCCCAGGCGACCCTCAACCTGCAGTGGCGGTCCCTATTGGCCGCAATACTGAGAGTGGCGTCACGACTAGAAGAAGATCTCCTACCTGTGACCAGATCCAGCTGAGTGGAGTCCCTGAAGGTAATGCACCGACACAACACCTGTGGGGCTTCACACTTGCACCATCTGCCTCTACTGTACGGGTATGTGCACACGCATCTTGTAGACACCGGAATACTTGCATATTTTTTTGATGCAGAAGAAACTTAATAATGGCACCTGAAGATTTGTCAGTTCATTTATTTTAGCAGCTTCACTTTTGACACCTGAAGAAGTTAAAAGAAGTAAGAAAAAGATGGAACATATGCACAATAAAGGCCCTGTCACACACACACACACACACACACACACACACACACACACACACACACACACACACACACACACACACCTGCGGCAGATCTGTGGTTGCAGTGAAATTGTGGACAATCAGTGCCAGGTTTGTGGCTGTGTACAAATGGAACAATATGTCCATGATTTCACTGCAACCACAGATCTGCCAAAGATTTATCTCTGTGTGTGACAGGGCCTTTAGTCATTCTTAGGCTATGTGCGCACGTTGCGTCGGAGTTTTCCTTCCCTTGGTTTTTGACCAAATGGCTTTTGACCATTTTTTAGCGCTAAAAACACATGTGTATTTACCGCGTTTTTAGTGCGTTTTCAGCGCTTTTTACCTGCGTTTTCACCTGCGTTTCTGCAGATGCGTTTTGTAGATCAAGACACTGAGAAATAAAGTTGGAATAGTCATAAAGAATGAAAAAAGAGAAAAAAAGGATAAAATTCACTTTCAATAAAACTATATGGAAAATTATCAATTTTAATTAAATAATAGTGGTTATGCACATTTTAACAGAAAAATAGGTAAAGTTTCTTATTTTTTAGCATTTAAATTTTCGGTTATTGTGTGTGTGTAAAGGAACATTATAACCCTTTAATTTTATGCCAGAAAAGCATGCGTTTTTGAAGCCAAAAACGCAGTGGAAAAGCAGGTAAAAAGCATGAAAAACGCAGGAAAGTTTGATTTTGGTTGCTTTTTGCCATTTTTCATTGACTCCAATGTTAAGGAAACGCTGCAGAAATGGCAAAAACAACTGACATGCTGCTTCTTTTTCAGCATGGTTTTTGACCCAAAATATGCAAATAAAACGCTGCAGAAAAAAAAGCAAAGTGCAGACAGGATTTCATCTTTTCCCATAGACTTTGCTGGAAAACAAAAACGCATGTGTTTTAGCGCAAAAATGCTGCTGCTAAAAACGCAGCAGAAACGCGGGTAAAAACGCAACGTGCGCACATAGCCTTATACTGCAGTGCATATGTTCATTCTTTTTGTCTTTTTTTTTTTTTTTTAGTGCTTTTTCAGGCAGTTTTTAGATGGAGTTCACCTGATAAAGACATTCAGTGCACACACCCTTAGGCTATGTGCACATGTTGCGTTTTTTCTCGCAGATACGCTGCGTTTTGAACTGCAGCGTTTTCAGTGCCAAATTGCATGCGTTCAGCTTCCCCAGCAAAGTCTATCAGAAAGCCGAAAAATCATAGCACACGCTGTGTTTGTAAACGCAGCGTTTTGGATGCCCAAAATTGCTGCGGGAAAAAAGCAGCATGTCACTTTTTTTGTGTGTTGTAGCTGCGTTCTCCACCCATTAAATCAATGATGTGGGTCACAACGAAACCAAAATGCACTTGAACTGCAGTTTTGTTGCGTTCCGCATGCTTTTTTGACAGAGAGCCTTTTCAGTCTCTCTCTGTCAATGTCGGTCAATCTCTGTCTGTGGATGTCGGTGAATCTCCCTCTGTCTGTCGGTCGGTCTCTTTCTCTGTCAGTTGGTTGCTCTGTCTGTCTGTCTGTCTGTCTGTCTGTCTGTCCCTCTCTCTGTCCGTCGGTCAGTCTCTCCCCCTCTCTCATAATCACCAATCCCCGGCGCGGCGCTGCACGGCTGTCACACTGCTCCGGCGGCTTTTACTGTTTTGAAAATGCCGGCCGCCCATTATTCAATCTCGTATTCCCTGCTTTCCCCGCCCACCGGCTGCTGTGATTGGTTGCAAAATTGAAGAAAAAGACCGGTACTCTCCTTTATGAATGTAGATTCTTTTTATTGTACAACTGTACAGGCGTCAAACATTATAACGCGTTTCGGTGAAAGCCTTTCTCAAACAAAAGATGATTACTGCATCACAATTCCCACACTAAATAATAAAGGTTCATGGATCTGGTAGGAGTAAACACCCTACTCATTTGCATAATCAAATATATCAATTAACAACTCAAATCCCAAGATCCAATTCAAGTTAACAAAAAAAAAACACCAAGAAAAAAGAGATATACTTTTATAAATGCAGAGCATATGAGGGAAAAAGGGGGAAACATCAATAATAATGTGAATCATCAAAAATAAAATAAACTCTTGTTCATATAAATTATTGCAAAAAAAATTTTTGCCATTTTTTTTTTTTTACTATTATAATTTTTTATAATTTTTATCCTTAAGGATTCACATAGCGTCATGAAATTTAAACTAGAGAAACATAGGTTATATTATAGCAACCAAACAAAGTTACATGATGGGGTTACATTTATATGACAGAAAAATACACAGAGAGAATTTAATCAGCGAGTCATTCATTACAAGAAACCACTAATGTCATAGTCTCTATTCAGACCAAGCGGCTGCAGAGATTGCAGCCTGAATATCCAGGTCTCTATCCTCTTCAGCATTGTGGTGCGATCCCCCCCTCGTCTGGGCAGCTGGACCTGCTCCAAGATCTGGAAACGTAGTTGGGAGACATTATGCCTAAATTCAGCAAAATGCTGGGATACAGGTAAGGGTAGATTTTTTTGCCTTATTGTATACTTGTGATTAGATAGTCTCTCTTTTAATCTTTGAGTGGTTTCACCTACATAAATTAAACCACAAGGACATTTCAACATATACACCACAAAACTACTATCACAGGTATAACATCCATTTTTTCTAAAAGATTCCCCTGTACGAGGATGCTGAACTGTCGATCCCTTAATTACACCAGGTCCGCTCTCACTACTTTATCCCTAATGTTCAGAGATCTACGATGAGACATAAGGGGAGGTCTGTGAAAATCTTTAATATTGGGGTAGGAGTTAGATAAAACATTCCAATGTTTCCTCAAGACTTTATGGATGAATACAGACTATGGATAATAAGTGTTTGAAAAAACTAGCCTCTGCTCTTTATCCCTCTGTGTGGATTGTCTGTCTTTCTGCTCATTCAGTAACCTTGAGGGGTAACCCCGCTGTGAAAACTTTATGGACATTTCATCTACTCTTTGTTCAAGCACCTTTGGGTCAGTGACTATTCTCCGCACTCTTTGATATTGTGAGTGTGGCAATGATTTTTTCAGATGAGGGGGATGATTACTAGAAAAAAGCAGGAGATTATTTTTATCAGTCGGCTTTCTATATAGGTCAGTGTATAGATTATGGTCGTCACCCTTAATGACAATTGTATCCAAAAAATTAATTCTGTCCAAATGACAGTTCATTGTAAACTTCAGTTCAGACCAGATAGAGTTAATCTCATTAATAAAGACCTCCAGGGCTCGAATGTCACACCTCCAAATACAAAAAATATCATCCAGGAATCTGCGCCAAAAAACACAGTTCGCTTAAAAAAAAACACCAGAATAAATAAATTCCTTTTCAAACCACGCCATATAAGCATTGGCGTAAGGAGGTGCGACATTCGAGCCCATCGCTGAGCCACAGCGCTGTTTATAGAAGGTGTCCTGAAATAAAAAATAATTCTAATTCAAAGTTAAGGCCCCGTCACACTAAGCAACATCGCTAGCAACATCGCTGCTAACGAACAACTTTTGTGACGTAGCAGCGATGTTGCTAGTGATGTCGCAGTGTGTGACATCCAGCAACAACCTGGCCCCTGCTGTGAGGTCGTTGGTTGTTGCTGAATGTCCTGGGCCATTCTTTAGTTGTTGCTGTCCCGCTGTGAAGCACAGATCGCTGTGTGTGACAGCGAGACAGCAACAACTAAGTGTGCAGGCAGCAGGAGCCGGCATCTGCGGAAACTGGTAACCACAGTAAACATCGGGTAACCAAGAAGCCCTGTCCTTGGTTACCCGATATTTACCTTTGTTACCAGCCTCCGTTGCTCTCACTGTCAGTGCCGGCTCCTGCTCTGTGCACATGTAGCTACAGGACACATCGGGTTAATTAACCCGATGTGTGCTGTAGCTAGGAGAGCAGGGAGCCAGCGCTAAGCATTGTGCGCTGCTCCCTGCTCTGTGCACATTTAGCTGCAGTACACATCCGGTAATTAACCCGATGTGTGCTGTAACTAGGAGAGCAGGGAGCCAGCGCTAAGCGGTGTGCGCTGCTCCCTGCTCTGTGCAGCTGCACCCTGTACTCTATACCCTATATATGTACCCTGTGCAGCTGCACCCGGTGTGCGCTGCTCACTGCTCTGTGCACATTTAGCTGCAGCACACATCGGGTAATTAACCCGATGTGTGCTGTAACTAGGAGAGCAGGGAGCCAGCGCTCAGTGTGCGCTGCTCCCTGCTCTCTGCACGTGTAGCTGCGTGCGCTGGTAACCAATGTAAATATCGGGTTGGTTACCCGATATTTACCTTAGTTACCAAGCGCAGCATCTTCCACGCGGCGCTGGGGGCTGGTCACTGGTTGCTGGTGAGCTCACCAGCAACTCGTGTAGCGACGCTCCAGCGATCCCTGCCAGGTCAGGTTGCTGGTGGGATCGCTGGAGCGTCGCAGTGTGACATCTCACCAGCAACCTCCTAGCAACTTACCAGCGATCCCTATCGTTGTTGGGATCGCTGGTAAGTTGTTTAGTGTGACTGGACCTTTAGAGCGAGTAACTCAAGAAAAACCTTTTTTGCATATCCGAGTAATCAGTCCCATTCAATAGCCACTCAACAGCTCTTATTCCTTTTGAATGAACAATGGAGGTGTAGAGACTACACACATCTAATGTTAGTCACCCGATTCAACAGATACACTTTTAATCTCATGAAGAAAGTGTGAAGTGTCCAGTAAATATGATGGAGCTGATTTGGTTAGTGGGGTCAATATTTTTTCTAACACAATAGCGGGGGCTGCTAAAATAGAATCAGTAAGGGCGACTATTGGCCTCCCAGGTGGACATTGAAGTGATTTGTGCACTTTAGGTAATGTATAAAGGATAGGTGTAATCGGATGTTTTTTAAGTAGGAAATTGGCCATTTTTTCATCTATTATTTTTAATTCTAAATACCTATTAATAATATTAAGCAGTTTTTTTGAAATATCAAAAACCAGATCACCATTTAATTTCTCATATACCGCTGTATTGGAGAGTTGGGATTTAATTTCCTGAACATAATCCTTCTTATCCATAATTACGACACTACCCCCTTTGTCTGCAGGTTTTATTATAAGGGAGGGATCATTCATAAGGGATTTTAAAGCATTTCTTTCCTCCTGACTCATATTGTTATGAAAATGAATTTGTCTAGCTTTAAAAGTTTTAGTCAATGATTGTATATCCCTCTCCACTAAATTGACATACGTCTCAACAGGATGATGCGTTTTAGGTGGATTCATATTACTCTTAATCTTAATCCCAAATCATTCAAACATAATACATTATCACCATTACCTGGGGTGGTAACCGTTTCAGATTTTTCAGTCCCTGCAAAATGCACACGCAGTCTCAACAGACGAAAAAAAAAATTTAAATCAATGTCCAAACCAAAGAAGTCAAAGTCCGTAGTGGGGCAAAATGATAATCCTTTTGAAAGTACTTGTAGCTGAATAGGTGTCAGATTTTTAGATGAGATGTTGAGGACTAGTGATTCTCTCGAGTCTGGGACCTTGTCCGTATTGGATCCATGGCTCCGCCGATGACGGCGTCCTCCTCGCCTAATAGCTCTACTCTGGTTCTTTGCTTCCTTCCTAAAAAAGAACCCTTTGAGGAAGCATTGGAATCGCTGCCCGATCCGGAGGACGGAGGTCCCGTACGACGGAAACCCCGATTGAAGAAGGGTTTGGCAGTCCCAGAAGAATCTTGCCATCTATAAACTCGATTATTTAAATAATCCTCAGTGTCTCTTATAAATTTAACACGTTTCTTCTGTTCAATGTCTTTTTTCAGTTCTTTCTCAGTTTTGTTGATCCTATTTTTAAGCAGATTCAATTCCTCTGAATTTAATGAATTAATAGAGTATTGCTAGATGATATGATATCTTTGACCCAAAAGACACTTAAAACATCCTGATGTGAAGAGGGACAAAATATATTATAACTACATAAACCTTTACCTTGCGCTGGGGATGTCAAGCCGCCCCTTCTTCTCTAGAAGGTTGTAAAAGTCCCCGTCCGCTCACAAATTCCAGCCCAATGGCTAAATGCAGCTCTTACACAAACAAGACATACAGGTTTATTAGCAAATTATAATATCTACATGTTTATTACTGATTGAGTCACTTTAACAATAGGCAGGGATAAAACGATCGTGGTCGCGGAGGATGCAGCCACGATTGGGCCGTGCAGGAGGGGGACTCGTTGACACCAGCACCTATTTCAGCTGGAAGTAAGTCCAGAAATGTACATTCATCTAAAATATATTGCAGTACACAGACCTGTCAGCCCTCTGCACTGCAATACACGCTATCGGCCAATCTGAGGCCGGCTGCTGACATCGAAGTGCCCATAACGGGTGCTGCATGGCAGTCACATCTTACACCACTTGGTGAGCAAATTGAAGTCAGCAGTCGGCTACTGAAGATGAAGCCGCACGTTGTGGGAGTGGGGGAAGGTAAGAAGAATCGTTTGTTTTATTTTTACTTTTTTTGTTGAAGAAGAGAGTCAGAACATGGGACATTATACTACGAGGAGGCTCAGGATGGGGACATTAATACTTGAAGGGTCCCAAGATAGGGGATAACATTATTCCAGAAAGGAGCTCAAGTTGGGGACATTAAACCAGGAAGGTACCAAGGATAGGAACATGATACCAGAAAGGAACTGAGGACGAAGGACATTATACCAGGAAGGGGCCCAAGATGGGGGACGTTACTACGGGAACACCACAGGATGGGGACATAATGGGTACACTATTACAAGAAGGTGCTAAGGATTCAAGACATTATTAATAGAAGGGACTCAGGATGGCGGACCTCACACCAGGAAGGGGCCCAGTTAACTGTATAACTATATACAGTATATATCTGTGTGTGTGTGTATATATATATATATATATATATTGCGAAAAAAAAATAAAGGGAACACTTAAACAATGAATCTTTTATTTGGTGTTCCCTTTATTAGGGCGTCACGGTGGCTCAGTGGTTAGCACTGAAGTCTTGCAGCGCTGGGGTCCTGGGTTCGAATCCCACCAAAGACAACATCTGCAGGGTGTTTGTATGTTCTCCCCGTGTTTGTATGGGTTTCCTCCCAAAGACATACAGATAGGGAATTTAGATTATGAGCCCTGATGGGGACAGTGTTCCTGATGTATGTAAAGCGCTGTGGAATATGTTAGCGCTATATAAAACATTATTTTTTTGAGCAGTGTGTATATATATATATATATATATATATATATATATATATAAATATAATTTATACACACACACACACACACACACACACATTCAGCTTTATATATTAGATATGTGGAGCGCCCCTGAAAGCCTCAGGGCACTACAGGGAACTGCATACTCAAGGGGATGCAGGACCTACCTCCTTGGACCTGGAATACCAGTGCCAATTCCACCAACACACAACTAAATCCTTGTTCTCCTCTCCACACTGGGCATAAATTGTAAGGGGATGGTCGCCATGGGGTCAAGTCCCTGGGTATAGCCAGCCTAATTGGAGGGGTCAGTCAGTCAGTCAGTAGTGGGGAGAGAGTCGAATAGCACACAGGAGAGGTGTGCGGATGTGACTGAGCTGGGTCCGTGTAACGGTGACCCCAGAGGCAAAGGATAGAGGTCGCCAGGATGGGTACCGGCATACCGCTGGGACCGGAGCACGCCTGTGGCACAGGGCCCTAGGTCAAATGTCAAGTTTCAAACAGTTTGACAAATACCTACACAGTGAGGACACCTTCACGGACTTCATCGAACCAAATAATCCGGGGGCATCAGCAGTAAACTAGGATTGGGGTTCAGACACTTACCTCCCCGCAGGTTCCGCACTGCCCGCCATATGGAGAAGGAGACTGTACACCAAAAGGGACAGTCGGGGTTCTCAAACGCTCCATTCTATGGGGACTCAATATACAAAGAGTGCTGGGGACAGAGCAACCTGGGTCACTACATTGGCACTGATACTCCTGGGACTGGAGCTAGCAAGCCGAGGGTCCATGTTATTAGAGACTGGTAAAGTTAATCTGGTGTGGTCTCCATCATTATACATCATACATCTCCCAGGAACAGCCCTAAATACGGAGGGCCTACCACCATAGCTGCCACTATCACCATCCCTGGGAGTACCCACGTTGAGCAGCGGCGGTTCTCCATTCCTAACTGCAACCCGCAGGTGGCGTCACGAACATTAACTCTATTATCCCCTGTAAATACCCCCTTTTATTAAGCGTCCCCGAAGCACAGGACCGGGCAACGGCCACCTAAAGCGACATTCCCGTTTGTAACCGCCCGGGACCGAGTACCCCCTTCCCTGGGCAACACATAATATATATATATAATATATATATACTGTATATTATATGTAAATATAAATAAAATCTAAAATAAAATCAGCGGAGTCCTGAGTTAAAATCTAAGTAAAATAAAATAATAATAATAATAGTAGGGGTATAGACTTGAACGTACAGTTAGGTCCAGAAATATTTGGACAGTGACACAATTTTCGCGAGTTGGGCTCTGCATGCCACCACATTGGATTTGAAATGAAACCTCTACAACAGAATTCAAGTGCAGATTGTAACGTTTAATTTGAAGGTTTGAACAAAAATATCTGATAGAAATTGTTGGAATTGTACACATTTCTTTACAAACACTCCACATTTTAGGAGGTCAAAAGTAATTGGACAAGGGACTCTAAGGGCTGCAATTAACTCTGAAGGCATCTCCCTTGTTAACCTGTAATCAATGAAGTAGTTAAAAGGTCTGGGGTTGATTACAGGTGTGTGGTTTTGCATTTGGAAGCTGTTGCTGTGACCAGACAACATGCGGTCTAAGGAACTCTCAATTGAGGTGAAGCAGAACATCCTGAGGCTGAAAAAAAAGAAAAAATCCATCAGAGAGATAGCAGACATGCTTGGAGTAGCAAAATCAACAGTCGGGTACATTCTGAGAAAAAAGGAATTGACTGGTGAGCTTGGGAACTCAAAAAGGCCTGGGCGTCCACGGATGACAACAGTGGTGGATGATCGCCGCATACTTTCTTTGGAGAAGAAGAACCCATTCACAACATCAACTGAAGTCCGGAACACTCTCAGTGAAGTAGGTGTATCTGTCTCTAAGTCAACAGTAAAGAGAAGACTCCATGAAAGTAAATACAAAGGGTTCACATCTAGATGCAAACCATTCATCAATTCCAAAAATAGAGAGGCCAGAGTTAAATTTGCTGAAAAACACCTCATGAAGCCAGCTCAGTTCTGGAAAAGTATTCTATGGACAGATGAGACAAAGATCAACCTGTACCAGAATGATGGGAAGAAAAAAGTTTGGAGAAGAAAGGGAACAGCGCATGATTCAAGGCACACCACATCCTCTGTAAAACATGGTGGAGGCAACGTGATGGCATGGGCATGCATGGCTTTCAATGGCACTGGGTCACTTGTGTTTATTGATGACATAACAGCAGACAAGAGTAGCCAGATGAATTCTGAAGTGTACCGGGATATACTTTCAGCCCAGATTCAGCCAAATGCCGCAAAGTTGATCGGACGGCGCTTCATAGTACAGATGGACAATGACCCCAAGCATACAGCCAAAGCTACCCAGGAGTTCATGAGTGCAAAAAAGTGGAACATTCTGCAATGGCCAAGTCAATCACCAGATCTTAACCCAATTGAGCATGCATTTCACTTGCTCAAATCCAGACTTAAGACGGAAAGACCCACAAACAAGCAAGACCTGAAGGCTGCGGCTGTAAAGGCCTGGCAAAGCATTAAGAAGGAGGAAACCCAGCGTTTGGTGATGCCCATGGGTTCCAGACTTAAGGCAGTGATTGGCTCCAAAGGATTCGCAACAAAATATTGAAAATAAAAATATTTTGTTTGGGTTTGGTTTATTTGTCCAATTACTTTTGACCTCCTAAAATGTGGAGTGTTTGTAAAGAAATGTGTACAATTCCTACAATTTCTATCAGATATTTTTGTTCAAACCTTCAAATTAAACATTACAATCTGCACTTGAATTCTGTTGTAGAGGTTTCATTTCAAATCCAATGTGGTGGCATGCAGAGCCCAACTCGCGAAAATTGTGTCACTGTCCAAATATTTCTGGACCTAACTGTATATTCAAACGTGATAACCAGTACATAAAAATATCCTGATAAATATTAATTAATATATATATATATATATATATATATATATTTATACAGTACAGACCAAACATTTGGACACACCTCATTCAAAGACTTTTCTTTATTTTCAGGACTCTGAATATTGTAGATTCACATTGAAGTCATCAAAGCTATGAATTAAAACATGTGGAATAAAATACTTAAAAAAGTGTGAAACAGCTGAAAAAATGTCATATATTCTAGGTTCTTCAAAGTAGCCACCTTTTGCTTTCATTACTACTTTTCACAATGGCATTCTCTTTATGAGCTTCAAGAGGTAGTCACTGGAAATGGTCTTCCAACAGCTATTTTACCATGAAGGCCTACTGCACAAAGTAATTAATGGAAAACATCTGTAACCTCATTATTAATCATTGTTTTATATATTAATATTTATCAGGATATTTTTATGTACTGGGTAACACGTTTGTATACACGTTCAAGTCTATACCCTTACTATTATTATTTTTATTTTATTTTATTTATATTTTAACTCAGGTCTCCGCTAATTTTGTTTTATATCATATTTATATTATAATGTTTTTTATGACTAATAATATTTGCTTGTTTTATATCTTGTTTTATGAGCAATACGTTAAGTCCATAATATATCTCTACTATATTTCCTTGGTTACCGCCTCTGATATCCATTCCTATACTAATGTTTGTCACCCTACTGGCGCAGTTGTAATGTATTTTTCCCACGTTGTGAACTTTCTTAACCTCTGCGCATGCACATTTTGATTTTTCCCACGGTTTTAAACTTTGATTACCTCTCACGCATGCGCAATTGAAGAGGCGACTCGTTTGAACCATCTTAGTTTCCATTACAATACATGAATGCACACATATTGGTTTTATTATCTTATTGTATTACTTTATATTCTTATTTCACTTGTGCATATCTCCACCATACTCCTGGATAAGAAATATAGCTTTTTTTGGGGTACACAGGTAGTAAGGTCTTCTTTCTATTTCTTTAGGGGTGATATAGCCTGGTGGAACTCTAGACCTCTAACATTATATATGCACCATTTTTCTTTATGGTTCTTGGACACCTTATAACATTCTTCCATACATATATATCTTTCTCATAAATTATAAATAATTAGGCATTTTTATATATTTTATTTATATTTTCATAAATAACTTTTTACAAAGCATGGGGGACATTCTCACATACATATAATTTTCATGTACGCATTCTGAAAATTTACGCATAAACCGTACACACTCCTTTTTGTAACAATTTCTATCACTCATTCGCTGAACTCTCATCCCGGATATTCATTCTTACACCGAATTTCCTGTTATAACACAACATTCATGATTTTTATTCTATTTATTTTTATTTTTTAGGTTTATTAGTAAAATGGCTTACACTCCCCTTATTTTCCACTTTTTTCTTCACTACTTTTATAAAGAAATTTTTCCTTTCTTTATTCTTAATGCAATTTTATATAGCAACACCACCATTTTTTGCCACGAATGTAATTTTTCTTGTCCGTCATCCCGTTCACCCTTACAGGGTTGTGGACAGATGCACTTGTCACTACACTTCTAAGACTCAATACAGGGTCTGGAGCTCAATGCTCCCTTTTTTTTTTTTTTTTTTCTTCTTTTTGTTCTTTTTTTCATTTTGTCCTTCTTCTTTTTCTGATTTTTGTCTCAAAAAGCTGATGAAATTTGAAACACTATACCCCAGTGATTTTATAAATGTTTCTCAATATATCACTTGAGAACTTTTATGGCCGGTATTGTAACAGTTGACCATCCCGCCAGTATTTGAAATACAGCAGTCAGTCCTCTGACGTAGCTCCATATGTGTATATATAGAGGTTCTTCCTCCGTTGATTGCATACTGTTCTTTTTTTTTGCCCTGATGAAGGAGACAGTGATCTCTAAAACACATTGACCGGAAAAAAGAATAAAGAGATGAAATAATTAACATCAGTTTCCTTTGGTGACAGCGCGGCACGCACCCGATTTCCCTCCTATACGTTATTGCTCTTCTACTAGGGGCTGCGGCTGTCGCCATTTGTAACGTGCATTTAGGGGTTGTGACTGGCACAACCTTAATAGGTGAGTGCAAGTACTATTAATTATTTGTTACCTTACCAGGTAAGACCCTAATTTGCGCGTCTGCTCCAGAGTTATTTCCCTGATTATTAATATCTGACAGGCAGTGATTGATCCTTCATTCTCACCTTCCTCTCTGTTGCACATTCTCATTGTTCCTATATGCTCTCTATTTCCATCAGACTTTTTTTGTCCTTCGGTGGGGCTCTAACATATGTGCACCATTTATTATTTATTTTTATGGATTCCTTTCTTTTTTCATGCTAGCGTTCATTATGCAGTAGTCATTCATGATATTATATCTTATATTTGTGAATCCATTAGGGCTCTATATGTTTGGTGCATCATATTGGGTCTTTTCAGTGCACACTAGGCACCTTTTTCTGTTATGCTCTGCTGCCACCTTATGGACATCTTATCGAACTACATTACTTTTTCATTTATTTCAGTGAGCCTGTCATCATCACTATAAGGCCTGTTTCACATGTCAGTGATTCTGGTACGTTTGTGCTTTTTTTTCTACATACCAGAATCACTGACATATGCAGACCCATTATAATCAAAGGGTCTGCTCACACATCAGTGATTTTTCACTGAACGCGTCTCCGTGCAGCGTACCCGCGTGTCTGTGATTGCCGCACGGAGACATGTCCATTTTTTTCTGGCATCACTGATGTCCCACAGACTACGCAGTGGTGTGATCCGTGAAACACGTGCCAGAAAAAAATGTGCATAAGGTTGTCTAAGTGCAATCCGGGCTCCGTTCTCCGTGGTCCGTGATTGCACATAGAGATTAACTCACCTGTGCCCACTTCCGCTCTCCATGGTGCTGAACGCTCCCGCGGTGCAGCATCCGGCCGACGCTGACCCCCGCAGCAGCTGCTTCCGGGTCGGCTGTGTCGTGCATTCGTGAATATGCACGACAGTAATGAGCCGGCTCAGAAGCAGCAGGCAGAACAGGCTGCAGAGAGCGCCGCTGAAGCCAGGTGAGTAAAAATGATTTTTATTTTATATGCACGTTTTTTTCTGGCATTTTTTCTGCGTGGTCAGTGGGACATCAGTGATGCCAGAAAAAAATGGACATGTGCAGTGAAAAATCACTGATGTGTGAGCAGACCCATTCATTATAATGGGACTGCGTATCTCAGTGATTCTGTTACGTTTAAAAAAAAGCACAAACGTACCAGAATCACTGACGTGTGAAACCGGCCTTATAGTGTTTAGATTTATGTATGTATTATACAACTTCTGTGGATCTTGTATGAGTGACTTTTCTTCATTTTATTGGATTGTTTTAAAATATTGAAATAAAGTCACGCTTCCTATGCATCCTTTTGTATTCTGATTGGCTACTATAATACAGTTTTTAGGCACTGAGATCGATACCAGAGGCATGGTCTTCCGCTTACCAGAGGATAAGCTCAAAAGGCTAAGGGACATAATAGAAGGGTTTAGTGCTGTTAATAAGGTGGCATTAAGATAAATGAAATATATCTTCTCGGTCTTCTCGTTTTCTTGCTGAGTTGTGCCAATGGACAGAGTTTTTTCTAGACATTTGCTATTGGAAACTCAGGGAACCAAAGCTCCTGGACATAGCATTCGAATTACCAGGTCCCTGAAGGCTGACCTTCCGTAGTGGCCGGAAATCATGAACAATTACAATGGGCGTATGTGCTGTAGATCCTGCGTCAGTTGTAGCTTGGAACTTTGTCTTTTCACGGATTTGCCCGTCTCTCATGGTGTTGGGCTATTTTCGGATCAAAGTGGTGTGTCCCTCCTTGGCCCGTATCATGGGTTGTTTCAGGGGCAAATTTAACTCTCTTAGCACTTTTCTCCTTAATTCTGGCCGTTGAATTGAGGGGTCAAGGTCTATCCAACCAGCATATTTGTTGTTTGTCAGACAATTTAGGGCTCGTGCATAGTAATACTGTCACGCTCCCCGACTCCCCTGCCACGCTCCCCGGCTCCCCTGCCACGCTCCCCGGCTCCCCTGCCACGCTCCCCGGCTCCCCTGCCGCGCTCCCCGGCTCCTCTGTCAGGCGTCCCCCGCTCCACAGCCTCCATGCCCCATCACCTGCGGTCCCCAGGCAGCCCGGTCCCCGCTCCCGGCGCCCGTCGGCAACTCTGCTCCAGCCCGGCACTCCTGCCTCCTGTTCACCGCTCCCTGCTCTGGCTTCTGGCACCCGGGCCTCGCGCATGCGCATTAGGGCGCGCGCGCGGTCATTGACCCTCTCTTAAAGGGCCAGTGTCCTCCAACAGGATATTGAAGAATCAGGTACAGGGTATATAGGGGGACCCTTTCCAAGTGGGCGGGGCCTGTTCTTCGTGTTTTGCTAAGCTAGGAGTCAGGTCTCCTTGTGTCTTGTGGTATACTTACCTATCTCTCTCGTAGAGCCGCTCCTGCCTCGCCAACCGGTCCTGACGATACCCGAACCCCCAACGGTGACGGTCTGCCATCCCGTCAGTTCATACCATCTCCGATCCCTGTGGTGACCCGTCTTCTCGCTCCGTTGGTTCCGGACTCTGCCTGACGTCATCTCGGCCTCCGAACCTGAGCTCCGTCACCCGGACTACCTTCTGAGACTCCGTAGTCCCAGGGACTTCTACACTCCACTCCTCTGAACGGACTGTCCTGCTACCCGTAGTGCTCCGGCTACCGGGCACCTTGCCTTCGGTGAGGTGTTCAGCCCAGTGGATCCACCTCCTGGGTCTGCCCGTCCACCTGGCCCTAACAGTAAGAACAGGCCATGGATCCCGCCGAAGCACTAGCGACCCAGCTGGGCACCTTGCAGCAGGAACTCGTACGACAGCGCGAGACCCAGTCCCGCATGCTGGCCTTCATGTCCTCGGTGGATACCCGCCTGAACACGCTGCAAGCAACTGCCACGTCCCTGGCATCTCAGGCTACTACTGCACAGTCCACGGCCACGGTTCCCGTGGTGGCTACCTCGGAAGCTTCTAAACTCCGCTTGGCCTCTCCTCCCCAATATGCCGGAGATCCCAAGACCTGCAGAGGATTCTTAAACCAGTGCTCCCTCCACTTTAAGCTGCTTCCACACCTGTTTGCCTCCGACCAAGCCAAGGTGGCGTTTGTGATGTCCCATCTAGAGGGTGAGGCACTGGCCTGGATGAACCCCTTGTGGGAAAAGGAGGACCCTGTAACCACTAACATCTAGGACTTCCTGCAGGCGTTTAGAACCACCTTTGACGAACCCGGACGTGCCGCTGTGACGCCCTGGGCAAGCCAGGGGTCACAGGTCATTACACCACCACACCCTAGACCCCAGTTAGGAACACCACAGCTAACCCAAAATCCTTGTTGCCTTCCTCCAGGAGCTGGTGTCCACACCAGGGGGTGGGCCAGGCGGTTGGCTCTGCCCACCGAGGAGTTCACAGCTCTGGAGGCGGGAAGAACCAGGCAGATCAGTTAGGGAAGTGAAGGAGTAAACAGTGTAGTTCAGTTTAGGAGGTGAAAGTGAAAGGAAGGAAGTGAAGTAGTAGTGGAGCTTAGGAGAAAAGCTGAAGTAAAGTAAAAGTGACAGTTTGTAAAGCCTGAAGTTGGTCCGGGTGTGTGCCCCGGGCTAAGAGACAGCAAGGTCAGCAGACGGCGGTGATTGTCCGCAGGGGTGACTGCTCGGAGGTTACTGGAAGGTCCGCGGACGGGTGGTGACCCGGCGGTCTGGAACAGTGTACAAGGAACAGTCAGCACCAGGGCAGGGGCCTTTCGGATCCCGGCAAGGCTAGGAGTCGCCATAATTTGCCAAATCCGTCAGTGAAGGGGACGACTGTCTCCCAACAACCAAGTCCCGATTGAAGGCAACAGTCCGACCATTACAGAGAGACACCGCCACCGCCAGGGCACCAGTTTCTCAGGGCCAGCGCCTGCGGGCAAAGTAGGGCTCATCCGGCCCATATCCAAGCTCGGGAGCGGGTTACCGGTGGGAACCCATCGCAACCACAACCATCTTAGGTGCAGGACAAAGGGACCGTCACCGTCAACTACTGGGGAAAAGCAAGTGCAGCCGTCCGTGGGAACCGTCTTTCCAGCCGTGTGTTTTACCGAGAACTGTGTCATCGTCTCAGGCTGAGTCAGTACCACAGTGCCGCAAGGCAGAGCGCTGCCCCCGCGTCCCTGCTCCCACCAAGCCCTGCATCTCCCACCTCCTCACTGGGCCCCGGGATCACCAACCCCTACCCACGGAGGGGCAACACAACAACTTGCTGCTCCATACCATCATTCCCGGGATCCCCATACAGAGCAGCGGTGGTGTCAACAAATCACCACAACCGTGGGTGGCGTCACGGACAATAAACTATATCCCAAAACCCAATCCCCTTTCACTCACAGACGAGGAGCACCGCTCGAGACCCTTGGGATCCGGCCCACCGCTCGAGCCACCACTGAGCAGCAGCAGCCGGACCCGAGCAGAGGGGTGAGCGCAGTGCTGAC
This sequence comes from Anomaloglossus baeobatrachus, assembly GCF_048569485.1. Taxonomy (NCBI): domain Eukaryota; kingdom Metazoa; phylum Chordata; class Amphibia; order Anura; family Aromobatidae; genus Anomaloglossus; species Anomaloglossus baeobatrachus. The sequence goes on from NC_134357.1 coordinate 229,871,813, forward strand.
ACCCTCCTCCCCGCCCGCGGCACCGCCGCATCCGCCTCATCACTCCTCAGGCTACGTCAGGGGACCATGACGGTGGGGCAGTATGCCATCCGCTTTTACACCTTGGCCTCGGAATTGGGGTGGAACAATGAAGCCCTCACCGCCGCCTTCTGGGAAGGACTCTCCAGTCGTATTAAGGACGAGCTGGCAGGCCGCGATGTTCCTTCCACCCTGGATGCCCTGATCGCACTAGCCACCTGTGTGGACCTCAGATTCCAGGAACGATCCAAAGAGGTGTCCCGCGAGAGACGTCCAATACGGCATTCCTCTCCTCCACAGAAGCCCATCGTACCTCAGTCGGCATCATCTGGCGTCTCTGTCCACGAACCCATGCAGATTGATCGTCTGAGGCAGTCCGACCAACGCTGAGCAGAACGGCTCGCTAAGGGTCTCTGCTTCTACTGCGGAGAGGGCACACACCTGCTACGTTCCTGTCCAGAGAGGCCGGGAAACTCCAAAGCCTAGGGTTGGTAGGAGAGGCCACCCTAGGTGCTGGGACTCTCTCAGACCCGGTTACGTGGACTGTTCAAGTGACAACGGGAGAGACGCGGTTCACGGCCGAGGCGTACCTCGATTCCGGGGCAGCAGGCAATTTCATCCAGCAGGCCACGGTGGACAAGTACCAGGTGCCTGTTACTCCACTCGACAAACCCCTCGTGATTGCCTCTGTAGATGGGAGACCCCTCTCTGACACCATCTCGTGGATCACCAAGCCGGTGGAACTACGTATTGGTGCCCTGCACACCAAGAACATCGCTCTCTACGTCCTCCAACACATGTCTCATCAAATCCTGCTGGGACTCCCCTGGTTACGGACACACAAACCGTCAGTCAGCTGGCGTACTGGTGAAATCACCCGATGGGGCTCCTCTTGTCACGAGAACTGCCTGAAGACTATACAGCCCATCCGACGACCTCCGGTTCCGGAGTCCCTACCGGGACTGCCCTCGGCCTATTGGTCCTTCGCGGACGTCTTTGATAAAAAGGAGTCAGAGGTACTGCCGCCACATCGTCCTTACGACTGTGCCATCGACCTACTCCCGGGAACTACACCACCTCGAGGACGGATATATCCTCTGTCTCCTGCTGAAACAAGGGCCATGTCTGCCTACATCACGGAGAACCTGGCAAGGGGATTCATTCGGAGATCCTCCTCTCCTGCTGGAGCAGGCTTCTTCTTCATTAAGAAGAAAGAGGGCGACCTACGCCCATGCATTGACTACCAGGGATTGAACCAAATCACCGTGAAAAATAAATACCCCCTGCCGCTCATCCCCGAATTGTTTGATCGGCTTAGAGGAGCTCGTGTGTTTACCAAGTTGGATCTTCGGGGTGCCTACAACCTGGTCCGCATTCGCTCTGGGGACGAATGGAAGACCGCATTCAATACTCGTGATGGGCACTATGAATACTGTGTGATGCCCTTCGGCCTGTGTAACGCACCAGCAGTCTTTCAAGAATTGGTGAACGATGTGTTCCGGGACCTTCTCTACGTCTGTGTGGTGGTGTATCTTGATGATATCCTGGTCTTCTCTCCGGACCTCCAGACCCACAGAGAGAACGTGCAGCTGGTACTACAAAGACTGAGAGAGAATAGTCTGTACGCCAAGTACGAGAAGTGTGTCTTCGAGCAGTCTTCTCTTCCCTTCCTGGGTTACGTAATCTCCGATACCGGCCTGCAGATGGACCCGGAGAAGGTCTCTTCCATTCTCAACTGGCCCCCTCCTTCCGGACTGAAGGCAATCCAATGGTTTCTTGGATTTGCAAACTATTACCGTCAGTTCATCCCTCACTTCTCTGCCCTGACTGCGCCTCTCTCCGCCTTGACCAAGAAGGGGGCTAATCCAAAGGACTGGTCACCTGCGGCCGACGCCGCGTTTGGCTCCCTGAAACAGGCATTTGCTTCCTCTCCTGTGCTCCACCATCCTGAGTTAAACCGACAGTTCACCTTGGAGGTGGATGCCTCCTCCTCGGGAGCCGGAGCAGTGCTCATGCAGAAGTCCTCCTCCGGGAAGATGGTTACTTGCGGTTTCTACTCCAAGAGCTTCTCAGCGCCTGAACGCAACTACACCATCGGTGATCGAAAGCTATTAGCAGTCAAACTGGCTCTGGAGGAATGGCGCTACCTTCTGGAAGGAGCAGTGTACCCCGTGATCATTTACACGGACCACAAGAACCTGGAATACCTGCGGTCCGCTCAGCGACTGAATCCACAGCAAGCCAGGTGGTCCTTGTTCTTTGCCAGGTTCGATTTTCAGCTCCATTTTCGACCCGCGGACAAGAATGTGCGAGCAGATGCCTTGTCCAGGTCATTCATGCCCATGGAACAGGAGGAGGAGACATCCCAGCCCATCATCTGCCCAAGTAAAATCATTTCGGTGGCCCCTGTCACCCTGGCCCAGATACCGCCCGGGAAGACCTATGTCTCTGAGACTGACAGGCAAAAAGTGTTGCACTGGAGCCATGCCTCGAAAATAGCCGGCCATGCTGGTCAGAAGAAAACATGGAGTACAATTGTGCGTCACTACTGGTGGCCATCCCTTCGCACGGACGTCGCGTCTTTTGTCTCAGCCTGCTCCTCTTGTGCCAGGAACAAGACGCCCAAACACCTGCCATATGGTCGTCTTCTGCCTCTGCCTATACCCTCTGTTCCGTGGCAACACATTGCAATGGACTTTATTACAGACTTGCCCCTGTCCTCCGGACACACAGTCATATGGGTCGTGGTGGATCGGTTCTCCACAATGGCTCATTTCGTCCCTATGGCTGGACTGCCCTCTGCCCACGAACTCGCTGACGCCTACATACAGCACATCTTCCAGTTGCATGGCTTTCCCTCACATTGTGTCCGACAGAGGAACTCAGTTTACCTCCCGCTTCTGGAGGGCTCTCTGCAAACATCTGGGAGTGACTCTGGACTTTTCTTCAGCCTACCATCCTCAGTCGAATGGCCAAGTGGAACGAGTCAATCAGATCTTGACCTCCTTCTTACGTCACTACGTTAACGCCCATCACGACGACTGGTCCACGCTTCTTCCTTGGGCTGAATTCTCCCATAACCACCACGTCAGTGAGTCCTCCTCCAGCTCTCCCTTCCATGTCATTTACGGACTTCAGCCTTCCATCCCTTTACCTGTATCCTCTTCCTCGGATGTCCCTGCTGCTGATGCTGTAGTCCGTGACTTTACAACAATTTGGGACTCTGTCAAGACGTCCCTTGGACGTGCTTCTCTGCGGATGAAGAGACACACAGACAAGAGGCGTCTGGATCCTCCGTGTTTCTCTCCTGGAGATCTGGTCTAGCTTGCTTCCAAGTACGTCCGATTGAAGCTACCATCATACAAGCTGGGCCCTCGCTACATCGGGCCGTTTAAAGTCCTCAGCAAAATAAATGAGGTCTCCTACAAGCTGCAGCTCCCGGCCACGATGAGAATACCCAACTCCTTCCACGTCTCCCTGCTCAAGCCGGTTGTCCTTGGTCCCTTCTCCGCTGCTGCCAGTTCTGCTCCTCCTCCTATTGCTGATGATGACATCTATGCGGTAAGGGATATCGTGGCCATGAAAACCGTACGGGGCCGACAGTTCTTCCTGGTGGACTGGGCTGGGTATGGCCCTGAGGATAGGTCCTGGGAACCCCGGGAGAATGTGGGTACTCCCCTGATACGTGCCTTCCTGTCCCGGTTGCGGGGAGGGGGGCGTGGGGGAGGGTGGACTGTCACGCTCCCCGGCTCCCCTGTCACGCTCTCCGGCTCCCCTGCCACGCTCCCCAGCTCCCCTGCCATGCTCCCCGGCTCCCCTACCGCGCTCCCCGGCTCCTCTGCCAGGCGTCCCCCGCTCCACAGCCTCCATGCCCCATCACCTGCGGTCCCCAGGCAGCCCGGTTCCCGCTCCCGGCGCCCGTCGGCAACTCTGCTCCAGCCCGGCACTCCTGCCTCCTGTTCACCGCTCCCTGCTCTGGCTTCTGGCACCCGGGCCTCGCGCATGCGCATTAGGGCGCGCGCGCGGTCATTGACCCTCTCTTAAAGGGCCAGTGTCCTCCAACAGGATATTGAAGAATCAGGTACAGGGTATATAGGGGGACCCTTTCCAAGTGGGCGGGGCCTGTTCTTCGTGTTTTGCTAAGCTAGGAGTCAGGTCTCCTTGTGTCTTGTGGTATACTTACCTATCTCTCTCGTAGAGCCGCTCCTGCCTTGCCAACCGGTCCTGACGATACCCGAACCCCGAACGGTGACGGTCTGCCATCCCGTCAGTTCATACCGTCTCCGATCCTGTGGTGACCCGTCTTCTCGCTCCGTTGGTTCCGGACTCTGCCTGACATCATCTCGGCCTCCGAACCTGAGCTCAGTCACCCGGACTACCTTCTGAGACTCCATGGTCCCAGGGACTTCTACACTCCACTCGTCTGAACGGACTGTCCTGCTACCCGTAGTGCTCCGGCTACCGGGCACCTTGCCTTCGGTGAGATGTTCAGCCCAGTGAATCAACCTCCTGGGTCTGCCCGTCCACCTGACCCTAACAGTTAATAACACAGGTTTCCAAGGGTAAAAACTTTTGAAAGATGTGATTTTTTCATACTTTCGATCATTGGACTCAGTAAAAATATTGAAAAAATATCATCACGTACAGTTTTTTCACAAACACTGATTCTTTAGGTTTCCAAAAGGTTAGAATTCTGAAAAGATTCCCTCCATACTTTGCTGATGGAAAATGTAACATTAAGTACAATGTGAGCGAGTGGAGACACGTTATTGTTTCATCCAAAAAGTCTGAAAGCTGTGCTACTGCTCAATGGCAGTAAGTATTCTTCAGTGTGTGTAGGGCATGTGTCGCGGGCGGAGGGGCCACGCACGCTACGCTCGGGTTCAGGGACTTCTGCTGCTGCTGCTGCTGCTCAGTGGCTCGAGCGGATGGCCAGACCCGGGGACTTGAGCAGCGCTCCTCGCCCACGAGTGAAAAGGGGGTGGTTTGTTTGGGGAGATAGTTCGTGATGCCACCCACGGGTCGTGGTGATAATGGGCACCACCACTGCTGGTGACAGGGATCCCGGGAGCGATGGCAGGGAGCAGCTAGGATGTTGGTTCCCCCTCCGTGGGTAGGGGTTAGTGATCCCGGGGCTCGGTGGCGGTACGGGGAGGCTGGATGGCCGGGGTGCAGGGTTGCAGGGGCAGCGCGACGCGGTGCCGGATGGCACTGTTGTACTCACTCAGGCACAGTTTCACAGAGTCTCTGGTAAACCAAACGGCTGGATGGACGGGTCCCGCAGCCGGCTGCAGTGTCTTTGCTCTCCCCGGACAGGTTGATGGTGGCTGTCTTTCCCTGCACCTTCGTAGAATGTATTGACTCCGATGGTTTCCCAACGGTAGTCCGCTCGCCGGCATATATGTACCGAGGGAGCCTGTTTGCCCGCAGGCGCTGGCCCTTGGATCTCTAGCCTATGGCGGTGGCTTTTTATCCTCACGGTGTGGACGGTTGCCTTCTGTCAGGTCTTGGGTGTTAGGGAACCCCTGGGGTTCCGGTCACTCTCGGATTTGACCGTTGTCGGCGGCTCCTAGCCTGGTCAGGGTCCAATGGCCCTGCCTTTGTGCTTGGTACAGATCCACTCCCCGGTTCGGTACCGGCGGGCCACCGCCCGTCCCCGGTCCTACGGTTCAGCTGACTTGTACCACCTCCTGCAGACGGCCACCACCGTCTTCCGACCTTGCTGACAGTGCCTGGGCTCCTACCCAGACACTAACAGTTTCTGTCCTCTCACTTTCCACTACAAACCTAAACTAACTGCTTTTTCCCGCCTCCAGGCCTGTGAACTCCTCGGTGGGTGGGGCCAACCGCCTGGCTCTGCCCCACCTGGTGTGGACATCAGACCCTGGAGGAGGCAACAAGGATTTTGCGTGACTGATGTAGACTATCCAGGGGAGGGGGTGTGTGTGATGTTGTGTTTGTGACTACCTGGCTAGTCCAGGGCGTCACACATGCTATGCACTTGGAAGAAAGGTGTGAGAATTTAGACTTTATTCTCAAGAAACTTAACTACAAGGAGCATGGATGGTCAATATGTGGTGGTCTAAAAATGTTCTCGTTGCTTCTTGGGCAGCAAGGAGGATATATTAAATACCCATGCTGTTCTGCCTCATGGCAGCCTGCTAATAGTCATTCATTGCAATTTCTGTTACAACCCCTAGAGGTCGTTGTTATTCTTTTGAATTGCTGAGTTTCCCTTTAAGCTAAATGTATTCTGGGTAAGGAATGCCTCCCTGAGCTGAGAAGAAGCCTGCAGCCATTTTCTCTTTGGATTTGTCAGGAAAGGACATGCCGACTTACCTCTTTGTACATTCACCCCACCCTAGTGTAATCCGGTGAGCAAAGCAAATTACATGTGTTAGTGATAGAATCCTAGATGGAAGAGTGTAGTAAATGCATTGTACATTGTACTTCT